>NC_141878.1:147720681-148023712 GCF_056163025.1 Triticum urartu
AAACCATTCCGCAGCTTGGTCTTTGAGTTGGAAGGAAGCGAACTTGACAAAGTCCTCAGGCCTGATGTTACTGCACTCGAAATGCTTGCACAAGTCCACGAGCCAATTGTCAGCGTCAGTTGCCTCAACACAATTGCTGAAAGTCTTTGGCTGGTTAGCAAGGAACTGGTTGAGTGTAGCAAAGCGATTCTGATTGTTGCCTTGGTTGCCTTGGTTCGCTTGGTTGCACTCTTGAAGAATTTGCATGATCAACTACGTGTTCGCATTGGTAGCGGCCATTACAGCTTGCCATGCCTCTGGAGGAGGAGGAGGTGGTGGCGGATCAGGATTCGGAGTCGTGCGCGTTGGAGGAGCCATCCTGAAGAGGTTGACATCCATTAGCACATTGACGGATAAAAATTGAAGCTGAATCAAACGGGTTGAAATTGCAACATATAGTCTTCACATCCGAACAAAATGAATGAATGCATTCCACTTGAAATGGTCACATATCCATAAATTGAGAAGCCACTTAGAATTTAGGTAGAGGAATAAAATCAACAAGGTACGGAGCAAGAACGAATACTCGGTAAGGATCGCCCAATCTCAAACCAAATATCCGTGGAAGAAGAACTAGAGCTACAAGAATTCCCACCTATGAAACTCCCGAACCTTTCCGGTTATGCAATCAGGTGTTGGGGATACAGGGGAAGCATAATATCTCACCCAAATCTAGCAATTCCTACATCCAGCTGTATCCATCCTTCAACACATAACCGAGAAAAACTTCAGAAACCGTCTACCTCAACCTTCGAAAAGCATCCGTTACACAAGTTATGGCAATACTCCCGAACTCCCGCCCCGGTACTGGGTGGCGTCGAGGTTATCTCACCAACAACTGCATAAAAGAGATTTTCGGTGTCGGCGAACTAAACTCAGGTATTCCAGAACTACAACGATAAAATTGTGACGACAACACCTCAGAGCTCAACTCCCCGGGACACTGCCACAACCCCTAAATGACAGGAGGCACCAAGAACAATGTTCTCGTCACAAAACCATCGGAACGATTCCAAGATACCCGCGTGATCCCAAATTTTTTTTAGTGAAATTTGAGAAGAGAAGAGTCAAAACTCTATGTCAGGATGCCTCACCAGAGCGATGAAGGGACTAGGGAGTAAAAAGAATTCCTAAACTCTCCGATATATAATTCCTAAATGACTCAAAACATTTTTCTAGACTCAACTCGTCCGCTAATTCGATCAAGCAATGGGGCTCCTAAGGTCGGGGAAGGCTCTGATACCAACTTGTAACGCCCTCGATGCGGCTATATCTCCTACATGTCGAAGCACGACTTAGAGGCATAACCACATTGAAAGCAATGTCGCATGTAAGGTAATCTTCACAACAACCCATGTAAATAGATAATAAGGGGTAAGGTACATAGTTGGCTTACACTCGCCACGTCACACAAAGTACATAAATAGCAATACATCATCCAATACACTCATGGTCCGACTACGGTACCAAAATAAAAGATCAACCCAACATGCGACATGGTCCCGATCGCCCCAACTGGGCACCACTACTGATCATCAGGGAAAGACACATAGTAACGGTGTGAGTCTTCATCGAACTCCCACTTGAGCTCAAGCGCATCATGTGGAACGGAGTCATCGGGCACTGCATCTGGTTTGGAAGTAATCTGTGAGCCACGGGGACTCAACAATCTCGCACCCTCGCGATCAAGACTATTTAAGCTTATAGGAAAGGCAAGGTAATATGTGGAGCTGCAGCAAGCGACTAGCATGTATGGTGGCTAACCTGTTCGCAAAAGAGAGCGAGGAGAGAAGGCGAAGCACGAACCAAGAACTAGAGAACAACCTACGACAAACATTACTCCAACACCGTGTTCACTTCCCGGACTCCGCCGAGAAGAGACCATCACGGTAACACACGCGATTGATTCATTTTAATTAAGTTAAGGTTCAAGTTATCTATAACCGGACATTAACAAATTCCCATCTGCCCATAACCGCGGGCACGGCTTTCGAAAGTTCAAATCTCTGTAGGGGAGTCCCAACTTAGCCCATGACAAGCTCTCACGGTCAACGAAGGATATACCTTCTCCCGAGACATTCCCAGACGCGGCATCCCGGTTCTACAAGACAACTTCGACAAGTCAAAACAAATCCAGCAACACCGCCCCGAATGTGCCGACAAATCCCGATAGGAGCTGCACATATCTCGTTCTCAGGGCACACTCAGATTGTCCAAGGTACGGGTAGGCCAGTCCAGAGTTTCCCTTGGTGGCCACCGGCAGCTGACAGGTGGACCAACACTCAGAGGAGCACTGGCACGGGGGGGGGGGGGGGGGGGTTAAATAAGATGACCCTCGGGCCCCGGAAACCCAAGGTAAAAAGAGGCTAGGTGGCAAATGGTAAAACCAAGGTTGGGCATTGCTGGAAGAGTTTTATTCAAGGCGATTTGTCAAGGGGCTCCCATTATTACCCAACCGCGTAAGGAACGCAAAATCCGGGAACATAACACCGATATGACGGAAACTAGGGCGGCAAGAGTGGAACAAAACACTAGGCAAGAGGCCTAGCCTTCCACCCTTTACCAAGTATATAGATGCATTAAGATAACAAGATAATATAATGATATCCCAACAAGTAAATAATGTTCCAACAAGGAACGGTCTCCAATCTTCACCTGCAACTAGCAATGCTATAAGAGGGGCTGAGCAAAGCGGTAACATAGCCAATCAACGGTTTGCTAGGACATGGTGGGTTAGAGGTTTGACATGGAAATTTGGGAGGCATGATAAGCAAGTGGTAGGCATCGTAGCATAGGCATAGCAAAAGAGCGAGTATCTAGCAAGCAAAGATAGAAGTGATTTCGAGGGTATGATCATCTTGCCTGCAAAGTTATCAGAGTTGACTGGATCCTCGAAAGCAAACTCAACGGGCTCCTCGTTAGCGAACTCGTCTCCCGGCTCTACCCAAACAAGACAATCAAGCAAAAAGGAACACAATCAACCACGTGCAATGCTCAAACAACATGATGCAAACATGGTATGCTATGCGGGATGCGATATGTGATGCATATGGAAGATTTGACAAGGAATGACTGAACCTGGCCTCAACTTGGAAATCCAAGTGTGCCACGGGAAAGGTGAGGTGATTTCGGTAGAAATCGATATAAAGAACACCAGAATCGGAGACACGGTTTGGAAATGGCAAGCAAAACAAATATGGCACTGGTCTGCGATAAACAACAAGTAGCCATCTAAATGCATCAAGATAAACATGCTACAGCACTCAAACATGGCAACAAAATGCATGGCAGGGATCCACTCATAATGCTTGACAAAATATGAACACTGAGCTACGGCTAATTCACCCATTAACAGGTTCAAACAAGCATGGCAAAAATGCAAACGGTAAACAGATTTCAGACTTTGTGAAATTAACACAAGCCTGGAATTTCAGATCAGGTAGCACACTTTGGAGCAAGAAAACTATATGCTATAGGAACTTGACATGGCAAAGTAAAGCATGACATGGAGCTACTCAAAGAGCTTAACAAAAGTCCCTTAGTGACCTTGAGCCAAAATGGATCAGAAAATACAATTGCAAGCATGTGAACATGGTAAAAACATAATCAGATCACAGACTTAGAGAAAAACTGGAACATGCAAATCGGTTAACGAGTAGGCATGTTCACGAGCTCGATGCACTCACTACAGAGCAAGGCATGAAAAACTAAGCATACACCCATCAAGAATACACATTGCATAAGCTAGACATGGCAAGAACAACAACATATCATGCACAGATCAACAACAACATCCTCGGCAAAATTGCTAACAAGTAGACAATCTGCCCAGATTCACAAAATAGCAAAAGTAGAGCTCGATTGACTCAAGGTAGGATGCTCCATAATTGCAAACAAAGACATGTATGGATAGAGCACCACAATATTAACAAATCATCCTTACTTATCATCCTCAAAAGAGGCACGGATCACTAGAAAACAACATGAACATATGGCATATTGATAAGAACAGATCAAGGACTTAGTGAAATCTCTAAGTCCCTGAAAACAGCATTAATGAATGCACCACTTTGCAAGCTTGTGCTAGTCACCACACATATCACAAAAATACATGGATAGCATCTTTGGAAAGATGGCAAAACATATAACAAAACTCATGAAGAGCTCAGGGGCATATCATGCACACATAATTCATGGCAAAAATGACAAATAGCTATTTGGGGCAGCAGATCTGACAAATAACTCAAATAGCTCTCTTCCAACCGCATTTCCGGCATCAAGATGAGCTCAAATGAAAATGATGCAATTATATGAAATGATGTGCTCTCCGAGGCGAACATTTTGATATGCTACACGCCCAAAACGGAGCTACGGATGCGGAGATATAGCATGATGAAAAATGCAATTAATCTAGGGTTTGAGGCAAAAGTCAACCGCCCGGATTTTTTAGATCTGAGATCTGGCCGGGGTACTGTTCACGCATGGATGTCGAGGTCGCTGGAGCTTCGCCGGAGATGTCGCCGTGGAGGAGGTGAAGGCCGGGGCTGCGCGGATCCAGATGTCGCCGGCGGGATGTGGCGGCGCAGCAGAGCGGCGCCGGAGCTCGGGTGGCGAATGGCGTCGGGGAAGAAGGCGGCGGGCGCTCGGGCGCGGTCGCGGGGGAGCTCGGGCCGCGGGGGCCTGCCCCGGGCCGCGCGGGCCGGTGCTGTCGGCGGCGATGTGGGCACCGCGGGTAGCCACGTGGCATTCCCGGAGTGGCCGGCGGGGGAGCGGACAATGTCCGGCCTACGGGATTTCGTCCGGCGGCGGCGGGTGGAGATGGATCTAGGGTTTAGGGGGAGGGGAGACCCGTGAATTTCGGAGGGGGACCTTTATATAGGCATAGAGGGAGCTAGGAGAGTGCAAATGAGGTGCGGTTTTCGGCCACGCGATCGTGATCGAACGCTCTAGATGATGGAGAGGGTTTTGGTGGGTTTTGGGCCAAAATGGAAGGGTGTTGGGCTGCAACACACACGAGGCCTTCTCGGTCCCTCGGTTAACCGATGGAGTATCAAACGAAGTCCAAATGGTACGAAACTTGACAGGCGGTCTACCGGTAGTAAACCAAGGTCGCTTGGCAAGTCTCGGTCCAATCCGAAAATGTTTAACCCCCACACACGAAAGGAAGGTAGAAAGGACCACCGGAGGAGATAGAAGCGCCGGAATGCAAAACGGACAATGGGGAAAATGCTCGGATGCATGAGATGAACACGTATGCAAATGCAATGCACATGATGACATGATATGAGATGCATAACAACGACAACAACACACGGAGACAAAAACCCGAACCCGAGGAAATAAAACAACTTAGCGCCGGAAACGGCAAGAGTTGGAGTACATATTAGGTAAGTTACATCCGGGGTGTTACATAGGTCCACAATTGACATAGGCTGCTTACATGTATCTTTGAAATTCTGGATAAACTGGTGCTTTAGCTCAGCCTATGACCTGACAGAGTTAGCTGGTAAGCTCTTTAACCAGGTTCAAGCTGTCCCCTCCAACATCATGGTGAAGTATTTAGCACACACCGCTTCATCCACGTCCAGCATCTCCATTGCCATCTCATAACTCTCCACCCATGACTCCGGTTGTAAATCGGCGGTGTAATTGAGCACCTTACAGGGGCCTTTAAAATCCTTGGGCAGTCGTACATTACGCAAAGCGGGGGTAAGACACGGCACCCCTAAAGAACTGAAGACTATGCCGGGCTCCACCGAGGTGGTAGGGCGAACCGGAGTAGGTTGACAAGCGGCGTGCAGAGCCGCTAAGTCGGCTTGTCGACGTGCACGGCCCTAATCCACCACATCCTGCGCATTAGCACCACCACCTGCCGGGTTGTGTTCTCGCGGCGAGTTACGGTGATGTGCACTGCTTGATACGTCCGGTTCATCCTCAACGTGCCTGCTGTAGCTCCGACTCGGACGAGGGGCGGAATGAATCCTCTCGCGACTATGTGAATAAGCCTGTCGCTGGTTTAAAGCTGTTTGAAGGAGCTCTCTAGCCCGTCGTGTCTCGATCTCCACTGGTGACTCACCGTCAGTTGGGAGGGCTGCCAATCGCGAAGCGGCGGCCACAATGTTATCCAACGGGTTGGAGTAATGCCCCCGGGGCGTTGGAACATACTGCGACACAACATTGTTCTGACGAGGCAGGTTCATCGTGTGTGGTTGAACCGGCGCTCCTGTGCCCGGCGCCTCCGTCCGGTTTACCACTGGCTGGTTATTGGTTCCGGCTCCTGGCGTGTTGAAGAGATTTCTTGGCTCATAACCCGGCGGGAGGTGCGACCGGTATCTTCTCCTCATGACCTCATCTAAGGCATTCTGGTCCAACCTAAGTCGGTAGGCCTGAGCTTCCAACTCGGCCCGTTCTCTAGCCATCCTGGCGTTTTCTGCTGCCAGGTCCGCTTTAGCCTGAGTTATTTGATCCTTCACCTTTGCAATCTCCACGTTGTGCTGATCTCGGGCTGCAGCGTCCACCTCCACAGCCATCAATGTTGCCAAGGCGTCGAACAGATCACATAAAACCTGAGCGGGAGGCGGCGCGGAGCCCCCTGCTCCTGCTGGCGTTGTTGTTGCTGAACCAGAGAACATCGCCGCGGTGGTAGAAGAATACTGCGCTGGTTGTGTACCGGCCATGAAGACCGTGACCAGGTTTGGCAGATCAAGGAGGTCCAGAATACTGTTGCCATCGAACCCTCCGATGATCCGTCCATCCTGCAGTTGATACAGGGACTCGGTTTCTCCGGTTGAAGACTCGTCATCGGAATGGATGAGGGGTTCTCCATCAGATGCTGGTCCATCCTCATACTCCACTCCATGGATGACACCTACGAAAACATGCCTTGCTGCGGGCTGAACCGGGGTAGGGCTTGCATGCTGAGCCGTCTTGATGATGTCGGTGCAGGTGTCCAGCTCAGGGTCCGGTTCGCCAATTTTGCCGATGAAGACGTGAATTCCACTAAAGGGGACCCGGTACCCGTATTCGATCGAACCGGCCTCGGGACCCCACCCTGCGTCGTTGATGTAGAGCTTGCCACGACGACTCTTCATAATCCGGCCCACAGCGTATCCTTGAGTCCTTCGAAGCTGCCCTTCAAGAACTCGAAACCATCGTGCGATAACCCCATGGTGGGCGCCAACTGTCGTGGGTTTGTCACGGCAGATGTCCTTGTGAAAGGACTTAGTTGTGGAGCCATCGCTATGGGTTAGCTTAAAGGGGTTAAACCAGACGAGGGACACGAGGGGTTTTATACTAGTTCGGCCCCTTCAATGAAGGTAAAAGCCTACGTCTAGTTGTGCTTGGTATTGCTGGGGTTTCGATGACCAGGGAGCGAATCCGCTTTGCATGGATCTTGAGTTGTTGTGTGTTGTCCCTAAACCGCTGCCGGGTCGTCCCTTTATATACATAGGTTGACGCCCGCTGGTTTACAGAGTCCCGAGGCCGGATCATAAACGTGTCCGGCTTGGTCTCTATCCTTCCTATCTTACAATGCAAGTTACATGAGAAAGTCGGTTTACATCTACGGGCCTTAATTCGCCTTTGGGCCTTGGGCCTTCATAAAGCTCCTTCATCCTTACGTCTTCATGGGCTTCTTGGTCTTCTTAGAGTTAATCCGGCTATTCCTGGCCGGTTTACACCCAGTAGTAATATCCCCAACAATGCTCGATATAGTCGCCGCTCGCTGGATATCACATGTGTCGATGCCACTACATTGGACAGAGCCACCGCACGGTAGGTGATGGCCTGCAAGTACATATGGTTTAGTTAGCCTTTTCGAAGCAAAAGTATTGATCCCACAGGGAGCACATGAATTGAGTGTTGCCTATTGTACCGAATTGATTTGTGACTGCAAGTAAATGTAGACAACAAACAGAGTGAGCACAAAAGTAAATAGTGATTTTGGTGTAGAGCAAACTGAAAGTAAATAATGTAAACGTAGATAGAAAACAACAACATGAGTAACAAGTGAAAATGACGAAGGAGAAAGGTGTTCTCAAGAGTCTGGAATCCCCATTGGTATGTTTCTAGTGCAACTTATGCATCCGCATAATATGGTCTGGATACTTGAGCCACTCTTGACGGTTATGCTGAGTGGAGCTGGGTACAATACATGTTCTATTCTAGGTATGCTTCGTGCCACGCATGCCACAACCGTAGTCTCCCCCTGCGGGTTACAACTAAGGTAATTAAGGGTTACCCTGTGGAAGCGACCTCTCTAAGGGTTGTGACGCCCCCGATTCAACCATACACTAATCATACACGCAAATGTGTACGATTAAGACTAGGGACTCCTGGGAAGATATAACAACACAACTCTAGACACAAATTAAAATAATACAAGTTTTATATTACAAGCCAGGGGCCTCGAGGGCTCGAATACATAAGCTCGAATACACAAGAGTCAGCGGAAGCAACAATATCTGAGTACAGACATAAGTTAGACAAGTCTGCCTTAAGAAGGCTAGTACAAAAGTAACAACGATCGAAAAGGCAAGGCCTCCTGCCTGGGAGCCTCCTAACTACTCTAGGTCGTCAGCGGCCGTCATGTAGTAGTAGGCACCCTCGGGGTAGTAGTAGTCATCAGTGGTGTCGTCTAGCTCCTGGGATCCGTCATCTGGTCGCAACAATCGGGTATGGGGGAAAAGAGGTAGCAAAGCAACCGTGAGTACTCATCCAAAGTACTCGCAAGACTTACATCAGATCTAAACTGAGTATGCATCTGTATCAAAGGAATGTGTTGGGGATATTACTACTGGACGTAAACCGGTCAGGGGTAACCATATTAACTTTATGAAGATTAGAAGACCATGAAGATTTAAAAATGATGGTGCTTTATGAAGGCCCAAGGCCCAGAGGTGAGTTAAGGCCTGTAGATGTAAACCGACCTTATTATGTAACTTGCATTGTAAGATAGGAAGGATAGAGACCGAACCGGACACGTTTATGATCCGGCTTCGGGACTCTGTAAACCGGCGGGCGTCAACCTATGTATATAAAGGGACGACCCGACAGCGGTTCAGGGACAACAGACAATAACTCGAGAGCCAGACAAAGCGGATTCGCTCCCTGACCTTCGAAACCCCAGCAATACCAATCACAACTAGACGTAGGCTTTACCTTCATCGAAGTGGCCGAACTAGTATAAACTCCCCGTGTCCCTTTGTCTGGTTTAACCCCTTAAGCTAACCCATTGCCATGGCTCCACGACTAAGTACTTTCACAAGGACATCTGCCGTGACAAACCCACGAGAATTGGTTCCCACCGTGGGGCTATCGCACGATGGTTTCGAGTTCTTGAAGGGCATCTTTGATGGACTCAAGGGATACGCTGTGGGCCGGATGACGAAGAGTCATCACGGCAAGCTCTACATCGACAACGCAGGATGGGGTCCCGAGGCCGATTCAATCGAATATGGGTATCGGGTCCCCTTTGGTGGGATTCACGTCTTCATCAGCAAGATTGGCGAACCGGCCCCTGAGCCGGACATCTGCACCGACATCATCGAGACGGCCCAGCGTGCAATCCCTTCGCCGGTTCGGCCCGTGGCAAAGCATGTCTTCATAGGCGTCATCCATGGGGCGGAATACGAGGACGGACCGGCATCCGATGTAGAAACCGTTGTCTGCTCCGACGACGAGTCTTCTGGAGAGACCGAATTGCTCTATCAGTTGCAGGATGGTCGGATTAGCGGAGGATCCAAGGGCAACAGTATTCCAGACTCCCCTGATCTGCCAAACCGGGCTGCTATCTTCATGGCCGGTACACAGCCGGCGCCTCATTCGTCAGCTGCCGCAGCAATACTCTCTGGTTTAACAACGGCCACGCCGGCAGGGGCAGGAAGCTCTGCGCTGCCTCCGGCTCAAGTCCTGTCTGACTTGTTCGACGCTTTGGCAACATTGATGGCCGCAGAGGTGGATGCAGCAGCCCTGGATCAGCACAACACAGAGATTGTAAAGGTGAAGTATCAGATAGCTCAGGCTAAAGCGGACCTAGTGGCAGAGAATGCTAGGATGGCTACAGAACGGGCCGAGTTGGAAGCCCAGGCCTACCGGATTAGGATGGATTAGAACGCTTCCAAAGAGGTCATGAGAAGAAGGTACCGATCGCATCCCCCGTCGGGTTACGAGCCACGAAATCTCTTCAATTCGCCAGGAGCAGGAACTAGTAACCAGCCAATATTAAATCGGACGGAGGTACCAGGAACAGGAGTGCCGGTTCAACCGCGCACGATGGACCCGCCTCGTCAGAACAACATTGTGCCATAGTATGTATCAACACCTCCCGGGCATTACTCCAACCTGTTGGACAACATTGTGGCCGCCGCTTCACGCTTGGCAGCCCTCCCAAATGACGGCGAATCACCAGTTGCGATTGAGGCACGTCGGGCCAGAGATCTCCTTCAGACAGTGCTAAATCAGCAGCAGGCATATTCGCATAGTAGTGAGAGGATTCATTCCACTCCCCGTCCAAGCCGGAGCTATAGCAGACACGTTGAGGATGACCGGCCGTATCAAGTAGTGCACGTCGCCATAATTCGCTGCGAGGACACAACCCGACAGGGGGAGGTGCTAATGCACATGATGTAGTGGATCATGGTCGCGCGCGTCGAGAGGCCGAGTTAGCGGCTCGGCACGGAGCTCATCAACATACTCTGGTTCACCCTACCACTTCAGTAGAGCCAAGTGTGGTATTCAGTTCCTTAGGGGTGCCGTGTCTCACCCCCGCTTTGCGTAATGTGAGATTGCCCAAGGACTTCAAGGGACCTCGTAAGGTACCAAATTACACCGCTGATTTACAACAAGAGGCGTGGGTTGAAAGCTACGAGATGGCAATGGAGATGTTAGATGTGGATGAGGCAGTGTGTGATAAATACTTCACCATGATGTTGGAAGGAACATCTCTTACTTGGTTGAAGAGCTTACTAACTAACTCTGTCAGATCATGGGCCGAATTAAAGCACCGGTTTATCCAGATCTTCAAAGATACTTGCAAGAAGCCCATGTCAATCGTGGATCTGGTCGCTTGTGTCCAAGAGGAGGGGGATTCCACGACCCATTGGGTCAAGCAGGTCTCAGCGATTTTGCATTCATCGGATCGTATCAATGCAGATACCGCAGTGTTAACGTTGGAGGGCAATTGCCGTTTTCTGCCGCTCAAACAGAAGTTAGGAAGGCTCAAACGTCACTGCAATGATATGTCAATGCTTATGGACGCTTTGGTTAAGTACGCCGATTCAGATAATACCAAAGACCCTAAATCAGAGGAGGACAAACCGGGGAAAGGGAAAAAGAACGACAACATGAAGGGTCGGCAGCATAATCCGGCAGGCCATGGGAACAGTGGTAAGCGCAAAGCCGACAACAACTTGGAGTTTGTCGCTAACACCAATGCTCAGGATAATAGCCGGCGCCGTAAGGGCAAGCAGCCCCAGAGGGGCGGAGGTTCAGGCCCCAATTTGGAGCGCCTATTAAATCAACCCTGTCCAAAGCATGGATCAAAGGAGAAGCCAACGTCACATCTTTGGAAGGATTGTTATATCATGCGAGATTTCAAGAACTCCAATATGTTCTAGTACGATAATGGCCCGCCTGGCCGTTCAGGAGGTGGTTTCCACGGGCCGGGTTACGGAGGTGGCAGTTCCAGTTCAGGATTTCAGGGTAATCAAACCGGACACATCAATCAAGGGCACCAAGGCAACCAGGGAGGTTACAACCATCAGGGGAACCACCACTAGCAGCAGCAGTCAGGTTATCGGAGCAATCCTAAGCAGCTAAATAGTGGGCAATATCATGTCTTCACCACCAGCTTGTGTAAGCGTGATCAGAAGCTTCACAAGAGGGCAGTAAACTCTGTTGAACCGGCGGTGCCTCAGTATTTGCGCTGGTCTGAGCAACCCATTTTGTGGAGTAGAGAGGATCACCCACCTCGGGTTGACATTCCGGGTCACTTGGCCTTAGTGGTGGCCCCTCAAGTTGGGGGATACAAGTTCACTAAGGTGCTCATGGATGGGGGAAGTAGTATCAACATTCTATATTATGATACATTCCGCCGTATGGGGTTGACAGATAAGAATCTTAAACCATCAAATACCATTTTTCATGGTGTGGTGCCTGGCAAGTCTGCATATCTAGTGGGCAAGATAGCCTTAGAGGTGGCTTTTGGAGATGATTATGATTCAAGGTCAGAAACATTGACTTTTGAGGTGGTGAAAATCAAAAGTCCGTAGCACGCTTTGTTTGGGCGGCCGGCTTATGCTAAGTTCATGGCGAGGCCGTGTTTTGTTTATCTACAGCTAAAAATCCCAGGTCATAAGGGGACTATCACAGTACACGGGTGCAGAAAGATCGCTTTGGAGTGTGAGGAAGGTGATGCGGCTTATGCTGAGTCGGTTTGTGCCGCGGAGGAGTTGAAGTTTTATAAGGAGCAAGTTGATCCGGCAGATATGACCTCTTTGAAAAAGCCAACTACGGAACACGATCCGGCGTTGAAATTTAAATCGGCCACATATACTAAGATGGTTGATTTTGTTCCTGGCGCTTCATCCAAGCAGTTCAGCATCAGCGCTAATCTGGATCCCAAATAGGAAAGCGTGCTCATCGAGTTCATCCATGAGAACCGGGACATCTTTGCATGGAAACCTTCTGACATGCCAGGTGTACCGAGGGAACTCGCTGAGCACACACTTAACATTGATCCTAAGTTTAAACCGGTTCGGCAGTTTCTCCGCCACTTCACTGAAGAAAGGCATAAGGCTATCAGTGAAGAGGTAGCTCGGTTGTTGGCCGCAGGGTTCATCGTGGAGGTCTTTCACCCAGAGTGGTTGGCTAATCCGGTGCTGGTTCTTCAGAAAAACGGCACTTGGCGTATGTGTGTGGATTACACAGATTTGAACAAGGCTTGCCCTGCAAACCCCTTTGCCCTCCCTCGTATCAATCAGATCATTGATGCTACAACAGGTTGTGACCGTTTGTATTTTCTGGATGCTTATTCTGGTTATCATTATATCAAAATGGCAGTTAAGGACCAGGAGAAGACAACTTTCATAACTCCCTTTGGAGCCTTCTGCTATGTCTCCATGCCCTTTGGACTCAAGAGTGCCCAGGCGACTTATCATCACTGTGTTCAGAATTGCCTTCATAAGCAGATTGGGCACAATGTTCATGCATATGTGGATGATATTGTGATAAAGTCCAGGAAGGAGGATACATTGATAGATGATTTGTGAGAAACTTTTGACAACCTCCGGGTTTACAAGATGATGCTCAATCCGGAGAAGTGTGTCTTTGGTGTCCCGGCAGGCAAGCTCTTGGGTTTTCTGGTGTCAAACAGAGGCATTGAGGCCAATCCGGAAAAAAAAAATCAGCAATTACATCTTTGGCTAAACCGGCGTGTATCAACGACGTTCAACGCTTGGCCGACTGGATTACGACTTTGAGCCGGTTTATCAGTCTTCTTGGGGAGAAGGCTATCCCTTCATATCAGATGCTCAAGAAAATAGATGATTTTGTTTGGAGCGAGGCAGCTGATAAAGCGTTTGAGGATCTGAAGAGGCAGTTAGCTGAACTGCCTGTGCTTGCAGCACCGATCGATAAGGAGCCGTTATTACTATACGTGGCTGCTAATGCCCGCGCTGTTAGCGTGGCTATTGTGGTGGAGCGCAAGGAAGCTGGCAAGGAATATCCGGTTCAATGGCCGGTTTATTATATCAGTGAGGTGCTCATTGAGTCAAAGTAGCGGTATCCACATTGTCAGAAGCTGGTGTATGGAGTGTTTATGGCAAGTCGGAAGCTTAAACACTATTTTCAGGGTCATCCTATCACAGTGGTCAGTTCAGCCCCTCTGGGAGATATCATTCAAAATAGAGAAGCCACGGGCCGGATTGCCAAATGGGCTATTGAGCTTGGACCTCACGGGCTCAAATACATACCTCGCACAACGATCAAATCCCAAGCACTCGTGGACTTCATCAATGATTGGACAGAGTTGCAGGCACCAGAGGAAAAACCAGATAACACGTACTGGACTATTCACTTTGATGGATCCAGACAGTTGGAGGGCTCGGGGGCTGGAGTCATACTAACTTCCCCACGAGGTGACAAGTTTTGTTATGTCCTCCGTTTACTGTTCCCTTGTACTAACAATGCAGCTGAATATGAGGCCTTACTCCACGGTCTTCGGATGGCTAAAGAGATGAACTTAAGCTGAGTTAAGTGCTTTAGGGATTCAGATTTGGTAGCCCAACAGGTGTCTGGCACTTGGGATTCTAAAGACCCACTCATGGCTGCATATCGACGAGAGGTGGACACAGTGCCGGGTCACTTCAAGGGTTATCAGGTGGACCATATAGACCGGCGAAAGAATGAAGCGGCGGACGCTTTAAGCCGCCTTGGTTCTCAGCATAAATCGGTCCCACCAAATATCTTTCTTGACGTGCTGCATAATCCGTCGGTCAAAGTACCAACAGAGGAGGAGCTGGCTATTCCTGACCCGGAGGCTCAGTTGCTGGCAGCTTTGCATGTCATACCGGATTGGACAATCCCGTACCTGGCTTACATGAACTGAGCGAGTTACCACAGGATGAAACCTCGGCTCGGCAGATAATCCGGCGTTCCAAATCGATGACTATACTCAACGGAGAATTACATCGTTACAGCGTTTCAGGGGCAATTTAGCATTGTGTTTCTCCTCAGGAGGGTTGTGAGATTTTACGAGAAATACATGAAGGGGATTGCGGTCACCACGCTGGTTCAAAGTCTTTGGTGGCTAAAGCTTTTCGCCACGGTTTCTATTGGTTAACAGCTCATGCTGATGCAGAGGATTTAGTCAAACGATGTGATGGTTGTCAAAAATTTGCATGCCGTGCTCATATTCCGGCTCAGGAGCTAAGGATGATTCCAATAACATGGCCGTTTGCGACTTGGGGGCTTGATATGGTTGGACCGTTTAAGCGCTCCAAGGACAAAAAGACCCACTTATTAGTGGCAGTTGATAAATTCACCAAATGGGTGGAAGCAGAGCCAGTCAGTAAGTGTGATGCGACCACGGCGGTTCAATTCATCAAAAAAGGTGATATTCTAGTTTGGCTTTCCACACAGTATTATAACTGATAATGGTACTAATCTGTCAAAGGGAGAGATGGAGGAATTTTGCCAGCGTGAGCACATCCGGCTTGATATAGCATCGGTGGCTCACCCCCAATCTAATGGTCAAGCGGAGAGGGCAAATCAAGAAATTTTGAGAGGTATTAAACCCCGGCTTATGGTTCCTTTGAAGCGGACACCGGGTTGTTGGGTGGAGGAATTACCTTCTGTGTTATGGAGCATCAACACCACACCTAATAGATCGACGGGTTACACACCTTTCTTCATGGTTTATGGAGCGGAGGCGGTTCTCCCTAGTGACATCCGTCACGACTCGCCCCGGGTGGCAGCTTATGTTGAAGCGGACAATGAGACAACACATCAGGATTCTCTGGACCTGTTAGATGAGGAGCATGATCTTGCAGCAGCACGTTCGGTGATTTATCAATAGGATCTCCGACGTTATCACAACCGCCGGGTTAAGACCAGAACCTTTCAAGAGGGTGATTTGGTGCTCCGGCTCATCCAGGATCAAACTGATATGCACAAATTATCCCCACCTTGGGAAGGACCTTTTGTGGTCAGCAAGAATCTGCACAACGGGTCATACTACCTCATTGATGTTCGAGAGCACAAAGACTCACGTAAATCGGAGGAAGAGACCAGGCGCCCATGGAACATAGCTCTTCTCCGGCCTTACTATACTTGAGCCATAGGCTCTTCATATGTACATATTTATGACGATGTATATATATAATATAATAAGCCGGAGCCTCTATTAAAGCGGGATCTCTGTTCTTTTTACATCATGTGTGTGCTTACAAGAGTTTCTACTGACAAAGCAGAGTTTTCTTTTGTTAAACCGGTCCTTGCAGCCGCACGGATATAAAGAAAATCACTAGGGGGCTTGGTCATATCGGAACCATAGCTACACCTCTTGATCGGTTTGAAACCACATAGGGATATCACTAGGGGGCTTGGTTGTTATCACACCATAGCCACACCTCGTGATAGGTGTTAAGCCAAAAAGGAAATTATGTGGGGCCAAAGAGAGTGTTGCACAAAGCACAAACTCAAACATAGGCACCCACTGAGCATAGCTCACAAAGTTACTTGGGGGCTCTTTGTGCAAAAGCAACAAAGAGTTTGGAAGGACCCTTGTAATTGGCTATCAAGCCATGGCTTGGAAGCCTGGTGTATTCACCTAAAACCCCGGGTTAACCTGCCTTCATCAAGTAAGACACTCCTATCCAGGTAATCCTGGTATGACCCGCCGAACTTTTGACAAGTCAATCTTATATAGACCCTGAACTTGTCAAAGTTAAAATGACATTTGGTTAATTGGAGGCCCATCTTAAAAGGCTTTGTCAAACGGTTTAACTCAGAGGCCTGGCAGCCCATGAAAAGCCTCGATTTGGAGCCTGGCAGCTCGTAAAAAGCCTTGCATATTTCTTTGAATTTTATTTGTTAAGTTTTTTGACTTTATTGAGATTAGTAATGTCTTCTGATAAACCGGTGTCCTTGACCGGGCTTGGCTCTCAACTGCAAGTTGTCAGTACATGATCAGTTATAAACCAGCATTCTTACCCTGGTCTGGTTTTGACTAACAAAGTCGCCAGTATTATAAGGAAAACCCGGTGTTTATTATATACCGGTATGGTTTATCATAATCCGGCAAAAATAAGGACGGAGTTATCACTGCTCCGGATTGGTGTTTACACCTTTATCATACAAGCAGTTGGTCAACCAACGAGGTATGTTACACATGTTATTTTTATATACAAACTTTGATTATCCATCCAAGTATTGTCTATTCTTGGGCATCATGACCCGTCCAGTGGTAAGCCACTAGGACACATTTCACGTTCTTGTATCCAGGAACACAGTTCATATGGGTTAAGCATAAATAGATCCCAAAAGGTGGAGCAAGTTTTCACATTATAAAAGCGTCACAAAACATGCTCGATGGCATGACAGATAAAGGAGTGAGGGAGTCCTGGATTAGGGGGTGTCCGGGTAGCCGGACTATACCTTCAGCCGGACTCCAGGACTATGAAGATACAAGATTGAAGACTCCGTTCCATGTCCGGATGGGACTTTCCTTGGCGTGGAAGGCAAGCTTGGCGATGCGGATATTCAAGATCTCCTACCATTGTAACCGACTTTGTGTAACCCTAACCCTCTCCGGTGCCTATATAAACCGGAGGGTTTTAGTCCGTAGGACAACTTCATCATACAACAATCATACCATAGGCTAGCTTTTAGGGTTTAGCCTCCTTGATCTCGTGGTAGATCTACTCTTGTACTACCCATATCATCAATATTAATCAAGCAGGACGTAGGGTTTTACCTCCATCAAGAGGGCCCGAACCTGGGTAAAACATTGTGTCCCTTGTCTCCTGTTACCATCCGGCCTAGACGCACAGTTCGGGACCCCCTATCCGAGATCCGCCAGTTTTGACACCGAGATTGGTGCTTTCATTGAGAGTTCCTCTATGTCGTCGCAATCGGGAAGAATGCCTCTTCCCGTCTTTAAAGACGGCGCCGTTACTAAGGGAGCCTTGGCTGTCGACCAAACTCTCCGGCTAGGCGGTTTTCTCATGACCGCCTGTTCGGCCGTTGCACCGACGGTGACCTCTCGGGTCATCAAAAGCAATCTTCACGTCAGCTCGGAACTCATCGAGCAGTTAGATCCAATGGAGCTCTCTTCCGTAAATGAGCTCTTGGATCGCATCGCCGCCTTGGGGGTCACTACGGATTATGACCAGGTTGGGCTTAAACCCGATCTAAGAGAAATTAATTCTCCCCAAGTCACCCATCACGTTGCCGTAGTAGAGGCACAGTGTGGCGACTCTTCATCTATCTTAAGGACTAGCTATGTCCGGATTCCAGATCCCTCCAAGCCGGATACCCGTGGAGGGGAGGATGTAACTCAAGACCTGAACTTAGAATCAGGCAATAGGCTAGATTCACTGGACAACATCCAAGAATCCAAACCTTAGAGCTCGGAAACTCCTTGGCCTCTGAGTCTTAGATTGGGTGAAGTTCCGGATTTAATTCCACCCACCCGCCCGAACATAAGCGATCTATCCCAAATCAGGAAAAAGCCCGAAGAAACAGTACATCATTACTGGGCAAGGTTCCTCCTGGTTATGAACAAGATAAAGGACTACCGCGAGGAAAACACAATCTCAATCTTCTGCAATAATTGCACGGACAAGGGAATCCTCAACGCCACAGGTCGTCGTGATCTTACACGCTTCGCTGACTTGGCGTCCATAGTACAAAAGTACTGTGCGATGGAAAGCGCCCAGAAAAACGAAACTAATTTTTGGGACAATCTGGCCCTGAATAGAAACCCAGTCCGAAATAAAACGGTGCATCATCATCAGACACCCGGGTTAAAAGCCAAAAAACCAAAACCCTCTACAGGGCATGGAACCATACTGGAGGGATGGCTTAATGGACCCTATAAAATTCATAGTACAGAGGACGCCACACCAACTCATAGCCTTAGAGCATGTTGGATACTCCGGCAGGTGGCCAAAAGGGGCGAAGATCTCCTAATTCCGGAGGCCGCAGAAAGCCACCTCAGGGACTCCAGTACAGTCTTAACAGTCTTTGAGACTTTCGCATCAAATAAAATGCGAAAAAGAACACTCCGTAGCTTCGCTGAAGTCTATCAAGTAGCAACAATAAACCCATGGAGTGACACGGCTATTACCTTTAATGCCAGCGACGAACCTAAATCCCGAACAGCTCGAGCACCAGCCGCATTGGTACTCAGTCCTATAGTGGACGGCTTTCGCCTCACCAAGGTACTCATGGATGGAGGCAGCGGATTGAACCTCATTTATGAGGAAACCCTTCAAAAATGGAAATAGATTGGAACCGCATTGAGAGAAGCAGCACAACCTTCAGAGGAATAATCCCCAGTCAGGAAGCACGCTGTACAGGAAAAATCACACTAGATGTGGTGTTCGGCACGCCGGATAACTATAGGTCCGAAGAGGTCACATTCCAAGTGGCCCCGTTTAGCAGCGGATACCACGCTCTGCTGGGGCGGGAAGCGTTTACAATCTTCCAAGCAATACCCCATTACGGGTACATGAAGCTCAAGATGCCCGGGCCGAACGGAATCATCACTCTCGCTAGTTATCCGGACATAGCACTCCACGCCGAAAACAAGACAGCCGCACTGGCCCTTGAGGCACTGTCCGAAGCCCTAGCGGTTGAGGAACTGACTACGCTGTGCTCCATGGTAAATAGGGACGATGTGATACTCGACAAAAGATCCAAGTCCACCTCCATTAAACCAGCGGATGAAATAGTCAAATTCCAGGTCCATCCAACGGACCCCAATAAAACAGCTTCCATCAGGGCACAATTAAACCCCGATGTAGACGCCGCACTGCGAGAATTCCTACGGGAGAACTGGGACATTTTTGCATGGCACCCTTCGGACATGCCAGGAATCCCACGCAGGCTGGCCGAACACAGCTTAAATATCCTAAAAGGATTCAAATCTGTCAAACAAGCCCTTCGACGTTTCTCTGAACCCAAGAGACATGCAATGGGAGAGGAGCTAGCCAAACTATTGGAGGCCGGATTCATCAGAGATATAAAACATCCAGACTAGCTAGCAAACTTGGTGATGGTACCAAAGAAGGACAAATCCTGGCGCCTGTGCGTTGACTTCAAAGACCTCAACAAGGCCTGCCCAAAGGATCCCTTCCCCCTCCCCCGCATCGATCAAATTATCGATGCCACTGCAGGACACGATTCGTTGTGCTTCCTCGACGCATACTCCGGTTACCATCAAATCAAGATGGCCGAGTCAGACCAAGCCGCAACGGCATTCATCACCCCATACGGCCCATTCTGCTTCAACACAATGCCTTTCGGGCTCAAAAACGCCGGCGCAACATATCAGCGCATGATTCAGACATGTCTGGCAAACCAGATCGGCAAAACAGTAGAGGCATACGTGGATGATGTGGTCGTAAAAACAAGACATGTCGAATCTCTAGTAGACGACTTGAGGCTTACATTTGACAACCTCCGAGCATATGACATCAAGCTAAATCCGGAAAAATGCGTTTTCGGCATTCCAGTCGGAAAGCTCTTGGGATTCATTGTATCCGGTAGGGGAATCGAAGCAAATCCAGCCAAGATCCGAGCTTTGTCACAATTGGATATCCCAAAGGACCTCAGACAAATACAAAAATTAACCAGATGCGTGGCGGCTCTAAGCCGCTTTATCTCCCGGTTGGGAGAAAAGGCGCTACCCCTCTATTGCCTCCTTCGGGAACCGAACACTTCGAGTGGACGGACGCCGCCACGGCCGGACTCGAGGAAATAAAAGCCATATTGGCAACAAACCCCGTCCTGGCCGCGCCAAACATCGGTGAACCAATGCTATTGTACATTGCAGCAACCCATCAAGTTGTCAGCGCAGTACTCGTCGTCTAGCGGGAAACGGACGGACACAAATTCCCCCTTCAAAAGCCGGTTTACTATGTGTCCACTGTCCTCACCCCATGCAAATCACGGTACCCACATTATCAAAAGATTGCATATGCGGTATTCATGGCATCCCGGAAGCTATGACACTACTTTCAAGAGTGTTCAATCACAGTAGCATCGGAAGTACCACTCAATGATATTATAAACAACCATGACGCAACGGGCCGGATTACAAAATGGGCCATGGAGCTCCTCCCGTTCGACATAACTTATAGGCCACGGCGAGCTATCAAGTCGCAAGTTTTGGCCGACTTCGTCGTAGAATGGACGGAGGCCGAACTCCCTAAAGAGTACGGCACATATTCAAACTGGATCATGCACTTCGACGGCTCCAAAATGTTGGCCGGACTAGGGGCTGGCGTCGTTTTGATGTCCCCCATAGGAGACACAGTTCAATATGTACTCCAGATTATGTACACAGACTCCAACAATGCAGCCGAATATGAGGCCCTTTTACATGGTCTCCGGATGGCAGTATCCATGGGCATTCAACGCCTAGAGGTGCGCGGGGATTTGAACCTCGCGATATCCCAAATAAATGGAGACTTCGATGTCAAGGATACAAAAACGGCAGCTTACCGCAACGCTGTCCTCAAAATGTCAGCTCGGTTTGAAGGGCTCGAATTTCACCATATAGCCAGAGAAAACAATCAGGCGGCAGACGTCCTGGCACGCATTGGCGCAAAACGCGATGCGGTCCCCCCTAACATCTTCCTGGAAAGGCTGTTCAAGCCATCCGTAGTATGGGAAGGGGAACATGGCAATATTAGTCCAGACCCAGCCGCACTGTCCGACGCCGAACAATCTGACATAATCAGAGGCTCTGCCAATGAAATAACAACCTCAGCCCACGTACTAATGGCCGTTATTGCCCCGTGGACAGAACCATTTCTAGCCTACCTTACTAGGCAAGAACTCCCAGAGGACCAAAACGAGGCACACTGTATAGTGCGGCGATCTAAAGCCTATAAAGTCCATGAGGGAGAACTTTACAAGAAAAGCACTACCGAAGTCCTTCAAAGGTGCATCTCCGAAGAGGAAGGGCGGAACCTGCTGGCTGAAATTCATGCCAGGCTCGGTGGCCAGCACGCCGCAGCCCGGTCCCTTGTAAGCAAGGCTTTCCGTACAGGCTTTTATTGGCCGACGGCCCGGGCGGACGCTCAGGACTTGGTCCATAAATGCGTCGGTTGCCAGCTTTTTGCAAACCAAAGCCATATGCCACCCACCGCCCTCCAAACTATCCCCATCACTTGGCCTTTCGCGGTCTGGGGGCTTGACATGGTGGGACCCCTTAAAGGCGGAACCCACAAGAAAAAATACTTATTGGTCATGGTGGATAAGTTCACCAAATGGATAGAAGCCAAGCCTGTTAAGACGGCTGAATCCGAACCTGTGATAGACTTTATATCCGGGGTCGTACACCATTACGGCGTCCCCCATAGCATCATCACCGATAACGGCACGAAATTTACGGCCGATGAGGTAAAACTCTGGTGCAAAAACATGGGCATCAAGCTCGATTATGCTTCCGTCTATCACCCACAAACTAACGGTCAGGTCGAACGTGCAAATGGTCTCATCATGAGCGGCATCAAACCCATATTAGTGCGGTCCCTCAAGGAATCTAACACACACTGGGTAGAGGAGCTCGACTCCGTACTCTGGGGGCTGTGGACCACGCTGAACCGCGCCACCGGATACACACCATTTTTATGGTGTACGGCGCAGAGGCAGTCTTGCCCTGCGACATAATTCATGACTCACCTCGAGTGCACATGTACGAAGAAAGGGAGGCCGAGCTCGATCGGTAGGACAGTTTGGACGCCTTAGAGGAGGAGCGCAATGTGGCAAAAGCCCGTTCCGCATTCTATCAACAGCAGGCTCAAAGATATCAAAGCAGAGAAGTGCGGGCCAAAAGCTACAACGTTGGCGAATTAGTTCTACGCCTGCCGGACAAGAAAAAGGACAAGCTGAAGCCCAAGTGGGAAGGTCCCTTCATAATCGACCAAGTCCTGACTGGTGGAGCATACCGCCTACGAGATGCGTCGGATAACCGACTCGAGCCGAACCCATGGAACGCAGCCCATCTCTGAAGATTCTATGCCTAGCGCCGGACTCTGTGTTTGTCTCCTTCCTCTGTCCATTTTTTACATTTTCTGTCTTACATTTCTCTCCTCCCCCTCTCCTCTTTTATAGCCCTTAAAGGCTCCTCAAGTGAAGTGCTACTCGCGCTCATTAAAACCTGGGGGCTTCTTTAATAGAAGCTTATTTATACGGGCTTCACGCCCACCACATGTGTCAAACTTCCGCATGTACCATTTCTTCACCATTATATGCATCGATATGACTTAAGTTTTGGCCAAGCTGGGTTGCCTGGCTCCTGTGCTTACCCCTACGTTCCCGATTGTTCGGCTAGGTGGTAAAGGGAGCACCTCTGCGATTGTTACTGCCGGATCAGCCGGATGTGTACCTCAGACTGGGTGAAGCCGAAAGCTAGCATTCTTAAGGGAATATTCCGTCGGTGAACTAAAAGATGACCTTTTTTACTTATTTATGTATATGCCCCCAGATGATTTTCCTGCGTTTGCAGTCCAGACATGCACTTTAGGGCATGCCTCCCAGAGAAAGGAACCCCTAACGGAACTAGTTGGGCACTTGTCTGATAAAGCACTAATGACCCCTACGCCTGGTCTCCATGCATACCCCGGTTCTTACATAACCGGTAGGGTATTCGGACACACTCCAGACCGTCAGGTCCTGAGGTTGAAGCGAAAAGGTCGGCAACGACAAACGATCTACAATCCGGCTAGAAGGCATTACACCTGTCAATTAAAAATTACATAGTCACTCTGACTGATTGTATTCCTCTTCAATACCATCTAACAGGCTGTCTAACTTACAGTCCTGCTGGGAATACTTTGCGGCCAATTCTACTTGGCCATACACTAAGCTTACAGGGATCTCCTTCCCGTTAGGCCCCACAGGTCCGACCTCGGCCATATGGTTTGGGTCAGACTTCATGTACCGCGTCTTCACCATGGCCCAGGCCTCCCTAGCGCCTTGTCGGCAGGCCGATATATTCCACAACCGGAAGCGCCGCCGAGCTCCCTTAAGCTTCTCCGAAAGCTCTCCAAGGCCCTCGGGCATGGAGTGGGAAGGCCATAAGGCTTGGGCAACGCCTCGTATCGCCTGCCAAACTCGCTCGTGCAGTTGCGAGAGCTCGGGAAGAAGGTCACCCGTAGAACCGGGCATCTCCTCTGCAGGACGACCCGTTAGCATACCTACATACATTACTCTGTTAGTCGACTTCCTTGCCGAACTCTTTTCTTTCAAAGATTCGCTTAAGCACTTACTAAATATGTCGCGTCGAAGCCGCCGATTCTCCTTAGTAGAGTCCGACAGCTGGCCACGAACATCTTTAAGTTCAACGTCCAGCTTGGTGTTGGCATCCTGAAGCTCATTCTTCTCCCGCCTCACCCTTGTCAACATACTCTCACCGGCCTTTAGCCGGCGTAAGAGTTGTTGCCTCTCCGGATCCAGTCCGGCGCCATCTGCAATATGATTTGGCAGATTCATACCCACGCCGCACTTCGCAAGATATTAATCTTTCGAAGTGTATCTTACCAGAGGGGGTCTCTTTAGGCTCCCCTGCCGCGGCTAGTGCGGCCTCCAGTTGGGCTTTGCACTCTTTCAGCTCCTGGGACAGTACGGTATTCTTCTCTGTAAGAACCTGCATAACAAATGATCCTTAAACCAGTTACTCTAACTGTTTCAAGTCTCGGGGGCTACTGGTATATTCATATATATTTACCAAAATTTTCTTACCCGTATGTCTTTTACATATTGCTCCGTGGCCCTGGTTAAACCATTTTGAGCGGCACGGAGGTACGCATCTCCCGAATTGAAGGCATCTATTGCCTCTCGGGAGAAACAAGCATCGCGAAGAACTGTCCGGCGATGCCTATGGTTCATGGCACTCTCCACCTCGGAATTGGTGGTAGACAACCTGTCCGCATCCTCTGTCGAAGGAGCATCCGGTGCGCGCCTCGTGTTCGCTCCCGCTTCCGGGCCAGGCGTTGGAGCCTGGCTGGTGGAGGCGCGGTTGGCAACCTCTCCGGATGTAGTCCGGCGAGGTCTCTTCGTCCTGAAGATAGCACGAACATTAATATGCCCTGAAGAAATAACACCAGGGAAAAAGAGGATGCGCTATACCTTTGAGCCGGCGTCCCAGTCCGGACTACATTCCTTTTTGCCCCATGGGGCCCTGCGGCCCCTCGTTGGCTAGCCGCCGCAGGTTCGGCCTCCCGCCTTGGAAACCTCCCTTGCAAAACACGGTCGTTGTCAGGAAAACTAAAATGCGTGAGAATGGATTCCTTCTCAAAGGGATGAGACTCCGCTCTCTGTTACCTGGGAGGCCGGGATTAACCCTGGGTAATCAGCCGTAATGGCCACCAAGGTATTGTCCTTGCTTAACTGATGAAACACCCCGTCAATCAACTCCACCGATATATCCGGATCCTCTTCGGAGTTCGGATCGAGGGACCATTCTGGATCCTCGGGTTGTGGGGGACGGCTGTTTATATCCTTTACTTCCTGACGCAGGTCCTGCATTGAAATCGTTGGACTACATATTTAATCATGGGAATATAAAGCGGATGGGCAGGCACAATTGTTCACTTACCCAACTCGGGGGGTTGTACATACTAAATCCGCCCCGCGGGTTGACGCGGAGGAATTCCTCCTCTTCTCCCTTGTACAAAGAGGATAAGATCTTTACTAGAGCGGCAGCTGAGGCTGGCCCCTTACGACCGTAACGGGTGGCGTCATCCTCCCCGTTAAAATCCCACATGGGGTGGCCTCTATATTGAAGCGGCTGCACCCCCCCGCATAATGCATGCGGCCATGACTCCAATCATGGTTAGTCTGGAATGAGCCAATAGTCTTATCCGGCCCATCAGGTGAAGGACGTCCCTATCGCTTTCTCTCTGAGAGCTCCGCGGACGCCAGCTTAGGCGTTTCTTTAAGGGAGCACCGTTGAATTCGGGGAGACCGACCCGGATAGGGTCCGGTAGCGGGACATCATCTATATAAAACCATTCCGAAGACCAGTCCTCGGATGCCTTCTTTGGGGTTCCGGATAGATATCCGGTCCCGGCGATACGCCACACTTCGGCTCCGCCCACTTGATATATAGACCCCTCTTGAGAGCGGGGCACCAGACAGAATAATCTCTTCCACAGCGCGAAATGAGCCTCAACACCCAAGGACAGCTCGCAAAGAGCGACGAAGCCCGCGATATGCAATATAGAGGCGGACGTGAGATCGTGCAGCTGGAGGCCGTAGAACTCCAGAAGCCCACGGAGAAATGGATGCATTGGAAATCCAAGTCCTCTTACTAGATAAGGGACGAGGCGCACCCGCTCTCCTTTGGAGGGACTGAGGGTGCTCTCCGCTTGCTCTCCGCCATTATAGGTGGCGAGTCCGGCTCGGACCGGGACCATATAGGCCTGAGGGAGAAATCCCTTGGCCTGAAGCGACACTAGCTCGCTGTGCGGGATGGAGCACCTCTCCCAGTCTCCAGGTTTAGGACTGGAAGGGCGAGAGGAGGAGCTGCGATGGCTGGCCATGTTGGAATGAACCTTTGCTGGAGGCGCTCTGATGATTACTCGCGGAGAGGAGAAGGTGTGGTTTGGATCTGAATCCCCATCCCCTTAAATAGGTGGCTCGTTTATGCGGCTAGGGGTGTAAATGTAAAAACACCCTGACTTTTCACATTCGTTTGACACGTGGAAGACGGCCATTATTGGGCGTGGAAGCCAAGGTGCGCTACATTACAAAAATCGGACATTATTCAGCAGGTACACGGAATTTGGAGGAGAACCCGCCTTGCAATGCCGAAGACAATCTGCGCGCCGGACTCGTCGTCATTGAAGCCTGGTTCGGGGCTACTGAGGGAGTCCTGGATTAGGGGGTGTCCGGGTAGCCGGACTATACCTTCAGCCGGACTCCAGGACTATGAAGATACAAGATTGAAGACTCCGTCTCGTGTCCGAATGGGATTTTCCTTGGCGTGGAAGGCAAGCTTGGCGATGCGGATATTCAAGATCTCCTACCATTGTAACCGACTTTGTGTAACCCTAACCCTCTCCGGTGTCTATATAAACCGGAGGGTTTTAGTCCGTAGGACAACTTCATCATACAACAATCATACCATAGGCTAGCTTTTAGGGTTTAGCCTCCTTGATCTCGTGGTAGATCTACTCTTGTACTACCCATATCATCAATATTAATCAAGCAGGACGTAGGGTTTTACCTCCATCAAGAGGGCCCGAACCTGGGTAAAACATTGTGTCCCTTGTCTCATGTTACCATCCGGCCTAGACGCACAGTTCGGGACCCCCTACCCGAGATCCGCCGGTTTTGACACCGACAAGGAGTTTTTGCTATCCTATTACATGAAGCTTTCAAACGGCTCCAATATAATAGTTGTTTTTCAGCATTGGCACACAATGGCTGGTAAACCGGTGGCCGGTTTAAGATGCTTCGTCTGGACGGTTTGATGGTTGAGGGTTAGTTGGTGCGATCACTTCTTCTTCATCCCTCCCCAGACGCTGGAAATCAACCGTCGGCCAATCGATTCCAGTTAACGCTTGAAACACAGCCTCTTCATGGATAAGGCTGGAAGGGTTAATATCAGGAGCGTAGGTATGCTTACGAATTGGAGGTACAAGTTCTTCGACTTCATGGATTTCGGCAGGCCATCTCTTCCCTTCAGCGTCATAAGCCGGTTGGAAATGAGACAAGTCTGTGTCCTCTGCCAGCTTGCTAGCTATTGGCCGCATTTCTTTGGTCAGCCTTCGGAGGTCATCATTGTCGAAGTTTGAACCGTCCTCTTTCACACCTGGATATCCTTTGATGATGTCCTCCGCTTCAAGATCTGGAATCCATGCCTTGGCTCGGATCAGTGCGGTCAATGCTCCTGCTCTTGCAGCTGCCTTCTTCAGTTCGGTAATCCGGGCTGGTAACATGGCCAGCTTCTCAAGAGTTTCCTTTATCAGTGATGGCATCGGTTTATTGTAAGCCGTAGTACAAATCGCATGCTGGGACCCAGAGTACAGTTGTTCAATAAGGGTATAAGCCGCTTTAAGCTTCATCCGCATATCTGTGCCCAGATGAGCAATACGAGTGCCTGTTACGGTTTAAAATCAGTGTTTTGGTCAATGATAAGCTTTCATGAATTGGACAAACTGCATAAAGAGATACTTACCAAAGATTGCGGAAGTCATGGCGTTTATTTGCCGTTTCAACCCAGTTAGTTCATCCACAACTGGTTTCAGGGACGCTTCAGCATCTTCAGCTCTTTTGGTTAAACCGGATTTCTCGGTTTCCTAGTCAGCACGATCTTTGTTAAAAGACTCTTTCAGCTTTTCCATCGCTGCCAGGGCCTTGGTCAGCTCCTCTTTAGCTTTCGCAGCTTCTTCTTGTTGGGACTTCACATTCTCTTGCAAATCAGCAGTCCGGGCATCTCTCTTGCTTAGTTCGGCCTACAACAATGAAGAAATGTCAGACAACAGGATATATATTTTCTAAAGTACAAAGTGTATAACAAGTTATGCACTTTGTACTTGGGGGCTAATGTCTATTTGCTCTGATTCACTACATCTTTTATAAAGTCTCCAGAACAATGCAAGCATTATCCTTGACACTTGGGGGCTAATGTATATCTGTTCAAAACGGACGCATGGATTAAAACCCGGATTGCCTTGCAAAGCTAAACCGGCCTTTGGGGGCTACGCTGAGGAAAGCTATATCATTACATTGGTAAAGTATCGGCCTTGCTTTTCACTAAGGACCTAACATTTTGAGGGTCAGTGGGAGAGACTTAAAGTATTACAAAGACCCGGTTCATGATTAACATCATAAAACGGCCCTTGGGGGCTACTTGGGCTGGCATATCAACTTTGGAATCAAGAAATAAAGGGAGATAAAAAATACCTCATAGCGTTCCTTCATCAAATTCACTAAACCGGCTTCATAGTCACGGTTTGAGTGCAGACGGTTTAAGAAACCAGAGTGAAGCTCTTCAGCGTTGAGATGGGCATAACTTGATAAGTCAGTACTCCATTTGCCCTTTTCCCTAGCAGCACGCTCTTCTTTGGCACTATGTTGGGCCAAGACTACGGGATGGCCAGGAGAGCTGTGGCCCATACCAGTAACGATAACATCATCTCCTTGGCCTTCAGCGGTTTTTGCGGGTGATGACAGAGTTTCAGTATCTCTCATCGGACTAGCCTGGTTTGGAGCTGCCGGTTCAGTGTCAGGCACGGCAGGGTCAACTTCTGGTGGTTCATCAGTATTCCAATCTTGAAGGGGTGGTTCATCATAGGCGGCTTCAGGATGAGGACCCTCCGGTTCATGAGTTTGGTCTGGTTCACCTCTCTGCTCTTATTCAAAAACTGCCTGGTCTTCTGATGGATTATTGACCCGAGCTTTCTTGCTGGGTCTGGCTTTGGCTCTGCAAATAAATTAAAAGAGGGTTAGCATTTTATTCAAGATTTGTAACGCATTAGAAGAATGAGTTTGAAAACTTACCCAACCACAGTTTTTAGAGGAGGGAGTTGGGTTGCTGTCGACTCGCCAGAGGATGAGGGAGGTGTCACCTGATAATTTGAATCGGACGGATTAAGAGGTTGTCTGAAATAACCTGCCTTGGGATAAGAATGGTCAGAAGTGGAAGAGACCTCAGACCGGCGCTTTCGAACCAGGGTATCAGGTAAACCAGCCGAAGTGACCTGTTGGCCCTGTGCCGGGTTGTCCGAAGAGCTTCATGCTGTTGTGTCTTCAAAATAAATGTTGGGTCCAAGTAAGCAAGAGGATGAGAAAAGCTTACTTTCCGGACTGCTTGACGGGTTTTTTGTGTTGGCATAGAGTCTGAACCAGAGGAAAGGGTAATTACCTCTGCATCATTAGCTTGGCTGCCTTCTACGTCCTCCTGATAAAGATCATTGTTAATGAGGTGCATGAAAAGGGAGCCAAGTGAGTCAAGTTCTACATCAACTTTCAGATCATCAGCATCGTCATCAAGTTCCATGTTGATCCGATCAGCCGTTTTCCGCTTTGAGGTCCGCTTGATGGCTTTGGTTTTGGGGCGAGATAGTTTGACCGCTTTATCCCCGGTTGGCTTTACTACTTTATCTACGGATTTCCGTTTCTAGAAGGGATCATCACCCTATTCATACATAAACAGAAGAAGGATTACAAGTTGAACAAGTTAAAGATATCAAAGATGAAAAGGAAATATAGTGCTTACAGCAGGCGGTTTGTTCTTGGTATAGAAGGGGTTTAAGCCGGTTTGACTACAGACTGATTTCAATTCATTCAGAATTTTCTTTACGCTTTCAGTGACCTCTTCATCGGTCACCTGAATGTTGATATGTCGTTGAGGGTCTTCAACATCACCGGTGTACTCACACATTAAACCGGGGTGCCGGCTTAGCGGCAAGATGCTCCAAGATATCCAACAGTGCATGAAATCAACGCTTGTTAAACCATTGGCCATAAAAGCCTGGAGTTTGGCGAGTTGAGGGACATACTTGGCCCGTTCTGTAGAACTTAAGCGTTGCGACATTGGATGGGTGTTGGAAAGCCGGTGATCACGATAGCCTGGAAGGGGATTTTCATCTTCAGGAGAAGTATATCTGCAGGAAAACCAAGTCTGGTTCCATTCCTTAGGATGGCTGTGCAGTTTGGCATGAGGGAATCCAACTTCCTTCCGCTTTTGAATAGAAACACCACCAAGTTCAGTGTTGGGACCATTTACAAATTCTGTGTGCCGGTTCAGATGAAAGAAGTCCCGGAACAGTTCAGCAGTCGGTTCTTCTTGTAAATACACTTCACAGAAGACCTGGAAGTTGCATAGATTGGACACAGAGTTGGGTCCGATATCTTGAGGATGGAGTTGGAAACTGGCAAGCACATCTCGATAGAACTTTGACCCTGGCGGTTTGAAACCACGGCCTATGTGGTCGACAAAGACCACAACCTCACCCTGCCTCGGGGTAGGAGGATTTTCTGCTCTTGGAACTCGCCATTTAATTTCAGTTTTCTTAGGCAAGGTGCCGATGCTGACCATTCCGTTCAACCGTTCCTCGGTGACCCGGGAACGAGCCCAGTTGCAAGCGGCAAATTGCTTGGCCATTGTGGAACAAAAAGCTGGAAAAGAAATGCCGGTTTACAAATCATTCATGATGACATGCAAGATGCAATGGAATAAAAGATATACTGTATGTGAAATTGCATAAACCGGAGACCAATGCAATAATGGATAACAAGGCAATATCGGAACAAGGGTATACAGACGCTGTTAAACCGGAGTATAACAATGGAGGAAAAAGGCTCCTCCGGTTTACCAGAGGGCTAATGGTATAGATTGCTTATACAAAGGTAAAACACCGAAGTGATAAGAGGGTACAGATCTAAGGCAAAAACGACTAGGTAAGGTAAAACAAGTTTCACAGGATCACATGGGAATTTTGGATCTACCGAAGACAGAAAGGCAAAAATATTTTGACCTAAAAAGGGTATGACCCAAAACAGCTTATGAAGGACTAGATCAGTTTTTTGCGCATAAGGGTTTGTGGTGGTAACAGAAGATTAGCCACGGCAAGAGATATGTCAAGCATGAAGTGTCCATTTATAGACTAAGGAGGAACATGGAAGAACAGCACCGAAGCACTGATGAACTTCAGAGAACTGCGAAGAACAAGGAAACCCTAGACAGATCTGCAAGGGGGAAAGAAAAAGACTTACAGTGATTGTTGAAGCAACGGAGGAACGCCACAGTTCTCTGGTAATGGTCAGGTTGATGCAGCGGCCTTTGTCGAAGCAGAGGAGAAGCTTGGTGACGGCGGCGGCGCTCAGGGGCAGAGGGGTCGTGAGGAGGAAGAAGCGAAGGAGACAAAGGGGGAAAATAATAAGGACCCATGGCCCTATTTATAAGGCGACGCGATAAAGCGACAAGTGCGGGAATCGAGGAGCTCAAAAATGGATAGTTAATAATGATGTCGCCTTGATGACTGGATAAGAATTAATGAAGGGAATCTTCAGCCTCAACGGATAGATGACGTCAGGACGGTTTATCATGATCCTGGAGTATGACGTCACGGCGGTTTACAAAATCAAGGTGAAGATGCAAAGGAGGAGTTTTTTCTAAGTATTCAAGATTGACATGAACAAGTTCAAACCAATCTGGGGCCTAATGTTGGGGATATTACTACTGGACGTAAACCGGCCAGGGGTAACCGGATTAACTTTATGAAGATTAGAAGCCCATGAAGATGTAAGAATGATGGCGCTTTATGAAGGCCCATGGCCCAGAGGCGAGTTAAGGCCTGTAGATGTAAACCGACCTTATTATGTAACTTGCATTGTAAGATAGGAAGGATAGAGACCGAACCGGACATGTTTATGATCCGGCTTCGGGACTCTGTAAACCGGCGGGCGTCAACATATGTATATAAAGGGACGACCCGACAGCGGTTCAGGGACAACAGACAACTACTCGAGAGCCAAACAAAGCGGATTCGCTCCCTGGCCTTCGAAACCCCAGCAATACCAATCATAACTAGACGTAGGCTTTACCTTCATCGAAGGGGCCGAACTAGTATAAACTCCCCGTGTCCCTTTGTCCAGTTTAACCCCTTTAAGCTAACCCGTTGCGATGGCTCCACGACTAAGTCCTTTCACAAGGACATCTGCCGTGACAAACCCATGACAGAATGGGTTGTATCTATGGACTAAACTGCAGAATGCCAGAAGAGAAGGGGAAAGCCTAGCCCATCGAGGACTAGCATCTTCAAGCAGCTCCAAGCATCTTGCGGCATCAGAAGAGATAAGAGTGGCATATTATAATATTAGTAAGTATGTTGTAACATTGCCCAGAGATCACTTCCTCGACTCCCTGCGAGAAAAAAAATCCCGGAGCCATCATATCCATTACATGCCTCAGCATCCAGTATCCAGTTCTAGTTGTATCGATCGGGATACAACTTCGAGTGTCCGTTAACGTGGACCCGGCTATTCGAATAGATAGAATTCTTCCCTGCAGGGGTGCACCAACTTATCCAACACGCTCAATCAACTCCGGCCGGACACACCATCAGGTCATGACCGCCCTCGGCTGGTCAACACATCGTAGTCCTACCTAGGCTCAACAGAGAGGCCATCACGCCGGTTTACATCCTAAATGCGAAGGGGTCATGGGCCAATCGTCCATTGTAATCTTGCGCATTGCGAACGCGGCCGGTGAGCAGACCTAGCCTCCTTATACAAGTGCAGGCTTAACCAGTCCAACCTGATGTGCGCCACTCAGTCGCTGATGTCAGTGAGTTTTCGGCTGATACATACGATGCAGAGAGCCCATACTTGTTCCCGCATGGTGGTTAGTGCGAAAAAGGCCAAAGGCCTACTCGGATCAAATATCCAAACCGTTAGTGTCTTGATAGTGCGGTAACGATCAATGATCCACGATATGTGGTCCTGTCACCCCGTCTCACGGACTTGTGGCAAGGGCTAAGAATGCCCGGCCGTGCCGCATGGAAAACTTGCGAGTATACTCTAGATCAACCTAACTTTACATCACTCACGGGTACCCCTCAGGGCCGACCCGATGTCATCATGGTTCTATGGTAAGTCAAAGTAATAGTGTGTCTGAAACAGCAAGGGGGGAACCTGAGGAACCACCCTCGATGGATTCCCACTTGATGTAACCATCAAGGTGGACTTGGAGGAATCACCCTCATTGGTCCACACTTGAGGGGTTGCATGATAGAGTCGTTATCAAGAGTGGTGAAGGAGGAATCACCCTCGATTACCACGACCGAATAGCTACACTACAAGGTTAACATCAGAAGTGCTGGCGAGGTATCACCCTCGGCACTCGATAGTAACAATGCAGAGTCGTACAACTAAGGGGTGATGTGTGGTGTCGGGGCCTGGACGTCGATCACGTTGATCGAGTCATCAAACATAAAGCGGGGCCACTGATACCAGGTGGGGGTCACTGATGGATCTCTAACCAACCTATACTACGCAGTTTATAATAAGCAGGTAAGGTATGAAAGCAGGTAACAAAAATAGGCTATGCATCAGAGTAGGATCATACAGAAAGCAGTAGTAGTTCTAATGCAAGCAGAAGAGAGAAGGGAATGGGCGATACCGGAATGATCAATGGGGGTTTGCTTGCCTGGAAGCTCTGCTGAAAAGGAAGAAGTGTCGTCGTCCACGTAGTCGATCACCGAGGCATCATTGGTCTCGGGGTCTACTGGAGAGAAGAGGGGGAAGAAACAATAAATACAGAGCAAACAGAGGTACCACTAAGCATGACACGACGCAAAGCAGAACTAGGGGTGTTCTAATGTAGTGCTACACGATATAGGTGAAGGGGGAATTCAACCGAGAATATTTTCCTGGTTTCGGACCTGTGTCAGACAGATGACTAGAGGGGGAATGTTCCATGTTCAGATAGTTAGAGGCATCTAACAAGTATATTCGGATTCATCTCGTCGTTTTGAGCAACTTTCATGTAGAAAACATTGTCATCTGAGCTACGGTTTACAATCTATGAATTTTTGAAGTTTTTAAACATTTTTTGGATTTATTTTAAATTAGAAGAAAAGGTTTATTGCGTCAGCATGATGTCATAGTGACATCAACAGTCAACAGGGCGGCTGACCAGGTCAAACCTGACCAGTGGGTCCCATATGGCAGTGACAGAAACTTAACTAAGTTCAATTAAAACTAAACAGAGACTAATTAGCTACTGGGCCCCACGTGTTAGTGACAGGTTGGGATAATTAATTTATTTATTTGAAAAATGTTTTAATTAACTACATACACAGTGGGCCTGCATGTCAGTGGCACTGGGATGCCCAGTCAGCATGTTGACTGGGTCAACCCAGTCAACGGAGCCCATGGGGCCCGCCAACAGCAACCTAGGGGTGGGGCCCGCCTAGCCACGTCGGCGGCGACCAACGGCTCAACGCCAGCAACCTTCAGATGCGGCGGAGGCACAGGACAGCGCCAGGTTTCATCTACAAGCGGCCGTTTCATGCGCGAGAGAGCGCGTTCGAACGAGCGGAGCTAGCCGCGTCGAACGGTGGAGGTTACGTGGCCGGAGGTGGCCGGAAACGAGGCCGACGATGAGCTACGGTGGCGGCGCGTATGGGACCTCGATGGAAACGGAGCTACCGAGCTCGGCGGAGCGCGTGCGCATGCTCGTTGTGCTCCTGGGAGCACCAGGAGCACAATGCTTTGCTTAGGCGAGCGTGACAGCAGCTATCACTACTACAGGATGGTCCAAATGCGACGCTACGATCAAAGACCCTTCGACGAAACTGTGTGCGATGCCATAATCGCAAACGAGAGTGTAAAAAACCATCAAAAAAGGTGCAAAACATTTGCGATGACGGATGCATCAAACACGGTTCAGATTTTAGTTAGTGTGTGATGCAGGGCATATGATTCAGTTCAATTAACTGTTTGGGATGAGGAGGAACAAAAGAAGCGGGCAGCCAGATGAAGGCGTGTGTGATATATAGCATACAGTTCACTAGGATGAACTGTGTGTGATTAGGCAACACAATGGAAATGGTTCAACTGAACAGGATGTGTGTGATACGCGGCAAACAGGCTCGTAATCAGAAATGTGCGCGAAGACCAATAATAACACAGATGATTGCTGCTAATAAGCCGTGTGATTTGCTCTATCTACAGTAGAATAACATGTATACCGGCCCCAAAAACTGGCAGCGCGCGTGGAGGGACGAGGGCAGAGCACCTGGAGGGATGCGAGAGCAGAGCGCGCGCGGCTGGACGCGAGCAGAGCACGCCCTGGCTGCCTGGACCGCAAGCAACCACACACATAGAGCAGTTGAACACGCAGGAAATGGTCACCTACAAGTCAGACGACAGTTGCGTCGCTGCGTAGAGAGCGGCCGTGTGCTACCACCTCCGTCTAGTCTATAGTCCCCTTTATATTCTGTGCCATACTTTTCCCTCAAATTTAACCAACAAAATGTTAATGCATGTTATAAAAATTATATAATTGGAAACTATGTTCAAATACGAATCCAAGTATATAATCTTTGGCGACGTGCATTCGTATTTTATTAGTTAAATCATACTTATAAACCAGGATGGGGGTATAGTAGGTAATTAAATCACAATTTTTTTTATTAACCGTATGTGTACGTGGCCTTTCGTCCTCCTCTCGCATGTCTTGTCACCCCGCTGCTGCAGACGGTTATAGCGCAAGCTTGCGCAGCGCACGGGGGCGTTCTTTTGGCCAAATAATGGCGCCAATGAATCATCGGTGAGCCCGTTCCCGCGCAACTTCGCAGGATCCCGCGCAAGCTTCCCGCCCGACTCGGTGAAATCCCCCAAAATCCCAATGCTTACCGGCCTGCTATAAAAACCCTCACGGCCGGCGAGTCATGCGTTGCATTTTCGCTCCCTTCCTGTAGCTTATCTCATCTGCTTCTCCCACAATCGCCAATGGCACCGGTCCATCATCATCGCTCAGCCACTCCACCGTCATCAGAGGACAGCTCCAGCTGGGAGGCTACACCGCGGCGGCGGCGCAGTCCCCGGCGTAGTGTAGTGCGCGTGGTGTCCCTGTTGGGTGTGCGCGTGATACGTCTCCAACGTATCTATAATTTTTGATTGCTCCATGCTATATTATCTACTATTTTGGACATTATTGGGCTTTATTATCCATTTTTGTAATATTTTTGGGACTAACCTATTAACCGGAGGCCCAACCCAGAATTGCTGTTTTTTTGCCTGTTTTAGGGTTTCGAAGAAAAGGAATATCAAACGGAGTCCAAACGGAATGAAACCTTCGGGAACGTGATTTTCTCAACGAATAAGACCAGGGAGACTTGGACCCTACATCAAGAAATAAAACAGGAGGCCACGAGGTAGGGGGCGCGCCCACCCCCACCAGGCGCGCCCTCCACCCTCGTGGACCCCCTATTGCTCCACCGACGTACTCCTTCCTCCTATATATATCCACGTACCCCCAAATGATCAGAAATGGAGACAAAACCCTAATTCCACCGCCGTAACTTTCCGTATCCACGAGATCCCATCTTGGGGCCTATTCCGGAGCTCCGCCAGAGGGGGCATCAATCACGGAGGGCTTCTACATCAACACCATAGCCCCTCCGATGAAGTGTGAGTAGTTCACCTCAGACCTACGGGTCCATAGTTAGTAGCTAGATGGCTTCTTCTCTCTTTTTGGATCTCAATACAATGTTCTCCCCTCTCTTGTGGAGATCTATTCGATGTAATCTTCTTTTTGTGGTGCGTTTGGTGAGACCGATGAATTGTGGGTTTATGATCAAGTCTATCTATGAATAATATTTGAATCTTCTCTGAATTCTTTTATGTATGATTGGTTATCTTTGCAAGTCTCTTCGAATTATCAGTTTGGTTTGGCCTACTAGATTGATCTTTCTTACAATGGGAGAAGTGCTTAGTTTGGGTTCAATCTTGCGGTTTCCTTTCCCGGTGACAGTAAGGGCAGCAAGGCACGTATTTTATTGTTGCCATCGAGGATAACAAGATGGGGTTTTCTTCATATTGCATGAGTCTATCCCTCTACATCATGTCATCTTGCTTAAGGCGTTACTCTGTTTTTAACTTAATACTCTAGATGCATGATGGATAGCGGTCGATGAGTGGAGTAATAGTAGTAGATGCAGGCAGGAGTCGGTCTACTTGTCTCGGACGTGATGCCTATATACATGATCATACCTAGATATTCTCATAACTATGCTCAATTCTGTCAATTGCTCAACAGTAATTTGTTCACCCACCGTAGAATACTTATGCTCTCGAGAGAAGCCACTAGTGAAACCTATGGCCCCCGGGTCTATCTTTATCATATTGATCTCCTACTACTTATTTATTTCCTTTGCTATTTACTTTGCCTTTATTTTACTTTGCATCTTTATCATAAAAATACCAAAAATATTATCTTATCATATCTATCAGATCTCACTCTCGTAAGTGGCCTTATAGGGATTGACAACCCCTATTTGCGTTGGTTGTGAGGATTTATTTGTTTTGTGCAGGTACGAGGGACTCGCGCGTAGCCTCCTACTGGATTGATACCTTGGTTCTCAAAAACTGAGGGAAATACTTACGCTACTTTGCTGCATCATCCCTTCCTCTTCGGGGAAAACCAACGCAGTGCTCTGGCGCCGTTGCCGGGGAGGTCTATGCAAAAGTAAACATACCAAGTACCCATCACATACCCTTATCTCCCGCATTACATTATTTGCCATTTGCCTCTCGTTTTCCTCTCCCCCACTTCACCCTTACCGTTTTATTCTTCCTCTCTCTCTATCCTCCCTCTCTTTCTCTATTTGCCTCTTTTTGCCCGCTTACTTTTTGTTTGCTTGTGTGTTAGTTTTCTTGCTCGTCACAATGGCTCAAGATAATACTAAATTGTGTGACTTCACCAATACCAACAACAATGATTTTATTAGCACTCCGATTGCTCCTCTTACCGGTGCTGAATCTTGTGAAATTAATGTTGCTTTGCTGAATCTTGTCATGAAAGATCCGTTCTCCGGCCTTCCTAGTGAAGATGCCGCTACCCATCTTAACAGCTTCGTTGATTTATGTCATATGCAAAAGAAGAAAGATGTGGATAATGATATTGTTAAATTGAAGCTATTTCCTTTTTCGCTTAGAGATCGTGCTAAAGCTTGGTTTCGTCTTTGCCTAAAAATAGTATTGATTCATGGAACAAGTGCAAAGATGGTTTTATCTCTAAGTATTTTCCTCCCGCTAAGATCATCTCTCTTAGAAACGATATTATGAATTTTAAGCAACTTGATCATGAACATGTTGCACAAGCTTTGGAGAGAATGAAATTAATGATACGTAATTGCCCTACTCATGGTTTAAATTTGTGGATGATTGTTCAGAATTTTTATGCCGGATTGAATTTTGCTTCTAGAAATCTTTTAGATTCGGCCGCGGGAGGCACTTTTATGGAAATCACTTTAGGAGAAGCTACTAAACTCCTAGATAATATTATGGTTAATTATTCTCAATGGCACACTAAAGATCTACTAATAAAAAGGTGCATGCGATAGAAGAAATTAATGTTTTGAGTGGAAAGCTGGATGAACTTATGAAATTATTTGCTAATAAGAGTGTTTCTTCTGATCCTAATGATATGCCCTTGTCTACTTTGATTTAGAATAATAATGAATCTATGGATGTGAATTTTGTTGGTAGGAACAATTTTGGTAACAACGCGTATAGAGGAAATTTCAATCCTAGGCCTTATCCTAGTAATACCTCTAATAATTATGGTAATTCTTACAACAATTCTTTTGGAAATTATAATAAGATGCCCTCTGATTTTGAATCTAATATTAAATAATTTATTACTTCACAAAATAATTTTAATGCTATGATTGAAGAAAAATTGCTTAAGATTGATGATTTGGCTAGAAACGTTGATAGAATTTCTCTTGATGTTGATTCTTTGAAACTTAGATCTATTCCACCTAAGCATGATATCAATGAGTCTCTCAAAGCCATGAGAATTTCCATTGATGAGTGTAAAGAAAGAACCGCTAGGATGCATGCTAAGAAAGATGCCTTTATAAGAGCGTGTTCTTCTAGTTCCTATGAAAATAAAGATGAAGATCTAAAAGTTATTGGTGTGTCCCCAATTAAATCTTTGTTTTGCAATATGAATATTGATAATGATGGGACTGAATATGATCCCCCTTTACCTAGAAGGCGTTCCAAGAATTCAGAATTTGTTGATCTTGATGTTAAATTTGATAAAAGTGGGATTGAAGAAATTAAAACCCTAGATGTTGCTAAACCCACTATTATGGATTTCAAGGAATTTAACTATGAAAATTGCTCTTTGGTTGATTGTATTTCCTTGTTGCAATCCGTGCTAAATTCTCCTCACGCTTATAGTCAAAATAAAGCGTTTACTAAACATATCGTTGATGCCTTGATGCAATCTTATGATAGATTGCAATCCTTCATGTCCTATTATTCTTGGTAGACCTTTCCTTAGAACGATTGGTGCAATTGTTGATATGAAGGAAGGAAATATTAGATTCCAATTCCAATTAAGGAAAGGCATGGAACACTTTCCTAGAAACAAAATTAAATTACCTTATGAATCTATTATGAGAGCCACTTATGGATTGCCTACCAAAGATGGCAATACCTAGATCTATTCTTGCTTATTATACCTAGACTATTCTGTTTTTGACAGGTTCTATTTTTCGTGTGTTGTTTGCTTATTTTGATGAATCTATGGCTAGTAAAATAGTTTATAAACCATATAGAAGTTGGAATACAGTAGGTATAACACCAATATAAATAAAGAATGAGTTCATTACAGTACCTTGAAGTGATCTTTTGTTTTCTTTCGCTAACGGAGCTCACGAGATTTTCTACTTTAAGTTTTGTGTTGTGAAGTTTTCAAGTTTTGGGTAAAGATTTGATGGATTATGGAACAAGGAGTGGCAAGAGTGAGGGAGTCCTGGATTAGGGGGTGTTCGGGTAGCCGGACTATACCTTCAGCAGGACTCCTGGACTATGAAGATACAAGATTGAAGACTTCGTCCCGTGTCCGGATGGGACTTTCCTTGGCGTGGAAGGCAAGCTTGGGCGATGCAGATATTCAAGATCTCCTACCATTGTAACCGACTCTATGTAACCCTAATCCTATCCGGTGTCTATATAAACCGGAGGGTTGTAGTCCGTAGGCAATCAACTCCATATACAACAATCATACCGTAGGCTAGCTTCTAGGGTTTAGCCTCCTTGATCTCGTGGTAGATCTACTCTTGTATTACCCATATCATCAATATTAATCAAGCAGGACGTAGGGTTTTACCTCCATCAAGAGGGCCCGAACCTGGGCAAAACATCGTGTTCCCTGCCTCCTGTTACCATCCGGCCTAGACGCACAGTTCGGGACCCCCTACCCGAGATCCGTCGGTTTTGACACCGACATTGGTGCTTTCATTGAGAGTTCCTCTGTGTCGTCGCCTTTAGGCCCGATGGATCCTTTGATCATCACAACGATGCGGTCCAGGGTGAGACTTTGCTCCCCGGACAGATCTTCGCTCTGCGGGCCAATTCGCTTGGCCACCTGGAGCAGATGGAAAGCTACGCCCCTGGCCATCAAGTCAGGTTTGGAAGCTTAAACTACACGCCTGACATCCGCGGAGACTTGATCTTCGACGGGCTCGAGCCACGGCCAAGCGCGCCGTACTATCTCGAAGGGCATGATCTAGCTCTGCCCCCGGACAGTGTCCTGGAGGCCGCACACGCATCGGTTCCAACCCCTAACTCGGAGCCTATTGCGCCAATCGAGGATGAGCGGTTGGACGTCACCTCGGGGGCTGCGATCCTGAAAGCGATCGAGCCGAACGCTAGCCCCGCACTCTGCATGACCCATGACTTCGAGGATCCGGACTCCTCCCCGGAATCCGAACCCCCCGCGCCCCTGCCAATCGAATCTGATTGGGCGTCGATAATGGAGTTCACCGCCGCAGACATCTTTCAGCATTCGCCTTTTGGCGACATCCTGAATTCTCTTAAGTCTCTCTCTTTATCAGGAGAGCGCTGGACGGACTACGGTCAGCGAGGGTGGGATACAGACGATGAAGCAATTCAAAGCCCACCCACCACCCACTTTGTAGCCACTGTCGACGATCTAACCGACATGCTTGACTTCAGCTCCGAAGACATCGACGGCATGGACGACGATGTAGGAGACGAACAGGAACCAGCACCTGTAGGGCGCTGGAAGGCCACCTTGTCATATGACATATATATGCTGGATACTCCAAAAGATGGAGATGGCAATGGAACAGCGGGGGATGATGCCCCCAAGAAACAGCCAAAGCGCCGGCGTCAGCGGCGCCGCTCTAAATCCCGCCAAAGCAAAAACGGTGATTCCGGCACGGGAGATAATACTACCCCGGATAGCGCCGAAGAACACCCACCTCAGCAAGATTCAGCACAGGAAGATGGAGAAGCCAGCCCTCATGAGAGAGCGGCAGACCGAGAGGTCGAGGATGATAACTATATGCCTCCCTCCGAAGATGAGGCAATCCTCGATGACGACGAATTTGTCATACCATCAGACCCCGCCGAACAAGAGCGTTTTAAACGTAGGCTTTTAGCCACGGCAAGCAGCCTCAAGAAAAAGTAGCAATAGCTTAGAGCTGCCCAAGATTTGCTAGCTGACAGATGGACTGAAGTCCTTGCGGCCGAAGAGTATGAACTCGAACGCCCCTCCAAGAGTTACCCAAAGCGCAGGCCGCTACCCCGATCAGAGGAGGAAGCACCTACATCACCAGTGCATGACATGGCAGACCGGCCACCTCGCGGCCGCGACAGAGAAGCCTCTCGGCCCTCCACCCAAGCCATGCCCCGACGCCGCTCAACTAAGGCACGGGAAAATGCGCCCAACCTGCGAGACATACTGGAGGATAAGGCAAGACAAACAAGATCGATCTATGGATCGCGCAGGCGCCCTATGGCATGTGACAATGATCTTCATTCCGGATACAACATATCCGGCCGGGTCGAACACAACAGACATAGCTCCTCCGAGCTGCATCGTGATATAGCCCAGTACAGAGGCGCCGCACACCTGCTATGCTTCACGAATGAAGTAATGGATCATAAAATCCCAGAGGGTTTCAAACCCGTAAACATCGAATCATACGATGGCACAACAGATCCGGTGGTATGGATCGAGGATTATCTCCTTCACATCCACATGGCACGCGGCGATGATCTACACGCCATCAAATACCTCCCGCTCAAACTTAAAGGACCGGCCCGGCATTGGCTTAACAGCTTGCCAGCAGACTCAATCGGTTCTTGGGAGGACCTGGAAGCCGCATTCCTCGACAACTTCCAGGGCACTTACGTGCGACTGCCGGATGCCGACGACTTAAGCCACATAATTCAGCAGCCAGAGGAATCTGCCAGACAATTCTGGACACGGTTCCTAACAAAGAAAAACCAGATAGTCGACTGTCCGGACGCAGAGGCCCTAGCAGCCTTCAAACATAACATCCGCGACGAGTGGCTTGCCCGGCACCTGGGACAGGAAAAGCCGAAATCCATGGCAGCCCTCACGACACTCATGACCCGCTTTTGCGCGGGAGAAGACAGCTGGCTAGCTCGCAGTAACAACTTATCAAAGAACCCTGGCAATTCGGATACCAAGGACAAAAGTGGCAGGACACGTCAGAATAAGCAAAAACGCCGCGTTAATAGCGACAACAATGAAGACACAACAGTCAATGCCGGATTCAAAGGCTATAAATCCGGTCAGCGGAAAAATCCATTCAAAAAGAATACTCAGGGCCCGTCCAGTTTGGACCGAATACTCGATCGCTTGTGCCAGATACATGGCACCCCCGAAAGGCCAACCAATCACACTAACAGGGATTGTTGGGTGTTCAAGCAGGCAGGCAAGTTAAGGGCCGAAAACAGAGACAAGGGGCTGCACAGCAACGACGAGGAGCCCAAGCCGCCAAACAACAATGGACAGAAGGGCTTTCCCCCACAAGTGCGGATGGTGAACATGATATACGCAACCCACATTCCCAAGCGGGAGCGGAAGCGTGCGCTACGGGACATATACGCGATGGAGCCAGTCGCCCCAAAGTTCAACCCATGGTCCTCCTGCCCGATCACTTTTGATCGAAGGGACCATCCCACTAGCATCCGTCATGGCGGCTTCACCGCATTGGTTCTCGACCCAATCATCGACGGATTTCATCTCACAAGAGTCCTCATGGACGGCGGCAGTAGCCTGAACCTGCTTTATCAGGATACAGTGCGGAAAATGGGCATAGATCCCTCAAGGATTAAGCCCACAAGAACGACCTTTAAAGGCGTTATACCAGGTGTAGAAGCCAACTGCACAGGCTCAGTAACACTTGACATGGTCTTCGGATCCCCGGACAATTTCCGAAGCGAAGAGTTAATCTTCGATATAGTCCCGTTTCGCAGTGGCTATCACGCCCTGCTCGGACGAACCGCATTCTCAAAGTTCAATGCGGTGCCGCACTACGCATATCTCAAGCTCAAGATGCCAGGCCCTCGAGGAGTAACTACGGTCAACGGAAACACCGAACGCTCCCTCCGTACGGAGGAGCATACGGCGGCCCTCGCAGCGGAGGTACAAAGTAGCCTTCTCAGGCAATTCTCCAGTCCGGCCATTAAAAAGCCAGACACTGCCAAGCGTGCCCGGAGTAACCCACAGCAGGACCGCCTGGCACACTCTGAGCAAGCGTAGCAATGCGGCCCCAACCCCAGCTTTCGCGACATAGCGAAACCAGTACCTCGCGTACATAACTACGCCCTTGAAATACCATGGGCACAGGGGAAGGGGCACAATAACGGCACGCCCAAAATACGGCTTAAAACGTACTAGGGGCTGCCGAATTCTTTTTTTAATTTTTTCTTACTTTCAGGACTCCATACTTCGGACGACCTGTTCGGCAATTCGACTGCCGCACAAACGATGCAAGATCCAGGGAGGCAGACAAGCCATGCCGCATTATGGAACTCCTAGGTGGTCTCTGTTACGAGCGGTATACCTGTTTTAAATACAATTCCGCGGCCTGCCCCTGGTTAGGACATACTGAATAGTCCAATATCTTTTGCTTACCGCACTATTTGTATCGTTCGGCTTTGATAAATAGCCTCTCTATAAACAATGCTTAGCTTCTTGTCTATTTTTTGCATTATCTTCTTTTCACATTTATGTTTATTAAATGACATGATTGCACCCGTACACCATGGTACGGCAAACACGCCAGGGGCTTCAGTACCCCTCATGATGGTGTGAGAAGTCCGTACACTTTCACAAGTGCGGCACCCCGAACTTATAGCACTATATGCATCGGCTCCGAATGATGATTTGGGTCAATAGTTGGGTTTGCCCGGCTCCTATGTTTTGGTGCCTTACGTTCCGCTCTATCGGCTAAGGTAGCACTAGGAGAACCACTGCGATTGTGCCCCGGTTCAGCTGGGTTAAGCACCTCAGTGGAGAAAGCTAAAACTGACTGTCATGATGTGGCGAGAGACCGGTCGCTGTTCGAGAGGTTTTTCGAGTCCCTAAAGGCTTATGCCGCTTCGAGCGAGGAGCTGGCTTTGTCCGGCCAAGGCGTGGATAGCGCCCCGAACTCGGTCTTCCGAACAAGGGGCTTCGCCGAAATTTAAAATTATAGAGTTCTATGGCTAAGTGAGAGTGTTCAAGCATTATAGTCCGATTGCCTGGTTCGTTGTACTGAGCGCCTCCCTCGAAGGACCCAACTATGGGAAAAAGAGTGCTCAGGTTTATCCCGAACACCCCAGCACTAGTGGCACGGGGGCAGAAGCCGACGACTGGCCATCTCTCAATTTTTGATAAATGGCCGCACAGAAAGTAATATTTTGAATTCAATAAGCATTGCTTAGCGCATATGAACAAGTTTTTAGCGCACATGAAAAACACGAGCGAGTTCATTCAAATATCACATCCTTGGTACATTCATCCGCCACAAGGCGGGCACCTGCAAGAACATCCTTGTAGTAGTTCTCGGGCTTGCGATGCTCCTTCCCCGGCGGCGGCCCGTCCTTCACAAGCTTCTCACCGTCCAGCTTACCCCAGTGCACCTTTGCACAGGCAAGGGCCCGACGGGCACCTTCGATGCAGACGGAGCGCTTGATGACCTCAAGCCTCGGACAGGCCTCCACCAGCCGCCGCACCATCCTGAAATAGCTCCCAGGCAGGGCCGCTCCGGACCACAGCCGAACTATGAAGCCGTTCACGGCCTGCTCGGCCGCCTTGTGGAGCTCGACCAGCTGTTTCAGCTGGTCGCTCAAGGGCACAGGGTGTCCGGCCTCAGAATACTGAGACCAGAACACCTTCTCCGTCGAGCTACCCTCTTCAGCTCGGTAGAATGCGGCGGCATCGGATACGCTGCGGGGAAGATCGGCGAATGCCCCTGGAGAGCTCCGGATTCGGGTAAGTAACAGGTAGTTCACTTTTATATTTCTGCTTTGCATAAAGAATGCCTTACCCGCTGCTATCTTCCTCATCTCCTCCAACTCTTGGAGGGCCTTTTGGGCTTCGGCCTTGGCAGACTTGGCAGCCTCTTGGGCCGTTGCAAGCTCGGATGCTTGCGCCTTTGACTCCAGCTCCAAACTCTCATGTTTTTTCATGAGAGCCTGAAGCTCTTGCTGCACCTCGCCGACCTGAGCCCCAAGTCTGTCTCGCTCGGTGCGCTCCGCGGCCGTTTTCTTTTCGGCCTCAGACAACGCCTGCTTAAGGGTCGCCACCTCAGACGTGGCCCCTACAATAAGCAGTACAATCCTGTTACTCTTTTTTCAATCAAGCCTTTTTATAGGCACTTTTTCTGTAAGGTATTTCTTACCTTCTTCCTCCTCGAGCCGCCGCTTGGCAAGGCCGAGCTCTTGCTCGGTCCGCTCGAGTTCCTGCTTCAGGACACCCACCTCCGCAGTCAGTGCGGCGGTGGATAGCAGCGAAGCCTGCATACGCATATTGACTATTTTTTGTTAGACTCCTGCGATATTTAATAGATCATCTATTCGGCTTTTCTTTCCGAACGCCAAACAGAGCATCAAGGTCTACTGTCTATGCGGTAATATTTTTACATATTTTTACTTACCTCGAAGCCTGTTAGAAGGCTAGCGCAAGCTTCAGTCAGTCCGCTCTTGGCGGACTGAACCTTTTGGATCACCGTACTCATAATAGTACGGTGCCCCTCGTCGATGGAGGCATCGTCAAGCACCTCCAGCAGATTGTCCGGCACCTCCGGTTGGATGGAGGCCGCCAGCTCAGAAGGCTTGCTCCTCTTGGAAGGAGTTCGCCTACCGCGGTCCGGAACTGTGGAAGATTCCGGCGCGGTGTCCGGCGCAAAGCCGGACTGAGAGCCCTGGGGAGCCTTATCCCCTTCACCCCTGGAGTCCGGGAGGTTGCCTTGCGGCTCCTCCGGGACCACCTCCTCCTGCCCCAGAGCTTGTCGCGACGCCACTTCGGCGTCGTCTGCAGTGCAGGGGGAGATAGCGGGCGGAACTGAGTTCACGTCCGATGAGTCCAGGGAGCCGCCCGACGATTCGTCGAATTCGGCCCGGGGCGGACTGCATAATTACATTCGACATTAGGGAAAGCTGTGCAACAAAGGAACATCATGATTCATTCTGATATCCGAACTTAGGATTTCGCCGGATGCTTGGCCCTGTTTGGCCACTCCTCTTTGCCCTCTTCGGCGTTGGGGGCGTAGTCCGGCGGAGGGGTCTTCCTTTTCCTAGACCCCTCGGCCTCCCCCATTGGGGCGGCCTTCCTCTTCTCACCTCCCTCCGCTGGGGGGGAGAGTTTTGTTCTTCCTCCTCCTCGTTTTCGCGGGAGGAGGGCGTCTCGGACTCATCAGATGACGAGTCCGACACCACCACGTTGCGGGCACTCTTTCGAGTCCCCGTGGTCTTCTTCTTCTTGGCCTTCTTCTCCGGCACCACATAAGGCGCCGGAACCAGCAGCTTCGCTAGTAGAGCTTGGGCTGGGTCTTCGGGCAGCGGAGCCGGACAGTTAATCGGTCCGAATATCGCCCGCCAAGCCTGTCAAAGGTAAGGGAGTTTAGATCCCGCATAGAGTCAAACTATGAAAAAAGCTTAACATCCTGTAAAAGGTGTAGATGGCTTACCTCGCTAGCGTGACGCTGCGAGCTGTATCCACGGTCCTCGGAAGCGGATGCGGGAGCCTCGGCGCCCTTGAATAGCATCTTCCAGGCGTCTTCGTATGTCATGTCGAAGATCCTGCTGAGGGTTTGATGCTGCGCCGGGTCGAACTCCCACAGATTAAAATCCCGTTGTTGGCACGGGAGGATCCGGCGGACGAGCATAACCTGGATTACATTAACAAGCCGGACTGGCTTGTTCACCAGGGACTGGATGCATGTTTGCAATCCGGCCACCTCTTTTTCATCACCCCACGACAGGCCCGTCTCTTTCTAGGACATAAGCCGCGTGGGGGGTCCGGATCGGAACTCGGGGGCTGCGGTCCATTTCGGATCGCGCGGCTCGGTGATATAAAACCACCCGGATTGCCATCCCTTTAGGGTCTCCATGAAAGAGCCCTCGAACCATAGGACGTTGGCCATCTTGCCCGCCATGGCGCCTCCGCACTCCGCCTGGCTGCCGCGCACCACCTTGGGCTTGACATTGAAGGTCTTGAGCCAGAGGCCGAAATGAGGGCGGACGCGGAGAAAAGCCTCACACACGACGATAAACGCCGATATGTTGAGGATGAAGTTCGGAGCCAGATCGTGGAAATCCAGGCCGTAGTAGAACATGAGCCCCGGGACAAATGGGTGGAGTGGAAAACCCAGTCCGCGGAGGAAGTGGGGGAGAAATACTACCCTCTCCTGGGGCCTTGGGGTGGGGAGAAGCTGCCCCTCTTTGGGAAGCCGGTGCGCGATGTCCTTGGACAGGTATCCGACCTTCCTTAGCTTCTTGACTTTGCCCTCTGTGGCGGAGGAGACCATCCACTTGCCTCCCGCTCCGGACATTGCTAGAGAAGGTTGAGGTGGGAAGTGCGGGATTGGGCGCTGGAGCTCGGGTGCGCAGGAGATGGATAGGCAAAGGAGGAAGAAGGCGTAGGTAAAAAGGTGGATCCTTGTCCCCCTATATGAGCGGATGCGGTTGTGCGTCCCCACCTGCGTAGTAAAACTCGCTTGCCTCCCAAGCGCCGTGATAAGTGGCGCGGTTGGGTTACCCACGTCCGTATTGATGAGAATCCCGTAAAAGGGGGGTACACGATCTCTGCTTTGACAAGACGTGCCAAGGAAACCGCCTCGCAAAACACACTGAGGTGGAAAAGTGAAAACGATTCGAGTGAAGGACTTGGTTGTAGTGTGATGACGCACTGCGGAATAAGTCAGCAGATTTGATTTGTGTTAATATTATTCTCTCTATGGCAATATGTGGAAGCTTATTTTGCAGAGCCGGACACTACTCTTGGTGTTTACAATCTTCTATGAAGGACTTGGAGGAGGAACCCGCCTTGCAATGCCGAAGACAATTTGCATGCCAGACTCGTCGTCATTGAAGCCTGGTTCAGGGGCTACTGAGGGAGTCCTGGATTAGGGGGTGTTCGGGTAGCCGGACTATACCTTCAGCCGGACTCCTGGACTATGAAGATACAAGATTGAAGACTTCGTCCCGTGTCCGGATGGGACTTTCCTTGGCGTGGAAGGCAAGCTTGGCGATGCGGATATTCAAGATCTCCTACCATTGTAACCGACTCTATGTAACCCTAATCCTATCTAGTGTCTATATAAACCGGAGGGTTGTAGTCCGTAGGCAATCAACTCCATATACAACAATCATACCGTAGGCTAGCTTCTAGGGTTTAGCCTCCTTGATCTCGTGGTAGATCTACTCTTGTATTACCCATATCATCAATATTATTCAAGCAGGATGTAGGGTTTTACCTCCATCAAGAGGGCACGAACCTGGGTAAAACATCGTGTTCCCTGCCTCCTGTTACCATCCGGCCTAGACGCACAGTTCGGGACCCCCTACCCGAGATCCGCCGGTTTTGACACCGACAAAGAGCCTAAGCTTGGGGATGCCCATGGAACCCCCAAGATAATCTAAGGACACCTAAAATCCAAATCTTGGGGATGCCCTGGAAGGCATCCCCTCTTTCGTCAACTTCTATCGGTAACTTTACTTGGAGCTATATTTTTATTCGTCATATGATATGTGTTTTGCTTGGAGCGTCTTGTATGATTTGAGTCTTTGCTTGTTAGTTTACCACAATCATCCTTGCTGTACATACCTTTTTAGAGAGCCATACATGATTTGGAATTTGTTAGAATAGTCTATGTGCTTCGCTTATATCTTTTGAGTTATATAATTTTGCTCTAGTACTTTACTTATATCTTTTAGAGCACGATGGTGGATTTGTTTTATAGAAACTATTGATCTCTCATGCTTCACTTAGATTATTTTGAGAGTCTTAATAGCATGGTAATTTTCTTAAAATCCTAATATGCGAGGTATTCAAGATTAGTAAAATTTTCTTAAGAGTGTTTTGAATACTAAGAGAAGTTTGATGCTTGATGATTGTTTTGAGATATGGAGGTAATAATATCAAAGTCGTGCTAGTTGAGTAGTTGTGAAATTGAGAAATGCTTGTGTTGTAGTTTGCAAGTCCCGTAGCATGCACGTATGGTAAACGTTATGCAACAAATTTGAAACATGAGGTGTTATTTGATTGTCTTCCTCGTGAGTGGCGGTCGGGGATGAGCGATGGTCTTTTCCTACCAATCTATCCCCCTAGGAGCATGCGCGTAGTACCGAGGTTTTTGATGACTTGTAGATTTTTGCAATAAGTATGTGAGTTCTTTATGACTAATGTTGAGTCCATGGATTATACGCACTCTCACCCTTCCATCTTTGCTAGCCTCTTCGGTACCGTGCATTGCCCTTTCTCACATTGAGAGTTGGCGCAAACTTCGCCGGTGCATCCAAACCCCGTGATATGATATGCTCTTTCACACATAAACCTCCTTATATCTTCCTCAAAACAGCCACCATACCTACCTATTATGGCATTTCCATAGCCATTCCGAGATATATTGCCATGCAACTTTCCATCATTCCGTTCATCATGACACACTTATCATTGTCATATTTCTTAGTATGATCATGTAGTTGACATAGTATTTGTGGCAAAGCCACCGTTCATAATTCTTTCATACATGTCACTCTTGGTCCATTGCATATCCCGGTACACCGCTGGAGGCATTCATATAGAGTCATCTTTTGTTCTAGTATTGAGTTGTAATCATTGAGTTGTAAATAAATAGAAGTGTGATGATCATCATTTTCTAGAGCATTGTCCCAAGTGAGGAATAAAAAAAGAGAAAGGTCATAAAAAAAGAGAAAAGGCCCCCCAAAAAAAGAGAAAGGCCATAAAAAAGAGAAGGTCCAAAAAAAGAAAAAAAAAATGAGAGAAAAAGAGAGAAGGGACAATGTTACTATCCTTTGCCACACTTGTGCTTCAAAGTAGCACCATAATCTTCATGTTAGAGAGTCTCTTGTTTTGTCACTTTCATATAGTAGTGGTAATTTTCATTATAGAACTTGGCTTGTATATTCCAACAATGGGGCTCCTCAAGTGCCCTAGGTCTTCGTGAGCAAGCAAGTTGGATGCACACCCACTAGTTTCTTTTGTTGAGCTTTCATACATTTATAGCTCTAGTGCATCCGTTGCATGGAAATCCGTACTCCTTGCATTAACATCAATCGGTGGGCATCTCCATAGCCCATTGATTAGCCTCGTTGATGTGAGACTTTCTCCTTTTTGTCTTGTCCACATAACCCCCTCATTATATTCTATTCCACCTATAGTGCTATGTCCATGGCTCATGCTCATATATTGCGTGAAAGTTTATAGGTTTGAGATTACTAAAGTATGAAACAATTGCTTGGCTTGTCATCGGGGTTGTGCATGATGAGAGCATTCTTGTGTGACAAAAATGAAACATGACTAAACCATATGATTTTGTAGGGATGAACTTTCGTTGGCCATGTTATTTTGAGAAGACATAATTACTTAGTTAGTATGCTTGAAGTATTATTATTTTTATGTCAATATGAACTTTTGTCTTGAATCTTTTGGATCTGAATATTCATACCACAATTGAGAAGAATTACATTAAAATTATTCCAAGTAGCACTCCGCATCAAAAATTCTATTTTTATCATTTACCTACTCGAGGACGAGCTGGAATTAAGCTTGGGGATGCGTGATACATCTCCAACGTATGTATAATTTTTGATTGCTCCATGCTATATTATCTACTGTTTTGGACATTATTGGGCTTTATTATCCACTTTTATATTATTTTTGTGTCAGGACCCCGATCCTAAGTCACACCGATCTAGCATGTAACACATCATATCACTTTGCGGCCTCACGCACGGTATTCCAACGGGTGCCACCTTACTTGGCCCGGGACCGTTTGCGTCTTTTGGCTCACGTATATGATAGTGTCGCTAGCATCCATATGACAAAGAACCCGGGCCGACATGGCTAGTCGTGATCCCAAAGCAGCACTAACCCATGGGGACAGGCATACATGAATCAACTTCGAGCATGTCGGTCAACAGCGTGTGAATCCGGGCTATAGCACTGGGCTAACAGGACTCCGGTAACCCGGGCTGTAGCAGGCTAGGCAGGACTCCGGATGTCACCGCGTGACGTTTCCCCGAGGGGACAGACACAGGAACGAAGTGAAACACATGCTGGCCAGTCAAGTGTCCTGAGCAGTAGTGCTGGGCTAGCAGGACTCAGGTGAACCGGGCTGTAGCGGACTACTATGGCTCATGGAAGCACAAGACTACATTTCCCCATAAGAGAGGCTACCAAGGATAAACAACTAGGGTGTCGGATCCCACACATACCAAGCATTACAATCATACACACAATATGCTTGATATGTGTAAATACAACATGGCATCACAACATAACTCTACGACTCAAGTATTTATTCATTAGGCTCCGAGGAGCGAGAAATTAAAAACATGGGTCTCATGACCCAACAATTATAGCATACAAATCAAGCACATGCGGAAGTTTAACATGTCTGAGTACAGACATCTACAAATGAAAAAGGCTAAGAAGCCTGACTATCTACCAGATCCTGCCAAGGGCACAAGATCGTAGCTGAGGTAGCCAGCTAAACGCCGAAGCCCACACGGAACTACTAGCGAGACTGACGCCTCTCTGCAAAACATAAATTAAGCAAACGTGAGTACAAATGTACTCAGCAAGACTTACATCAGAACTAACTACATATGCATCGGTATCAACAAAGGGGGTGGTGGAGTTTAACTGCAGCAAGCCAGCTTTGACTCAGTGGCTAACCTGAACTACGACTGCAAGCAACTCTTTGAGGTGGCGCACACGAGTCCACATATTCACCATATCAATACACCACTATGGATCCGCTCCCGTCTCCCTACGAGAAGGCCATCCATAGCACTCACGCTTATCTTGCGAGTTTTAGAGTATCCACTTTCACTTGTCTATGAACTATGCAAGGGGTCCAAGTTTCCATATCCGAGGAATCCAGCTATTCGAATAGATAATGGTAACCCCGCAGGGGTGTACTTCTTCACACACGCTCCCACAACTTACCGTCGTTTACACGACATGTACTCGGCAACCTTCAAGCGGAAGCCCGACGAGGGTGTCGGCCACAGCCTACCTAAACACTCAAGTCTCTAGTCCAGGTTTATCGCCTAACCAGGTTCCAACCGCAGGGAGTACGACCGAGGTTTCCACATACGGCCCCGAACGATGTGAACAGGGTTCTGGAGACACCAAACGGGCGCCCGGTACACCGTGCCACGGTGTATCTACCGCATCATAGCCCACCCCTAGGGTCAGCGCTACGCACGGCCGCCAGCACATAACCAACAAACACCAGAAACTAGTTGCAACTCCTGGACAGAGTACTAGGGTGATTAAGAAGCCGAGAGGGTCAATTAAGGATCCCAATGAGTGGTGGTAGCTGTTCATGGATCACAGACACAGAACTCAGTTCCTAAGAACGGTTTCAATGAGACAACCCATCATGTACTCCTACATGGCCTCTCACCGCTACCTTTACCAAATCGTGTTCACACACTTAGCTCACACACAGTAGGACATGTTCATCACCATTCCAATTCATTCCCGATGAATCAGACCCGACACAACTCTATGCAATAGCAGGCATGACAAACAAGCATGAATGAGTAGGCACATCAGGGCTCAAACAACTCCTACTCATGCTAGTGGGTTTCATCTATTTACTGTGGCAATGACAGGTCATGCAGAGGGAAGGGGTTCAACTACCGCAGCAAGTAACAGATGAATCGTTGTTGAAAGTGCGTTATATCGACTAGAGGGGGGGTGAATAGGCGATTTTTATGAAAGTCTTCAAAAGTGAGAGTTATGAAGACAACCAGTGAAGATTATGCCTATTACTATACAGCGGAAGTTAGATTACACTAGGCAAGCCATGGTCAAGTATTCAATAAAGTGAAAGCGCAGTGACAAAAGCTTCAGTGTAATAAGGATCAGGTAGGAAGAAGTTATGAAGCCAAATAGATCATACATTCATGTTGTGAAGACAAAAGATAAAGCAAGCATGCAATGGCTTCACAATGAATAACTGTAAGTGAGAGGAAGTGAAGATGAAACCAGCGATGCGTTGAAGACAATGATTTGTTTGACCAGTTCCAGTTGCTGTGACAACTGTACGTCTGGTTGGAGCGGCTAGGTATTTAAACCAAAGGACACACAGTCCCGGACACCCAGTCAAGGACACTTAGTCCAAGACACCCAGTCCTCACCGTTTTCTCCTTGAGCTAAGGTCACACAGACCTCACCCAATCACTCAGGTAAGTCTTCAAGGTAGACTCCCAAACCTTCACAGACTTCGTTCACTGGCAATCCACAATTTCTCTTGGATGCTCTGAACGCGATGCCTAACCGTCTGGAGGATGCACAGTCCTCAAGTGTAATAAGTCTTCAGATCACACAGACACGAAGACTTAAGTGATGCCCAATTTGCTCTGGCTCTGGGTGGTTAGGGCTTTTCTCCTCACTGGGAATTTTTCTTTCAAAGGCTTCGAGGTGGGTCGCTCTCAAACGACAAAAGCCGTGCACTGAAATCTGAGCAGCCAGCCGTTTATGGTTGTGGGGGGTGAACTATTTATAGCCACTTGGCAACCCGACCTGATCTGTCCGAAATGACCCTGGGTCACTAAGGAACTGACACGTGTACCAACGGTCGAATTTTGAACTCACACGACAACTTTACTTGGGCTACAAGTAAAGCTGACTTGTCTGACTCTGGACAAGATTTTCTCTCAAAGTCTTCGCTCGAAGACATAGGATTTGAATTAGGCATCACTTCAGTCATTCTGACTGGTTCTCTTTGACCCCACTTAACAGTACGGTGGTTCCTATGACACAACATGAATGAAATAAAACTACGAAGGATCTAGGTCTTCGAGTTCCAAAAGCTTCATAGGGAGTCTTCTCCTGTCATTGTCTTCAATATGAGTATCTTCATAAACCACCATTGTCTTCAATGTCTTCGTACATTTTTAGGGGTCATCTCTGGTAGTAAAACCGAATCAATGAGGGACTTCTACCTGTGTTTTCCTGCAATTCTCACAAACACATTAGTCCCTCAACTAGGTTTGTCGTCAATACTCCAAAACCAACTAGGGGTGGCACTAGATGCACTTACAATCTCCCCCTTTTTGGTGATTGATGACAAACTAGTTGAAGTTTTCAACGGGGAACATAATTTGTGAAATAGTAAAGGAATTTGTCTTCATAAGTTGCAAGGGCTCCCCCTGAAGATGTGCATATAAGTAATTTGCCTTTTGAATGCAAATGCACATGGCAGGTTGTACTTGTGGAGATCCACTTCAACTTATGATGACAATCCACTATGCATGTGAAAGTATATGAAGATAATGTCATGCATAATGGAGAATGGACGTCTGCAGTAAGAGATGAGTGCGGAATTTATCGTCGCACATGCGGAATTTATCTTCGCAAAACGGAGTGAAAAACAGGTAGCAGACGACCATCAGGGCTAAGTGTTACAACTCAATGAAGAAAATGTAGCCAAAGAACGGGAGTTGTAAGCACGAAGCAAAATATAGCAAAAATATGAAGGCACCCTCCCATAGTGACCCGCTTGAAGACTATAACCATCATATGCTTCTCCCCCTTTTGTCAGTGATGACCAAAAAGGTTTGAAGACATAGAGGTTTCTACGCGTTCCCAGGCGCAGCAGGGTCGGTGGAGTTGTTTGGCGGTGGTGCAGACGAGCTTGGTGCAGATTCGACGCGCTTTGAAGCAGGTGGAGATGATGTCGCGTCGTCTTCTTCTTCAATGATTCGGGCAGACACGGTGGCAGCAGAAGAAGAGAATTCTGACTCTTCAAGTGATGGTGTGCTGCGCATCACCGCTCTTCTTGGAGGTGTGGAGTCAAATTTGAAGTGCTCTGTGAAGCCATCCTCATGCAGTTCAGCTTCAGGGCACATCATAGTGAGGCCCTTCCAAGTGCGGCGACAGGTCTCGTGTGTGACAAATGCATTCTTGGTTGCCAGATTTCTGATGCGATTGACTTCTTGCGTGATGCTTTTCATCTGCCTCTTGAGCCAGTCGTGATGCCTATCTTGCTTTTGGTGAAGAGCCACAAGAAGCTCTCTGTCATTGAGTGCACGAGCGCGCTTCTTGGGTCTCTTTGCAGCTGTGCTGTTGGTGGCTTCAGTTGATGCCGGGGCACGTGTGGTGCCAGCCATTGGATACACTCGGGAGAGAGCTTCAACACCTTCAATATTTTGAGTGAAGCTCTGGTGTTCTGCATTCTGAAGACTTAGTGGTTGCTTGGCCGGCTCTGGATATATTGCTTCAGCAGATGTGTCCATGTCGGGCAAAAATATCTTATGATTGCGGGCGGAGGGTTGATAGGAGATTGCAGAGTGAAGCTTGATCAGCCTCATAACCCAAGGAGCATAAAACTTTAAGCCAAACAGTTCTGAAGCAGACACTGCAAATTGACGGATGAAGAGATCCTGTGTATTGAAGCATTTGCCGTGAAGAATGCAGAAGATGAGAGTCTTCATTGCACCATCAATCGTTGCATATCGAGAGTGTCCCTTGACTGGCCAGAGAGTCCGCCTTATGATGTGATATATTGTTTTGGGCAGGTACTCTAAGTCTTCAACGAAGAACCTCGTTGGATAGGGTGCATTTGGAGGAAATGGCTTCATCATTGAGAGCATCTGACTCATATCTGGCTCAGGACGCTGAAATATGCTTTCAATGGCTTCAGCATGGAGTTGGCACCCTTCTTCAAAGAATTCGCCAGGAGTGGGAAGGCCGGTAAGCTCAATTAGGTCGAAAGCATTGGCTTCATGATGGATATTGCCTGTCATCCACTCCAGGATCCATGTCTTCGGGTCTCTGTTATAGCCTTTGATATGCAAAGTGGCATAGAACTGGAGCAGAAGCTCTTCGTTCCAGTGCTCTTCGTCAGTGATAAATGGCAGCAACCCCACTTGCTTGAAGCAATCCAGTGCTTCTTCCAGACCAGGCAGACCTGCAATAGCTTCAACCTCAAGGCGCTTGTGAGGAAAGATGCGGCCTTGGTTGTAGAGGATGCATGAATAATAGCTGCGCTGTTGATGGCTCCAGAACCTATCTGATACAATCCGTTCCCTTGAATAAGGGTTCTTGGAGCGGTCGAAAAATGTGTTATCTGCCCTGAAGCCGTTGATGTTGAAGGAACCAGGAGCTGATGCAGGACCTGGGAACCTTGGTAGTCGTGGGATCAGCTTCTGGACCTGGGGCCTGTGCGCAATATGATAGTGGAATTGTGGTCCGGCAGCAGACTCAGGCACAGAATGTTCAGGAGCGATAGCTTCGGTGTCTTCTGAAGCTGTTGTTGGGGAGGGCTCCACATTTGCTTCGGCGTTGTTTGTGGCAGCCTCAACATTTTCAGCTTCAGGCACGTTCTCCTTGAGAACTGCTTCTTGTTGGTGCGGGGGAGTTGGAGCTTGTGGTATTTCTGCTTGCTCTTCGGCTGATGCAGCCGGAATGTCTTCAACACCCTAAGCCCTTGGCCCTCTGCGAAGCCTATGGAGGGTAGGCGCCGGTGGAGTTGAAGTGGGTTGGAGCTCATCTTCCTCGTGTGGGCGATCTGCCCACGACGCATCTTGTGTGATTGGCGTCAATGGACGACCAATACTGATCTGTTCGCTTGTCTCAAGCTGAGGAAGGGCTGCATCACCTTGCGCATTGTCTTGGGGACCAATGTCTTCAGCAGCATTAGGGTTGGCTGCTGGAATGTCTTCAGCGTGCGGAGCCTCTATGTAACCAGGCTCATGCACAGCCATCTGACGATCTGCGTCAGGATAGCGGACGCAGAGTGGTTCAACTATCAGGGGCTCTGTGGGAGCAGCCCGAGATTTCTTGGTCTTGCGCTTCTTGATAATGGGTTCAGAAGGAGAGGCTTCAGAATGTTTTCTCTTCATAGCTTTAGCCTCTGCAGTCCGTGTCTTCTTGTGCTGTGAGGCGATTGATCGACTCTTGGGCTTTGAGCCAGTCGTTGCAGCGGGGAAGACAATCGGAGCATCAGGTTCTGACCTTGGCGCTTCAGGTTCGGGCACAGACGCCTTCTTTTTCTTCTTCGCGGCCATCCTGGGGTCAATGCCGGGACGCCCAAGTGCCTTGCGCTTTTCTGCCTCATTGTAGGCCTGCACGCAGTGATCAGCCAAAGTCTTCATGCGGTCCCGCGAGCCTTGAGCTTCAGCACGCGTCTTTACGAAGTTCTCTTTCAGCTCATGCAACATAGTTTTGAAGCTTTTCACTTCTTGCACACTGAGCTTGGCCACGTGCTTCTTGAATTGAGCCTTTTCATAATCAATTTTCTGCTTCAGTTCTACAATTCGCTGGGCTATTGCAAGTTCTGAAGCGATTGCACCTTGAAAGGCAACACTGAGGCCTATGGGTAGCTGCAGGTCATTGAAGCTTATGTCTGGTGTGTCAAACCATTCATCGATGAAGTTGTGGATGATGGCGACATCAAACAGAGGCAGATTGTTGAAGATTTCAGCCTCCTCCTTGCTCTTGATGAGCTGCTCAAGAGCATCATCTCCAAGATCTTCATCGCTTGAGAGATCAATGGCTTCGCAGCGCAGAATGTCAGCAGCTGTGAGCTCTTTGCCTGTGAGTGGCTGAGGCTTCTTGGCTTCTTGGGGCTTGGACACTCCTGATAAGCCTTCTGACTGCACACTGGATTCAGGAGGTGCAGTTGCTAAAGGCTTCACTCTTGCTATCTTGGGAGAAGCGGCTGGCTTTGAAGCTTTTGGAGCTTTTGGCTTCTTCTGCTTTGGCTTCGGAGCAGCAGGGGCGTCATCTGACTCAGTATCTGCTGGAGGGTCATTCACAGCAGTCCCTTGGACTAGGATGCGAGTGATGAGGCCAGCAAGATTGGCATACGGCCCGATGATATTGGGATCGGCGTTGCGTGTGCCATCTGCCCTTGGTGAGGAGGGACCAGGATTGAAGTCAAGCCCAAATTTCTTCTTGTTTATCTTCGCTGACTGTTGTGCAAACTGAAAGTTGCGCTTGAAGAGATTATCATCGCGGCACCAGAGAAGTGATGACGGATGTGCCTCAGCTGGCTGTGGTCCTCTCACCATGCATGGATAGAAGCCTTGAGCAATGGCTTCGTCTCTGGACTTGGGTACGAGATTTTTGTATAATACATCTCCCCACGGTCTCTTGATGGCGCACTTCTCCGCATATTCCTGAGTGACGAAGCGGTAGTGGAACCATTGCTCTGCCCAATATCTTCGAATCCATTGGATTCGTGTCTTGCGCTGACCATAGCTTTCTTCAGGATCAGTTTTGTACATCTCTGCCAATTCATCAGGCAGATCTTTGGATGTTTCACCACGTCGCTGTCTTCCTCCCTTCCTTGCTACTGTTTCTGAAGCCATGAATAACTTGCAAGGCTTCAAGATGTTCAAAGGCTTCAAAGGATTCCTTTTGCAAGAACTGGCTTCAGGCGAGTTGATGTGATGCTGCAAGTACTCTGCAAATGAATGCAGACTATGAGAACCGAAGGATTCTCCCACGGACATGTACCTGTGACAGCATTAAGGTGCGAGGGAAGGGGAAGAGGTCATATGCATTCTCAGAAGATTTTGAAGATAAATCGGTTTAGAAGACATTGACCTCATTATGCGAAGACATTCACTTATAGATAAGAAGTTGGTTCCAGATTTGTACGAACCCACAGATCAGTACAAGTGAGGAATCTAACTACTTTATGAAGCACAAGTGAATATACTAGGCATGTTATGAGATGCAGCGAGAGATTTAACTGGTGTGAAGAGAAACTTCTTATGGCAGAAAGTGACTGAACTGTAGGATCAAAAGAAGCTGTAAAAAGAGGTTTTATTTACCACACTTGGAACTGCTAGACGAAGTGAGAGTTGAGACGAGCAGTTCAATCCTCCGTGCCCTAACTTGGCGATGGAAGACACCTACGGCGACGGTGGAGAGAGCGATGTCCGCGGTCGGCGTGAAAACGGCGTCGGAGAGGTTGCGGCAGTGAAGCGCGTCGTCGCCGGCGTCGTTGAGTGCTAGCGGTGGCGCTAGGGTTCGTGCGAGGGTGGAAGAAGGAGATAATGACCGCAGTGAATCATGTATTTATAGGGATAGAGGCGGCACAGCGCTATTACGCAGGTGCCCCTGGCGGTTCGCATTTGAGGCACGCGTGGCCAGTTAGAGGAAGATTGGGATTTGTTCCATGTCCCACGCACGCCTAAATTGTCGGACGGTCGTTCCTGCTTCTTCGGATCTTATGTGGAGGAATGAGCATTAAAGACGGACTTTTATGGTTGTCTTAGTGTCTTCGGCTGACAAGGACACAGGGAAGACATTCGACAGTTTCAACAGAATGCATATGACTTGGAAAGATAGAGTTTGAGATAGAAAGCATAGAGAGGTTAGGGTCCGATCACATTCACTTAGTTCAAAAGATTCAATCAAGAAGACATAGCTATAAGTGAATGCTGTAGAGGACAGAACATCAGTACATATATATCCATATAATCAACGAAGTGAAGATAATCATGAAGACATATTGAGAATTAAACCAAACCAATTGTGAAGACATTGAGAGGTAACGCCATGTGAGAAACGCTTCAAAATGGAACGTTTGGTGGTGGCGTTACCCACCGTATAGGAAGTATTAGACCCAGACACGGCGCACAATTATCGTGGCGCTCCGAAGTCAAATTCCACATTAATGTATTCACACTTAGAATGTATGTCTTCATTGTTTGAAGATATACGCTACTTTGTGTGTTGCACATCTAAGTCATCAATATGCTTAAGTGTTAGAATGTGTGCCTGATTACAGGACATTTGAGGATTCCAAGATATTTAGCTCACACCGTAACTTGCAAAATCTCTTCTCATCCAAGGGCTTTGTGAAGATATCTGCCAATTGCTCTTTAGTGTTGACGTGTATGATATCAATGTCTTCCTTCACAACATGATCTCTGAGAAAGTGATGACGAATTTCAATATGCTTTGTCTTCGAGTGCTGAACTGGGTTGTTGGCAATCTTGATGGCGCTTTCGTTGTCGCAGTAAAGTGGCACTTGCTTCAGATGAATGCCATAATCCTTGAGTGTTTGCTTCATCCACAGAAGCTGAGCGCAGCAAGATCCAGCAGCAATGTATTCAGATTCAGCAGTGGAGAGTGATACACAGTTCTGCTTCTTTGAAGACCAACATACAAGTGATCGTCCCAGAAAGTGACATGTGCCTGATGTAGACTTGCGATCAACTTTGTCACCAGCATAATCAGCATCCGAAAATCCAACTAAATCAAACTCTGAGCCCTTTGGATACCATAATCCCAGAGTTGGGGTGTGAGCCAAATATCGAAGAATTCGCTTCACAGCTAAGTGATGTGACTCCTTTGGTGTCGCTTGAAATCGAGCACACATGCAAACACTGAGCATGATGTCTGGCCTAGATGCACATAAATAAAGCAAAGACCCAATCATGGAGCGGTATACCTTTTGATCGAACTCTTTACCGTTGTCGTCGAGACCCAGATGATGCTTGGCTGGCATTGGTGTTGTGAAGCCTTTGCAGTCTTGCATACCGAACTTCTTTAGGCATTCTTTAAGATATTTCTCTTGTGATATGAAGATGCCGTTGCGTTGTTGCCATATTTGAAGACCGAGAAAGAACTTCAGCTCCCCCATCATGGACATCTGATATTGCTCTTGCATCATGTATCCAAATTCTTCACTATACTTCTATTGGTGCAGCCGAAGATAATGTCATCCACATATATTTGGCACACAAACAGTTCACCATCATATGTCTTCGTGAAAAGAGTGGGATCCAGGGAACCAGGTATGAAGCCTTTGCTTTTCAGAAAGTACTTGAGTGTATCATACCAGGCCCTAGGGGCTTGTTTGAGGCCATACAGTGCCTTGTTGAGCTTGTATACCATATCAGGATGTTTTGGATTTTCAAAACCAGGTGGTTGTGCAACATACACTTCTTCTTCAATCTTGCCATTGAGAAAGGCACTTTTCACATCCATCTGATAGAGAAGTATGTTATGATGATTTGCATAGGCCAGCAGTATGCGTATGGCTTCAAGCCTAGCCACAGGAGCAAATGTTTCATCGAAGTCAATGCCCTCCACTTGAGTATATCCTTGAGCAACTAGACGAGCTTTGTTTCTGACAACTTGACCATGCTCATCTTGCTTGTTGCGGTATATCCATTTGGTGCCTATTATGTTGTGCTTCCGTGGATCAGGACGCTTAACCAGTTCCCATACATTATTCAGCTCAAACTGTTGAAGCTCTTCTTGCATAGCTTGAATCCATTCAGGTTCCATGAAGGCTTCTTCAACTTTCTTGGGTTCTGATATTGAGACGAATGCGAAATGCCCACAGAAGTTTGTTAGCTGAGTTGCCCTTGAACGAGTGAGTGGACCAGGTGCATTGATGCTGTCCAGTATTTTGTCAATTTGTACTTCATTTGCAACACGAGGGTGTGTGGGGCGAAGACTTTGCTCTTGCTGATCTATGTGGTCATTTAAAGGTATATCTTCAGGCTGAGCATTGTCTTCATGTGGATCAGGTGCTGAGATGATAAGTTCTTCTTCAGGTTGAGCTTCAGAAGGTATAATTTCTCCAGTTCCCATAAGCTTGATTGATTCATTTGCTGGAACTTCATCTAGCACATTTGGAAATTGCTCTCTTTGTGATCCATTGGTTTCATCAAATCGCACATCCACTGTTTCAACCACTTTGTAGTGGAAGAGATTGAAGACTCTGTAGGAGTGCGAATCCTTTCCATATCCAAGCATGAAGCCTTCATGTGCTTTTGGTGCAAACTTTGAGGTGTGGTGTGGGTCCTTGATCCAGCATTTTGCGCCAAATACTCTGAAATAACTGACATTTGGCTTCTTGCCAGTTAGGAGTTCATAGGATGTCTTGTTCAGAAGCTTGTGAAGATAAACACGATTGATTATATGGCATGCAGTATCAATGGCTTCAGTCCAGAATTTTCTTGGAGTCTTGTATTCATCTAGCATTGTTCTGGCCATCTCAATGAGTGTTCTGTTCTTGCGTTCGACGACGCCATTCTGCTGAGGCGTGTATGGAGCTGAGAATTCATGTGTGATGCCCAAGGTATCCAGATATGTATCAAGGCCAGTGTTCTTGAATTCAGTGCCATTGTCACTTCTGATGTGCTTTATCTTGGCGCCAAAATTGTTCATAGCTCGATTTGAGAAGCGTCTGAAGACATCCTGCACTTCAGTCTTGTAAAGGATTATGTGCACCCTAGTATATCTAGAATAATCATCAACAATTACGAAGCCATAGAGACATGCAGAAGTAGTAAAAGTTGAGTAGTGAGTGGGACCGAAAAGATCCATGTGAAGCAATTCGAAGGGTTGAGTAGTGGTCATGATTGTCTTCGAAGGATGTTTTGCCCTTGTCATCTTCCCTGCTTCACAGGCACCACATAAGTGATCTTTCTTGAACTTGATGCCTTCGATGCCTATGACGTGCTTTTTCTTCGCAAGGGTGTGGAGGTTCCTCATGCCAGCATGCCCAAACCTTCGATGCCAAAGCCAGCATTCTGAAGCTTTTGCAAGAAGACATACTGCAAGTTGTGGTCCTGCTGAGAAATCTACCACATACAAATCACCTTTCCTATACCCTTCAAACACTAGAGATTTGTCAGATTCCATTAGCACCAGGCAGCGATATTTGCCAAACATTACAATCATATTCAAATCGCAAAGCATTGAGACAGACATTAAGTTGAAGCCAAGGGATTCAACAAGCATGACTTTATCCATGTGTTGATCCTTTGAGATTGCAACTCTACCTAGACCCAATACCTTACTTTTACCAGTGTCAGCGAAAGTAATGTGGCTCTTGTTGGATGGACGTAAAGTTGAGTCCATGAGAAGGCTTCTTTTGCCAGTCATGTGATTTGTACACCCACTGTCAATAATCCATTCTGAAGACTTTGAAGTCACTGGTGTCGTACCCTACAGTGCAGTTAGGGGGATAGGCTTCACGAAGGGTATTGTGAAGCATAAACATTTGACGAACCAGTGGATTATGAAAACTTAAATCCAGATTAGGATTAATAGGGAGAGTAGCATGCGATTCAGGAACGAAGTACATAATGATGCCATTTGGACATTTTATCTTGCTCCCTACAAGATTTTTAAGGTCCCCAGCAATAGCATCAGAAGATTTTGTTTTTCTGCTGGAGATCTTTCCCTGCAAAAGAGAGTCAAGCTTTCTTAACCACCCACATCTTCAAGGGTGGCTTAGAAGCAATAAGTCTAAGTGCAGCATCTGAGAATTTTGGCTTTGAAGCCTTAGCAAACAGTCTAGCAGGTGGACAATAATACTCATGAGAATACGCAGAATAATTTTTGGTCATATGAACATGACGGTTCGAAGAACCGCTCTCATATTCGTATGCCTGAGTATGGTTTGCCTGCAAAACATTAGCGTTAGTGCGACTCAGGTGAGTCCTCTGTTCATATGAAGCCTTTGGACCGTATGAAGCCTTTGGTCTGAGGTTCGTCTTCTTCAAGTGAGGTGTCATGAAGACATTCACAGGAAGATTTTCCAGACATTTTTTCGGAACCCAGATCTTTTTCATAGGCGGTCCATTCCTGCAGTTAGTACCAATGTACCTGGCAAACACTTCACCATTCTGATTCTTAAACAGTTTATAGTTTGCATCAAAGGATTCATCAATGATAATAGGGTTAGCACAAGTGAAGCCAGATAAATTGGATGGATCTGCTGAAAGTTCCTTTGCAGCAACCCATGTAGTTTTGGGGTACTGCTCAGGTTTCCAGTAAGAGCCATCTGTATTGATTTTCCTCATAAATCCAACACCCTCTTTCCTAGGGTTACGATTCAGGATCTGCTTTTTGAGGACATCACACAATGTCTGATGCCCTTGAAGACTTTTGTACATCCCTGTTTCAAGCAATGTCTTCAACCTAGCATTCTCATCAGCAATAGCAGTGGTATCCTCAACAGAGGGGTTAGTTACCACATCAACAGTTGAAGATATTGAAACAGTAGTAGCAGTGGAACATTCAGCAACAGAAGCAGCATTATCATGCTCAATGCATTTAAGACATGGTGGTTCAAATCCTTCCTGAGCGGGACTGATGTGTTCAGCGCGAAGTGACTCGTTTTCCTTTTGAAGATCTTCATGAGCCGCCCTCAATTTCTCAAGTTCTTGCTTCCTTTGAAGATAATCATAGGAAAGCTTTTCATGAGTTGTTGAGAGAGTATCATGACGATCTTCAAGTTCCTGATACTTAACATGAAGGTTTTTTATGTCTTCAATTAAGAATTCAGATCGAGTCATTTCAGCACCCAACAGATCATCGCTTCTGTCTAACAATTTTTGAATATGTTCCATAGCTTTCTGTTGTTCAGTTGCAATTTTAGCAAGTGTTTTGTAGCTAGGTTTTGAATCACATTCAGAGTCATCGTCACTAGATGTTTCATAGCGAGTTGTGCGTGTGTTTACCTTGGCACCGCGTGCCATGAAGCAGTAGGTAGGAGTGGAGTCGTTCTTATCATTTGCGTCGGTGTCAGTGATGCAGTCATTGTCTTCAGTATTGAAGATGGACTTGGCGACATATGCTGTAGCCAGACTCACAATGGCAGAATCAGACTCCTCCTCAGACTCCACCTCTGCCTCCTCAGATGCGGACTCCTCCTCTGAATCCATCTCCTTTCCAACAAACGCACGTGCCTTGCCATATGAGCTCTTCTTGTGTGATGAAGACCTTGATGAAGTTTTGGAAGTAGACTTTGAGTATTTCTTCTTCTTCTTGTCGTCAGAATCATATTCCTTGCTCTTCTTCTTCCTTCTGTTCTCATTGTCCCACTGTGGACACTCAGAGATGAAGTGTCCAGTTTTCTTGCACTTGTGACATGTTTTCTTCTTGTAGTCATGAGCAGAAGCTTCATCATTCCTTGAGCTTGATCGTGAAGATTTCCTGAAGCCTTTCTTCTTAGTGAATTTTTGGAACTTCTTCACTAGCATTGCAAGTTCTCTTCCAATGTCTTCAGGATCATCAGAACTGCAGTCAGATTCTTCTTCAGATGAGGATACAGCTTTTGCCTTCAAGGCACGAGTTCGCCCATAGTTTGGGCCATAGATATCTCTTTTCTCAGAAAGCTGAAACTCATGTGTGTTGAGCCTCTCAAGTATGTCAGACGGATCGAGTGTCTTGAAATCAGGACATTCTTGAATCATCAGGGCCAGGATGTCAAACGAACTATCAAGTGATCTCAACAGCGTCTTGACGATTTCATGTTTGGTGATCTCAGTGGCGCCGAGGGCTTGAAGCTCATTTGTGATGTCAGTGAGCCGGTCAAATGTGTGCTGGACATTCTCATTGTCATTTCGCTTGAAGCGGTTGAAGAGGTTGCGAAGAAAACTGATTCTTTGACCTCTCTGGGTTGAGATGCCTTCATTGACCTTTGAGAGCCAGTCCCAGACTAGCTTGGATGTCTTCAAAGCACTCACACGGCCATACTGTCCTTTGGTCAGATGACCACATATTATATTCTTGGCAGTGGAGTCCAGTTGAGCGAACTTCTTTACATCGGCAGCAGTGACACCTTCTCCAGTCTTGGGAACGCCGTTCTCGACGACATACCATAGGTCGATGTCAATGGCTTCAAGATGCATGCGCATCTTATTCTTCCAGTAGGGATATTCAGTTCCATCGAAGACGGGGCAAGCAGCGGAGACTTTGATTATCCCTGCAGTCGAGATAGCTAAAACTCCAGGTGGTTAAACCGAATCACACAGAACAAGGGAGCACCTCGCTCTGATACCAATTGAAAGTGCGTTATATCGACTAGAGGGGGGGTGAATAGGCGATTTTTATGAAAGTCTTCAAAAGTGAGAGTTATGAAGACAACCAGTGAAGATTATGCCTATTACTATACAGCGGAAGTTAGATTACACTAGGCAAGCCATGGTCAAGTATTCAATAAAGTGAAAGCGCAGTGACAAAAGCTTCAGTGTAATAAGGATCAGGTAGGAAGAAGTTATGAAGCCAAACAGATCATACATTCATGTTGTGAAGACAAAAGATAAAGCAAGCATGCAATGGCTTCACAATGAATAACTGTAAGTGAGAGGAAGTGAAGATGAAACCAGCGATGCGTTGAAGACAATGATTTGTTTGACCAGTTCCAATTGCTGTGACAACTGTACGTCTGGTTGGAGCGGCTAGGTATTTAAACCAAAGGACACACAGTCCCGGACACCCAGTCAAGGACACTTAGTCCAAGACACCCAGTCCTCACCGTTTTCTCCTTGGGCTAAGGTCACACAGACCTCGCCCAATCACTCAGGTAAGTCTTCAAGGTAGACTCCCAAACCTTCACAGACTTCGTTCACTGGCAATCCACAATTTCTCTTGGATGCTCTGAACGCGACGCCTAACCGTCTGGAGGATGCACAGTCCTCAAGTGTAATAAGTCTTCAGATCACACAGACACGAAGACTTAAGTGATGCCCAATTTGCTCTGGCTCTGGGTGGTTAGGGCTTTTCTCCTCACTGGGAATTTTTCTTTCAAAGGCTTCGAGGTGGGTCGCTCTCAAACGACAAAAGTCGTGCACTGAAATCTGAGCAGCCAGCCGTTTATGGTTGTGGGGGGTGAACTATTTATAGCCACTTGGCAACCCGACCTGATCTGTCCGAAATGACCCTGGGTCACTAAGGAACTGACACGTGTACCAACGGTCGAATTTTGAACTCACACGACAACTTTACTTGGGCTACAAGTAAAGCTAACTTGTCTGACTCTGGACAAGATTTTCTCTCAAAGTCTTCGCTCGAAGACATAGGATTTGAATTAGGCATCACTTCAGTCATTCTGACTGGTTCTCTTTGACCCCACTTAACAGTACGGTGGTTCCTATGACACAACATGAATGAAATAAAACTACGAAGGATCTAGGTCTTCGAGTTCCAAAAGCTTCATAGGGAGTCTTCTCCTGTCATTGTCTTCAATATGAGTATCTTCATAAACCACCATTGTCTTCAATGTCTTCGTACATTTTTAGGGGTCATCTCTGGTAGTAAAACCGAATCAATGAGGGACTTCTACCTGTGTTTTCCTGCAATTCTCACAAACACATTAGTCCCTCAACTAGGTTTGTCGTCAATACTCCAAAACCAACTAGGGGTGGCACTAGATGCACTTACAGTTGTTGACCTAATGCAGTAAAAGAGTGCAGGAGCGAGAGAGTGGGATTGTATCGGAATGAACAAGGGGGGGGGGGGTTTGCTTGCTTGGCACTTCTGAAGATAATATAGTTATTCATCAGTGTCATCGAACTCATCGTCGGAACCACGTTTACTGAGAGGGGAGAATACCGGCAAACAAGGAAGAAACACAATCAATGCAATGCAACAATATGATGCATGCTCATGACATGGCAATATGTTGTTGATTGAACTAATGCAACTAGCAACCATATTAAATGAAGTTGGTTTGAACCCTAGATTCAAATTCAAACCCCATATGTTAAAATCCAAATGACATTCACATAGTTTGTCCTAAACAGCAGCCATAAGTTGTTCTAACATGCATGAAAATGGTACATATGGATAGATTGGATTTTTCTGATAATTTTTCATATATAAATTATTTTATTCTGAGCTACGGTTGATTTTATATGATTTTTAAAAGTTTTGGGCATTTTCTGAAAATAATAAATCATTTCTTATTTATTAAAATCCCAGAAAGTATTACTGCGTCAGCCTGACGTCAGAATGATGTCATCAGGTCAACAGCGTCAGCCCAGGTCAAACCTGTTGCTGGGACCCACTGGTCAGTGACTAGGCTAATTAACAGAGACTGTTAGTGCTAATTTAAGCCTAACTAAAAGTGTCAGTGGGGCATGGGCCCACATGTTAGTGACTAGGGAGGGTAGTTAGTGACTAATTAGTTTTAGCCTAATTTGACACGTCAGCCGGCCAGGGTTAGTCCGCCCGCGACCTCAACCGACGGCGGAGGCACGCCAGAATCTCTGTTCCGGTGACCATTCGTCGCGCCGGTGGATTCTACGGGACCCTGGGGATGCGCCGCGTCCAACGGTGCCACTGGTTGGTCGCGTAGTCGTCGGAACTGACGGCGACGAGCACATCTGTGGCAGCGCCCGCACGGATCTGGCCGGGACGGTGTTGTGGTGTACGAGAGGAGGAGCTAGTGGTGGCTACGGGCTCCTGCAGAGGCGGGGAGAACGATGATGCGTGCGGGGGTGGCTGGTTCGGGCTCTGGCCACGGCGGCGCCATGGCCGGCGGCACGGAGCTCTCGGCTCCGGTGGCTAGGCGGCTACGACGAGAAAAATGCCACGGGGTTAGGGGGAAGCGACAGGAAGCTCACAGCGCATCCAATGGAATCGTCGGAGAGCTCGGGGACGCGCTGGTGACGGCGAATCGACCAACGAGGTGCCTCGATGGCCGGCAACAAAAACAGCGATGGTGGCGATGAAGCAGCGCGTCCGAGGCCGGGTGGATCGTCGAGGAGGAAGAGGCAGATGAGGCGGAGCTCGTGGACAGCTCGGAGAGGCGAGGCGGTGGTGGTGGCCGCGGGTACGGCGATCGGTGTCGGCGAGCTCGCTCGGTGGTGAGAGAGAGGGATCCAGGGGAGGGGAGGGAGAGCAGCGAGTGAGGGAGAGGAGAGAGGGGTATCGGGGCGTCTCCGTGGCGTCCTCAGGGCGATGGGGAGACAGGCAGGGAGGCAGGAGGTGGCCGGCGTGTGCCGGCGCACGGCGAGCACACGCCTCGGTCCTTCTGGCAGAGGAAGGAGAAGACACGAGAGCCCCTGGTGGGCTGGGCCGCCACCTGGGCCACCAGGTGGGCTGGAAGGCCAGGTAAGTTGGCCCAGGTAGTTCTCTCTCCCTCTCTGATTCCAATTTGTTTTTCTTTTCCTATTTTCTTTCCTTTGTTCTGATTTAATTTGGCCACTAAATCATTTTAATAAATTCTGTAGGTTACTATATGGCTTGCTAAATATATACAAAGCCACTCACAAACTGCCAGAATTATTGGAGTTATATTTAATATATATTAAATATAAATCCAAAGCAAATAATTATTGGGTTAATTCAAATGGCCAAAATAAATGTTTCTGAGCTCCTAAAAATATTGGTTGGAATTTTCACTCTGGCCAATATTATTAGAGAAAAAGAGGAACATTTTCTTGGGCCAAATTGAAGCAATTTTATCTTGATCATTTTCAAAATGATTCCGAGGCTTTCACAAGTCCCCATTTCAAATTCATTGAATTTTAAACATGATGCACACATGACTAGCTAGCCCAGAGCAAACCAGAACTAGGGATGTGACAACTCACCCCCACTAAACAAGAATCTCGTCCCGAGATTCAAGACGTGAGGTAAGAAGACAGAGGGGACACAAAGCTAACACAATCTTCATGATCCAGGTTGCACTTTGTAAGAACGTTGATTTGTCACCATTTTTATCCCGACGTATTGCTTCGGAAACTTCAACCAACACGACAACGAGAAAGAAAAAAGGAAAACTCTAGAAGAATCGATCTTCTCGAGGATCGAACAATCCAGGACCAACTCGGAATGAGATGTAGAAACATCTCTTGATCTAAGAGACAAAACACACATCAGGGGTGATGGAAAGAAGCGAATGACAAGGGTTCAAATTGGTAGACAATAATTCCACACCTAAGAGGGTGGCGAACGGTTGTCAACGTAGCGAGGATTTGAATTGACATGATTCTATAACAGGGCATCTTAGGAAAGGTGACTCGTAGAGCTATTCCCTTAAGTGGCAAAAAGAATTACTTTTGATACAAAGATCATTGAAACTCTTTATACCATCCTAAGGCAATCACAATCGATCTTTTGAAGGAATTCGAGAGAATGACATACTCGGACTAGAATGGATGATGTGGACTACCGTGTTGAAGACAACACAATGGATGATTTTTGCTTATCATCTGGAATGGATGGGACCCATGGTAGGACCACTTCTGAAGATGATCCTGAACAACAATTGCTGAGAATGGCAGTCCATGGGAGATTGACACGATGGCGGTGCAAGCTGGGAACAAAATGCAACAGTTGGGAATGTGCCAACCATCATATCTGCCTGAGATTCAGATCTGATTGGTGATAGGATACTTCAGACTCAGCATGTCTGAAAAGAAAGTTTGCAACACAATCGACAAGATGATGTTGCGAGATTCTAGGGAAATGAACTACGATAGTAAGCTCCAAAACATGAGCTGGTTCTGCTACACACATGTGAACACGCTGTCCAAGATAGCATGACCACGTAGTAGTCTGATAATAAAACACTACCGAGTTCAGGTGGGGAACCATCATCGAGGATAACAAAGTCCTAACATAAGCCATGATTCTTAAGAAGGAACTTCTTCTCCTTGAACAAATCAATCAGTGGCTTCATGTGCTAGGGATACATACAGAATGAAGATGATCAGTCTATCAAACCATAGAATACTTCGCACATGCATGACTAACTTGGGATGATTCAAGAGGAAGCAAAACAAACTTTCTCAAATTCATGGCGGCAACTTGCACCTAATGCACGTGAACTTGGAGAAAGTCACTTTTACACCAAACATATGCTTCATGAACTAGCATGCAGAAATGCTTTCAAAGTTTTCCAACACTAGCTTAATGCTCAACATGAATCATGGATAAGATGAAAATATTGCTGATGGGCTCAACAACAGGTCATCCAAATTCCCATGAAGATGGAATTCCACAACTATGTGAACAAGGTTATAGCATTGGTCAGACCCAAAAGATATAATGATGTATCCTCGAGGAAACAACCACGAGTAAGACAACATTACGAATACCGTTGGTTTTGATTTGATTTGAGGATAGCCCATACTCGAATCAAAGTTTTGATACGACAATAGGTCCAACAACTGATCACAGGGACCAATCGATGAAGATATCATCTATCTTCAACACACGCAAATATATCCGTTGAAATGAACTAAGCTGGCAAGCTTTTATCTTCCAACTCTCCAAGTTATTGTTTAGCTTAACCAACTAGCTCAGGGGTATCCAACACAGATTCTTGGGGAATGGGTGGTTTGGAGGAAAAAACAACATGATCACAAACTCTACATAGCGGCCGGGTGACAACCTGGTAATACTTCCGAGAAGATATTCGGAACATCACGAACCACCGATATGTTACTCAGCTCGAGAACAATCTTGCTTTTCAGAGCAAGACGATATGAATAAATAAGCAAGGGATTGAATAATCCTAACTCATTGATCGAAGAGTGCATCAGAAATAAGGACTAGGTTGCATGATCAATCTTAGAATGATGATTCAGTAACCATCACGCCAAGAATGATATTAGTGTCCATTAACTACAAAGCAACATGGTTGCTAGGAGTATTGATTTCACACATCATGGTTCACTTGTCGGCATTCCGGTTGCGACAACACGGAACCGAGGAATGAAAGATGATGGCACGAAGTATCACTGCGTCAAGAATTCATGAGAGACGGTGCAATTCTCATGAAAATCCTGACATAAAGGGGGTAATACTCCAGGGTAGAACAGAGCAAAAGTTGGATGGGCATTTGATCTGCAGAACACAACTTTTTTGACCCAATCCTGGATATGGATGAGGTACTGGAGTTTGCTTCTCCTAGTCATTCCGAGATAGAATGGCTTGACGGACCACAAGAATAATAAACATCGATAACACGGATGCACAACTACTCCTGACTATCAATTGATAGGCGATGGTCGGAATACAAATGAAGGGGGACAACTCAAAGGAGCATATATATTTCTGAGTTGTGGATGCATAGGTTAATATGTCGAACCAAGTTTAACAGGTTTCTTCCAGATGACCCATGCAGAAAGGTAGAACTGGCAGAATCACAATTATGAATGGAGAACTCATCAAGAGAACTCTGGTTGTGATCTTTTGGTTCAAAAGAACTTCTGCCATAAGCACTTCATGGTATTTGGAAGAAGGAAATACCACAGACCTCGAGGACTATCGCAAGGTTACTAATATCCTAAAGGAACGAGCAGACACTATCAACAGGAGGTAAGTAGGGTGAATCTCGGGTTCAAGAACCCAGGAATAGAATACCTACTACTAAATGGCATCACGGGATGCTTTCGAGAATGGTGGCGAGAATCATCACACCAGAACACAAAACATGGCTAGATTACTAGGTGACTCCCTAAAACACCGAGGGTCATAATAATAGCTCCAGCATATATGTCGAGGCAACAGAGTACCTCAACTCACCGATTAGTGTGATTAATCTGGCCCAAATGGACATTAGGAACAGGAGGAAGGGGTTTGCAAATGCATCAGACTACATAGAAACCTGGGATGACTCCGACAACATAACGGCTGTAAATGCTCAGAAAAAGATTTGAGACATTCACAAGGATTTGCATAGTCACTTAACAACACAATATCAAGGTTTTGTGGCCAGCTAAGAACATATAGAAGAAATAGAAACTGAACTGAGACTTGAATCCATCAATCCTACAAGTCTACGGATTAGTAACACGTGATCCTGATAGAAAGATGAGAAGCCTAGTTCTTAATCCTCGTAGAGAGGAAGAGGTTGACTCAGATCAGAAGGGCATAGGGTAAAGGAGTAAAAAAGAGCCTTACGTTCCCTTCCACAATCAATTCCCTTACATAACTAAAGCGTTTCTAGACTCGACTTCGACCAGTTTGGCTTGGTAATCCTACATGCAGTCAGGCTCTGATACCAACGCTGTCAGGACCCCGATCCTAAGTCACACCGATCTAGCATGTAACACATCATATCACTTTGCGGCCTCACGCACGGTATTCCCACGGGTGCCACCTTACCTGGCCCAGGACCGTTTGCGTCTTTTGGCTCACATATATGATAGTGTCGGTAGCATCCATATGACAAAGAACCCAGGCCGACATGGCTAGTCGTGAACCCAAAGCGGCACTAACCGATGGGGACAGGCATACATGAATCAAATTTGAGCATGTCGGTCAACAGCGTGTGAATCCGGGCTGTAGCACTGGGCTAATAGGACTCCGGTAACCCGGGCTGTAGCAGGCTAGGCAGGACTCCGGATGTCACCGCGTGACGTTTCCCCGAGGGGACAGACACAGGAACGAAGTGAAACACATGCTGGCCAGTCAAGTGTCCTGAGCAGTAGTGCTGGGCTAGCAGGACTCAGGTGAACCGGGCTGTAGCGGACTACTATGGCTCATGGAAGCACAAGACTACATTTCCCCATAAGAGAGGCTACCAAGGATAAACAACTAGGGTGTCGGATCCCACACATACCAAGCATTACAATCATACACACAATATGCTTGATATGTGTAAATACAACATGGCATCACAACATAACTCTATGACTCAAGTATTTATTCATTAGGCTCCAAGGAGCAAGAAATTAAAAACATGGGTCTCATGACCCAACAATTATAGCATACAAATCAAGCACATGCGGAAGTTTAACATGTCTGAGTACAGACATCTACAAATGAAAAAGGCTAAGAAGCCTGACTATCTACCAGATCCTGCCAAGGGCACAAGATCGTAGCTGAGGTAGCAAGCTAAACGCCGAAGCCCACACGGAACTACTAGCGAGACTGACGCCTCTCTGCAAAACATAAATTAAGCAAACGTGAGTACAAATGTACTCAGCAAGACTTACATCAGAACTAACTACATATGCATCGGTATCAACAAAGGGGGTGGTGGAGTTTAACTGCAGCAAGCCAGCTTTGACTCAGTGGCTAACCTGAACTACGACTGCAAGCAACTCTTTGAGGTGGCGCACACGAGTCCACATATTCACCATATCAATACACCACTATGGATCTGCTCCCGTCTCCCTACAAGAAGGCCATCCATAGCACTCACGCTTATCTTGCGAGTTTTAGAGTATCCACTTTCACTTGTCTATGAATTATGCAAGGGGTCCAAGTTTCCATATCCGAGGAATCTGGCTATTCGAATAGATAATGATAACCCTGCAGGGGTGTACTTCTTCACACACGCTCCCACCACTTACCGTCGTTTACACGACATGTACTCGGCAACCTTCAAGCGGAAGCCCAACGAGGGTGTCGGCCACGGCCTACCTAAACACTCAAGTCTCTAGTCCAGGTTTATCGCCTATCCAGGTTCCATCCGCAGGGAGTCCGGCCGAGGTTTCCACATACGGCCCCGAACGATGTGAACAGGGTTCCCGAGACACCAAACGGGCGCCCGGTACACCATGCCATGGTGTATTTACCGCATCATAGCCCACCCCTAGGGTCAGTGCTACGCACGGCCGCCAACACATAACCTACAAACACCAGAAACTAGTTGCAACTCCTGGACAGAGTACTAGGGTGATTAAGAAGCCGAGAGGGTCAATTGAGGATCCCAATGAGTGGTAGTAGCTGTTCATGGATCACAGACATAGAACTCAGTTCCTAAGAACGGTTTCAATGAGACAACCCATCATGTACTCCTACATGGCCTCTCACCGCTACCTTTACCAAATCGTGTTCACACACAGTAGGACATGTTCATCACCATTCCAATTCATTCCCGATGAATCAAACCCGACACAACTCTATGCAATAGCAGGCATGACAAACAAGCATGAATGAGTAGGCACATCAGGGCTCAAACAACTCCTACTCATGCTAGTGGGTTTCATCTATTTACTGTGGCAATGACAGGTCATGCAGAGGGAAGGGGTTCAACTACCGCAGCAAGTAACAGATGAATTGTTGTTGACCTAATGCAGTAAAAGAGTGCAAGAGCGAGAGAGTGGGATTGTATCGGAATGAACAAGGGGGGGTTTTGCTTGCCTGGCACTTCTGAAGATAATATAGTTATTCATCAGTGTCATCGAACTCATCGTCGGAACCACATTTACTGAGAGGGGAGAATACCGGCAAACAAGGAAGAAACACAATCAATGCAATGCAACAATATGATGCATGCTCATGACATGGCAATATGTTGTTGATTAAACTAATGCAACTAGCAACCATATTAAATGAAGTTGGTTTGAACCCTAGATTCAAATTCAAACCCCATATGTTAAAATCCAAATGACATTCACATAGTTTGTCCTAAGCAGCAGCCATAAGTTGTTCTAACATGCATGAAAATGGTACAGATGGATAGATTGGATTTTTTTGATAATTTTTCATATATAAATTATTTTATTCTGAGCTACGGTTGATTTTATATGATTTTTAGAAGTTTTGGGCATTTTTTGAAAATAATAAATCATTTCTTATTTATTTAAATCCCAGAAAGCATTACTGCGTCAGCCTGACATCAGAATGATGTCATCAGGTCAACAGCGTCAGCCCAGGTCAAACCTGACGCTGGGACCCACTAGTCAGTGACTAGGCTAATTAATAAAGACTGTTAGTGCTAATTTAATCCTAACTAAAAGTGTCAGTGGGGCATGGGCCCACATGTCAGTGACTAGGGAGGGTAGTTAGTGACTAATTAGTTTTAGCCTAATTTGACACGTCAGCCGGCCGGAGTTAGGCCACCGGCGACCTCAACCGACGGCGGAGGCACGCCGGAATCTCTGTTCTGGCGACCATTCGTCGCGTGGGTGGATTCTACGGGACCCTGGGGATGCGCCGCGTCCAACGGTGCCACTGGTTGGTCGCATAGTCGCTGGAGCTGACGGCGACGAGCACATCCGCGGCGGTTCCCGCACGGAGTTGGCCGGGACGGCGTCGTGGTGTACGGGAGGAGGAGCTAGTGGTGGCTACGGGCTCCTGTAGAGGCGAGGAGAACGATGACGCGTGCGGGGGCGGCTGGTTCGGGCTCTGGCCACGGCGGCGCCATGGTCGGCGACACGGAGCTCTCGGCTCCGGTGGCTAGGCGGCTACGACGAGAAAAACGCCACGGGGTTAGGGGGAAGCGACAGGAAGCTCACAGCGCATCCAATGGAAAAGTCGGAGAGCTCGGGGACGCGCTGGTGACGACGAATTGACCGACGAGGTGCCTCGGTGGCCGGTGACGGAAACGGCGATGGTGGCAATGAAGCAGCGCGTCCGAGGCCGGGCGGATCGTCGAGGAGGAAGAGGTAGATGAGTCGGAGCTCGTGGACAGCTCGGATAGGCGAGGCTGTGGCGATGGCAGTGGCGGTGGCCGCGGGTACGGCGATCGGCGTCGGCGAGCTCGCTCGGTGGTGAGAGAGAGGGATCCATGGGAGGGGAGGGAGAGCAGCGAGTGAGGGAGAGGAGAGAGGGGTCTCGGGGCGTCTCCGTGGCGTCCTCAGAGCGATGGGGAGACAGGCAGGGAGGCAGGAGGTGGCCGGCGCATGCCGGCGCGCGGCGAGCACACGCCTCGGTCCTTCTGGCAGAGGAAGGAGAAGACACGGGAGCCCCTGGTGGGCTGGGCCGCCACCTGGGCCACCAGGTGGGCTGGAAGGCCAGGTAAGTTGGCCCGGGTAGTTCTCTCTCCCTCTCTAATTCCAATTTGTTTTTCTTTTCCTATTTTCTTTCCTTTGTTCGGATTTAGTTTAGCCACTAAATCATTTTAATAAATTCTGTAGGTTATTATATGGCTTGCTAAATATATATAAAGCCACTCACAAACTGCCAGAATTATTGGAGTTATATTTAATATATATTAAATATAAATCCAAAGCAAATAATTATTGGGTAAATTCAAATGGCCAAAATAAATGTTTCTGAGCTCCTAAAAATATTGGTTGGAATTTTCACTCTGGCCAATATTATTAGAGAAAAACAGGAACATTTTCTTGGGCCAAATTAAAGCAATTTTTATCTTGATCATTTTCAAAATGATTCTGAGGCTTTCACAAGTCCCCATTTCAGATTCATTGAATTTTAAACATGATGCACACATGACTAGCTAGCCTAGAGCAAACCAGAACTAGGGATGTGACATTTTGGGACTAACCTATTAACCGGAGGCCCAGCCCAGAATTGTTGTTTTTGCATGTTTTAGGGTTTCAAAGAAAAGGAATAACAAACGGAGTCCAAACGGAATGAAACCTTCGGGAACGTGATTTTCTCAACGAATAAGACCAGGGAGACTTGGACCCTACGTCAAGAAATGAAACATGAGGCCACGAGGTAGGGGGCGCGCCCACCCCCACCAGACGCGCCATCCACCCTCGTGGGCCCCCTGTTGCTCCACCGACATACTCCTTCCTCCTATATATATCCACGTACCCCCAAACAATGTGAAACGGAGCCAAAACCCTATTTCCACCGCCGTAACTTTCTGTATCCACGAGATCCCATCTTGGGGCCTGTTCCGGAGCTCCGCCGGAGGGGCATCGATCACGGAGGGCTTCTACATCAACACCATAGCCCCTCCGATGAAGTGTGAGTAGTTCACCTCAGACCTACGGGTCCATAGTTAGTAGCTAGATGGCTTGTTCTCTCTTTTTGGATCTCAATACAATGTTCTCCCCCTCTCTTGTGGAGATCTATTCGATGTAATCTTCTTTTTGCGGTGTGTTTGTTGAGACCGATGAATTGTGGGTTTATGATCAAGTCTATGTATGAATAATATTTGAATCTTCTCTGAATTCTTTTATGTATGATTGGTTATCTTTGCAAGTCTCTTCGAATTATCAGTTTGGTTTGGCCTACTAGATTGATCTTTCTTACAATGGGAGAAGTGCTTAGTTTGGGTTCAATCTTGCGGTGTCCTTTCTCGGTGACAGTAAGAGCAGCAAGGCATGTATTGTATTGTTGCCATCGAGGATAACAAGATGGGGTTTTCTTCATATTGCATGAGTCTATCCCTCTACATCATGTCATCTTGCTTAAGGCGTTACTCTATTTTTAACTTAAAACTCTAGATGCATGCTGGATAGCGGTCGATGAGTGGAGTAATAGTAGTAGATGCAGGCAGGAGTCGGTCTACTTGTCTCAGACGTGATGCCTATATACATGATCATACCTAGATATTCTCATAACTATGCTCAATTCTGTCAATTTCTCAACAATAATTTGTTCACCCACCGTAGAATACTTATGCTCTCGAGAGAAGCCACTAGTGAAACCTATGGCCCCCGGGTCTATCTTTATCGTATTGATCTCCTACTACTTAGTTATTTCCTTTGCTATTTACTTTGCCTTTATTTTACTTTGCATCTTTATCATAAAAATACCAAAAGTATTATCTTATCATATCTATCAGATCTCACTCTCTTAAGTGGCCTTATAGGGATTGACAACCCCTATTTGCGTTGGTTGCGAGGATTTATTTGTTTTGTGCAGGTACGAGGGACTCGCGCATAGCCTCCTACTGGATTGATACCTTGGTTCTCAAAAACTGAGGGAAATACTTACGCTACTTTGCTGCATCATCCCTTCCTCTTCGGGGAAAACCAACGCAGTGCTCAAGAGGTAGCAGCGCGGAACACCCACCACACGCTCCGTCGGCGGCGCCCGTCGGCAGCTGTTGCCGGCCACCGTTGCCGCCACACCACCGTCGAAAGCCAGGGCCATCGCCCTCTCCGCCGCCTCGACCCGAAGGCGGGAGGTGGCCGTCGTAGCCGCCACCCCACTTCCGGCCACCGTGGCCCGAAGGCGGGAGGTGGTGGTCATGGCCGCCACCCCGTCGTCGGCCGCCATGGCTGCCTGCCCACCGTCGACCACCGGGGTCATCACCCGCTCCGCCACCGCCGCCCGAAGGCGGGAGGCGGAGGTGGATGCCCGCACGTACGTCAACGACCTTGCGCGCTACACCGAGTTCCTGCGGGAGGAGGAGGAGCGCCTCGTCGAGCACGCAAAGAGCCTTACCGACACCGTGGCCGCGGCACACGCCGCCTCAAAGGAGAGGAATCAGGAGATCTACGAGGAGAACCACCGCTTTGAGACGGGTCATCTGGAGCAGCAGAGGGCGTTCGAGGTGAGCGTCGCTGAAGATGCAACAGTGGCAGGCACCGTATTGCGGTTGCCTAGCTCGTCGGTAGGCTCCTCCTCCTCCGCCTCTTACTGAGCGCGCTCGGCAGAGGAGAGGCAGCCGGAAGTAGTACAAAGCCCCTCCGCAGTAGTAGTAGTATTTAGGGGCTATTTTGTTCAGTTCATCTAACTATAGATGTGGTGGAACTATACAACGTACTTAAAATTAGATAGTATATATAATTGAACTAGCTATTTCAGTACGTGGTTGGCAACAATTGCGGAAAAGTTTGGTCGGTTCAGCTGTCGAGTTGAACTGTTTGTATAAATTAAGAACGAATGCTTAATCTATGAATGAAATCTATGCTTAATTACTGAATTTTAGTTGCAAAAATTAGATACTGCTGGTGATTTTTAGCTTCATATTTTGACAAATCACAGTGTTACAAGATTGACAGATGGCAATGTTACTAGATCAACAAATGTCAATCTTTCCAGTTTGACAAATGGCAACATACCCAATATGACAGATGCAAATCGCACCAAATTGTTTGTAAGTGGTTGCACACGGGTCATCCAAAAGAACTGTTTGCGTTGAAGAGATGCGCAAATCCTGCTCTCACTTTGCATCATGTCGTCCCGGGGTCGACGGGCGTGGGGCGGGAGGACTGCAGCTGGTGGCGCTGAGAGGTAGCGTTCGATGGTGGCGTCCCATGCCACTGAGGGGGGGTGCGCACACGGAGAGGAAGGCGGGCAGCCATGGAAGTCAAAGGGCTCGCTTCCTAGTGAGCCTACGCAGCGTACAGCTTACACAGTTCCTGGTGACCTTCGCATTCGAGGACAGTTTGCACTCATCTCGGTTAGCCTACGCACCGGACTGCTCTCGCACGCCTCCCGTTCAGTCAAGGTCAAGCAGATGTCCACACGGCACCTCCTATAGCCATTAAAACCAAGACACGTGGCGTCACGTGAACGGTTAACAGAACGCACACGGTTTGTATTATACAAACGTTTGAGATATTAAAGTGGCAGCTATTTTTTCAAAATGCCTTTCTTGGCTGTCATTATTCGAGTGCGCCTTCTCTCAAAATGGGCACAAAAAATACCACATCATGTCGGGTGCCATTCCATGATAGCATGCCAAGTTTCACAAATTTCAGACAAGTTTTGAATTTGCTAGAATTTAAAAACCAGACATCTCAATGTTTTGCCGGCAATCAACGGTGCCCTGGTGTTTGAAATTCATTCCCATTTCTTGCATGGGACCTAAGCATGCACCCAAGGATACATATTTGATTTTTCAACCAATTTATATGCACTGGAGCATGTGCATGTAGTTCAAATTTGAATTATGCACATAAATGCATTGAAACTCAGTTCATGCATAAAAATGTCCAAACGAACCCGAAAAATCCCAAAAATTGACACAACACTCATGTTCTTCTATATTGACACGAGAAAATTTTTGGAAGCAATAAGAGGCAATGGATATCGTTTCGTCCCCAAAGGTGGGGCGTTCCTTACCGAAACCATCATGCTTGTTGTGAGAAGCTCTGGTTTGTGAGAAGGATATACCCAAACCTGCCCCAAACAGGACAAAAATATTACCACAACATGTTGATGCCGCTCCATGAAAGCATGCCAAGTTTCATGAATTCAGAGGAGTTTTGGATTTACTAGAATTTAAAAACCAGGAATCTCAATGTTTTGCCGGCAATCAATGGTGCCCTGGTGTTTGAAATTCATTCCCATTTCTTGCATGGGACCTAAGCATGCACCCAAGGACACATATTTGATTTTTCAACCAATTTACATGCACTGGAGCATGTGCATGTAGTTTAAATTTGAATTATGCACATAAATGCATTGAAACTCAGTTAATGCATAAAATGTCCAAACGAACCCAAAAAATCACAAAAATTGACACAACACTCCTGTTGTTCTATATTGACATGAGAAAAAATTTGGAAGCAATAAGAGGCAATGGATATCGTTTCGTCCCCAAAGGTGGGATGTTCCTTACCGAAACCATCATGCTTGTAGTGAGAAGCTCTGGTTTGTGAGAAGCATATACCCAAACCTGCCCCAAACGGGACAAAAATATTACCACGACATGTTGATGCTGCTCCATGAAAGCATGGCAAGTTTCATGAATTTCGGACGAGTTTTGGATTTACTAGAATTTAAAAACCAGGAATCTCAATGTTTTGCCGGCAATCAACGGTGCCCTGGTGTTTGAAATTCATTCCCATTTCTTGCATGGGACCTAAGCATGCACCCAAGGACACATATTTGATTTTTTAACCAATTTACATGCACTGGAGCATGTGCATGTAGTTCAGATTTGAATTATGCACATAAATGCATTGAAAACTCAGTTAATGGATAAAAATGTCCAAACGAACCCTGAAAATCACAAAAAATGACACAACACTCCTGTTGTTCTATGTTGACACGAGAAATTTTGTGGAAGCAATAAGAGGCAATGGATATCATTTCGTCCCCAAAGATGGGACATTCCCTACCGAAACCATAATGCTTGTTGTGAGAAGCATATACCCAAACCTGCCCCAAATGGGACAAATTCTTTACCACGGCATGTTGATGCTGCTCCATGATAGCATGCCAAGTTTCATGAATTTCAGACGAGTTTGGGATTTACTACAATTTAAAAACCAGACATCTCAATGTTTTGCCAGCAATCAACGGTGCCCTGGTGTTTGAAATTCATTCCCATTTCTTGCATGGGACCTAAGCATGCACCCAAGGACACAGATTTGATTTTTCAACCAATTTATATGCACTAGAGCATGTGCATGTAGTTCATACTTGAATTATGCACATAAATGCATTGAAAACTCAGTTAATGCATAAAAATGTCCAAATGAACCCCGAAAAATCACGAAAATTGACACAACACTCCTGTTGTTCTATGTTGAGACGAGAAATTTTTTGGAAGCAATAGGAGGCAATGGATATCGTTTTGTCCCCAAAGGTGGGACGTTCCCTACCCAAACCATCATGCTTGTTGTGAGAAGCTTTGTTTGTGAGAAGCATGAAAGGATCGATATAGTTGACTAGAGGGGGGTGAATAGGCAACTAAAATTTTTTAGCTTTTCTTTAACAATTTAAACTTTGCATCAAAGTAGGTTGTCTAGATGTGCAACTAAGTGAGCAACCTATATGATGCAACAATGATAAGTACACAAGCAAGCAAGAGATATATCACAAATAAGCTTGCACAAGTAAAGGCACGAGATAACCAAGAGTGGAGCCGGTGGAGACGAGGATGTGTTACCGAAGTTCCTTCCCTTTGAAGGGAAGTACGTCTCCGTTGGAGCGGTGTGGAGGCACAATGCTCCCCAAGAAGCCACTTGGGCCACCGTATTCTCCTCACGCTCTCGCACAATGCGAGATGCCGTGATTCCACTATTTTTGCCCTCGGAGACGGCGACCGAACCTTTACAAACAAGGTTGGGGCAATCTCCATAACTTAATTGGAGGCTCCCAACGACACCACGAAGCTTCACCACAATGGACTATGGCTCCGCGGTGACCTCAATCGTCTAGGGTGCTCAAACACCCAAGAGTAACAAGATCTGCAAGGGATTAGTGGGGGGAATCAAATTTCTCTTGGTGGAAGTGTAGACCGGGGCCTTCTCAACCACTCCCGAGCAAATCAACAAGTTTGATTGGCTAGGGAGAGAGATCAGGCGAAAATGGAGCTTGGAGTAACAATGGAGCTTAGGGTTGGAAGAGGTGGTCAACTAGAGGGAGAAGACACCCCTTTTATAGCTGTGGACGAAAATCCAACCGTTATCCACTTAACCAGCCCGTGACTTGCGGTACTACCGCTCCTGACAGGCGGTAATAACACAAGGCCATGCGGTACTACCGCTCCTGACAAGCGGTACTACCACTAGGCCATTCGGTACTACCGTGAGGGACCACGGTACTACTGCGGCAACGATAGGGACTAGAACAGGCCTGACTGAGAACGGTACTTCCGCAAGCGCAGTACTACCGTTCCCCCTTGCGGTACTATCGCAAGGCAGGAAAGTCCAAGCCTGGGAAGGGTGTGGATGAATAAAAATACATCCGTGCCTACTTCCACTGGAAACGAAAAGATGCAAAAATCCGACACGGTACTACCGCTGGGGAGTGGTACTACCGCATGGCAGCTGAACCAGGCCGCGCGCAGTACTACCGCGCACGAGGTGCGGTACTACCATGGAGGCGCGGATGTAAAAAATTACATCCGCCCCCTACTACCGCAAAGCAGCGGCACTTGGCCTGGGGGCCACAGTACTACGGCTCCAGAGGAGCGGTACTACCGTGGGCTCCTGCGGTACTACCGCACCGTAGTATGGTACTACCGCGCCGTAGTACGGTACTACCGCAGGTGCCTGCGGTACTACCTCTCCGGGGAGCAGTACTACCGCAAGCCCAACATCAGCAGCCAGGACAATTGCATAGAGGATAAACGGAGGATGCTCCAAGGTGCAGGGGAAAGGTGGAGACAAGGAAGAAAACGTGTACGTGATGATTCCACCCGAACCTTTCCGAAGCGGACCCCCTCTTAGTAGTACGGCTTTCCTACGACTCAAATCCACCAAAAAGAAACGTAGAAAAATGCCGTCTTCAATAGTCTTCGAGGGGCACCAAACCGTCATGTGCCTAGCGATGAAACATCTGGGAAACTCAAGGCACACGATTAGTCCACAACAGCATTGTCATCAATCACCAAAACACCTTAGGGATAAATATGCCCTTACAATCTCCCCCTTTTTGGTGGATTGATGACAATACGGGATTTGCACAAAGGGAATAATATTGAGCAAACGCAAACCCCTCCTCTCTAGAATATAGACGGGCTCCCCCTAGATGTGTGCAAACTAGATGGGTGCTTTGGACTGCACGGCACACATACTAGGATCAAAACTCCCCCTATATTTTAGAGACAAGGCATATCTTGCAATAGTAATGCTAACACTAGACAAGATAGCAAATAAGAGCATAACATAAGTAGCACGAACATAATCTCACTAAGATAGGATAGAGAGCATATGTCTTACACCATATGAAGGATAAGTCTCACAGGCGCAAACCAAAGCAAAGCAAACGAGGTCCAAACGACAAAGCAAACACACCAAACACGACACACGACTCGCAAGCACACAAATCCCTACACTCTCTCTCCCTTTGGCATCGAGACGCCAAAAAGGCAGAGAGGACACCTACACACAAGGGGTGCCTTAGGCAGAGAAATCATCCCAACTCTCCTCATGCTCCTCGTCAGACTCGGCGGCGGGGACGGTCTCCTCGATGTCCTCCTCAGAACTAGTCCACTTGAAGCCTTGCTTTGCCATCCATGCAGCTTGTGGCGTGATGACCTCCTCAGAACCGCCAGAGACGTCCTCTCCAAAGAGCATCATAACCTTCTTGTTGCGGCGGCGACTCTCCTTGGATGCCACGTGAGTCCTATACTGCCCCTTTGCTTGCATGCAGAAAAGAGTCTTCATCTTGTCCTGCAACTTCTTGGCCCATGAGGGCTCAGAGGAAGGTTGGGAAGACCTAGCAGCACGGTCCTCAGCAACATCCTCTGCACCAGCCTCCTCCTCATCAACAGCCCTCCTAGCAGCAGACGCCTCAGCACGAGTAGTAGTGTTGGCCCAGTTGGGCTTGACACGGAGACTGATGGGCTCATGTCGAATCCAGTTTGGAGCAAGGAACTCATCAGCAGGGTACAGCTTCTCCCAAGTCGTGGAGATCAATAGAAACAGGTATGAACCATAGATAGGTACCTTGCGGGTGAACACCTCAAACCGAAGCTCACACCACATGATGTGTAAGACATCAAGTGGCTGAGTCTGAGACACACGTGCCTCCTCGCACAGGAGCATCATATCGACCAGATAGGCATGAACCTTGTCCTTGTCGCCAATGCAAGGGAACAGAGAGTTGCGGAAGATGCGATGCATGATATCCAGAAAGGAGTTCAGCACCCATGTTGACTTGCCACTGGGAAGCACCTTCTCAACATAAAACAGCTGTAGCTTGTTCTTGCTAGCAGACTCAGGATTGGCATGGGGGTGAACACCAACGGGTGTGGTGAGCCCGTCATCAGGAACATGGAGCAGATCCATGAACTCCTTCCAGGTAGCAGTCAACTTACGACCATTGGTCATCCAGGTCATCCTCCACTCCTCCCCGGGGTGAAAGTAAACTAAGGCAAGGAACTGACAGATAAGCTCAGGGTCATAGGCAAGGTGGAAAGAGATCACATGTTCAATACCGAACTGCTCCACCAAATCCAGAGCTTCTCCAAAGTACTCACGAAACTTGTCCTTCCTCAAGTGATTCATGTCTATCCACTTGACATCCACGTAGGTATGTTGATTGTTCTTGATTACATCCAGATAAACGAGAGTCTGCTGCTTGGTCCAAAACAATTCACTGCCTCTGAGGATAGCACGAGCATTCACATAGGGGTTGATCTTCCGGCGTTCGATGTACTCTGCGAGGGGAATCTCGCCCATGCCCTTAGCGGGTTCCTTGTTCTTGCTAGCGGTGGTCTTGACATTGCGCTTGGGGGCACTGGAGCCCTCTGGTGCTTCATCTTGATGATTTCGCAGTCGCTTGGAGCCAGTGTCACAACTGGGATTGGAATGGCGAGAACCACCACCTAAGAAACAAGAGAAAGCACACACAAAGAGCGAGAAGAATCAATGCAAAGACCTTAGCAAAACAAGGGAAACAAGTAGAAAGCATACATGGTAATTGCCACGAGAGAGATTGGACACCAACAGTAGTACTGCCAGGTCGTGCGGTACTAAAATTTTAGTACCGCTCCTAATCGCGGTAGTACCGTGTGAGGTCACGGTAGTACCATGGCTTGGAGCGGTAGTAAGAGCTTAGTGCCACAGCACGTGCGGTAGTACCGCATCGGACGGGCGGTAGTACCAGACTAGCGGTAGTACCGCACAAGAGGCGCGGTAGTACCGCACCGCGTCAGATCCAAACCACTTTTGAATTTGAGAAGAACCGCAAAAACACGGCGGTACTACGGTTGATCAAATCTACCACGGGACAATATATCAAGTATAATTTCTACGCAACATGACTCTCCTACATCCTACTCTTGCAAAGATTTGGCCTAAAATCTCAAGAACAACATGCATCTCCCCAAAAACCTAGAAGCGAAAGAACAACCAAGAAAGAGAGGGATTTGGGGAGAAACCTTGGTCCATGGGAAGAGGAAGTGGTGGGGAACGATCCCACCGGTCGGAATCCGAGGAGAGTGGCCGGAGATGGAGATCCGGTGAGGACCTCCGGCGCTGTTCTTGAGCGAGAGAGAGCGAGAGAGACGGTGGGGAGAGAGACAAGTGAATGGGTATGGGGAGTCGGAACTCCCCTGCCCGAGTCATAACCCCCACGCACTCGTCAGCGCGGTAGTACCACGCTTCATTGCAGTAGTACCGCTCGGCGGAAGTACCGCACCTGAGCGGTAGTACCGCTCTCCCAGGCGGTAGTAAAAAATTACTGCCGCACTAGGTGCGGTAGTACCATGCTCTCCATATGCGTTAGTACCGTGGCTGGCCGCGGTAGTACCGCGGGCTCAAGAAGTTGCACGTTTCAACCAAGAAAAAAAGGGTCTTCGCACCAAATCTTCAAGCCAACAAGACACCACAAGAACACTCTCAACACAAAGAAAGAAAGGCAAGAGACAACAAGAAACAACCTCGAGACACAAACTCTCCAAAGAGAGGGCGGTGGCCGGAGCCACCTATGTTTGAGTCAATTGGTATGGCACCGCGAAGAACTATCCTTGGGCCCATGACCAAAACTCGTCTTTGAAGCACAAGTACCATCAAAAATGGCTAATGTGGAAGAGTTGATCACTTTATGCATAATGGGTGGAGGGAGAGTTCATCGAGAGAACAACACTCCCCCTATGTCCATGCCTACATCTAAACAAGACAACAAGATGAGTATGGTGGGGTGTGCAAGGGTTCAAGCAACATTGCTCGAATCAATGATATTTAGGTCATGCTTAACTCGTGAAATCTTGCTTCATCCAACGGCTTCGTGAAAATATCTGCAAGGTTATCATGAGTGTTGACGTAGTTGAGCTCGATCTCCCCTCGCCTAATGTGATCCCGGATGAAGTGATACTGAATCTCAATATGCTTTGTCTTGAAGTGTTGCACCGGGTTGAGAGAAATCTTGATGGCACTTCCATTGTCACACCAAAGAGGCACTTTGTCACAAATGACACTATAATCCTTTAAAGTTTGCCTCATCCATAAGAGTTGTGCACAACAACTACCGGCCGCTACATACTCCACTTCGGTGGACGAGAGAGACACACAACTTTGCTTTTTGGAAGACCAACTTACCAAAGAGCAACCAAGGAATTGGCACCCTCCGGAAGTGGACTTCCTATCCACTTGTCTCCCGCCCAATCGGAGTCTAAATACCCTACAAGCTTGAAGTTTGCTCCTCTTGGGTACCATAAGCTAAAGTTTGGGGTATGAGCCAAATATCAAAAGATTCGCTTGACCGCCACAAAGTGACTTTCCTTAGGTGCGGCTTGAAACCATGCACAAATTCCCACACTCAACATGATATCCGGTCTAGATGCACAAAGGTAAAGCAAGGATCCAATCATGGAGCGATATACCTTTTGATCCACCGCTTTACCATTGGGATCGATGTCAAGTTGGCACTTGGTGGGCATTGGAGTGGAACCCGGCTTGGCATCACTTAGCTTGAATCTCTTGAGCATATATTGAGTGTATTTGGCTTGGTTGATGAAGGTTCCTTCTCTTGTTTGCTTCACCTCAAACCCTAGAAAGAACTTCAACTCTCCCATGGAAGACATCTTGAACTTTGAGGTCATGAGAGTGGCGAATTCCTCATTGAAAGCTTTGTTAGGGGAACCAAAGATAATGTCATCAACATATAGTTGGCATACAAACAACTCCCCTTTGACCTTCTTAGTAAAAAGAGTGGGGTCGATTAGCCCAACTACAAACCCACGATCTTGTAACAACTCGGTAAGGTGGTCATACCACGCACGTGGGGCTTGTTTAAGCCCATAGAGTGCCTTATCGAGTTGATACACATGATCGGGAAAGTAGGGATCCTCGAACCCGGAGGGTTGCTTGACATAGACCAAATCATTAATAGGACCATTAAGAAAAGCACTCTTCACATCCATTTGTTGCAACTTAAAGTTGTGATGAGAAGCATAAGCAATCAACAAACGAATGGATTCAAGGCGAGCAACGGGAGCAAAGGTTTCACCGTAGTCGATACCCTCGACTAGGGAGTAGCCTTGTGCCACCAATCTTGCCTTGTTGTGAATGATGGTCCCATGAGCATCTTGCTTGTTCTTAAATATCCACTTAGTTCCAATGACACTGTGGTTCCCCGTTGGCCTTGGCACCAATCTCCACACCTTGTTGTACTCGAAGTTGTTGAGTTCTTCATGCATGGCATTAAGCCAATCCGGATCTTCGAGTGCTTCATATACCTTTTGGGGTTCAACACAGGAGACAAACGCGTGATGTTCCCAATAGTTTGCCAATTGTCTATGAGTTCTTACCCCCTTTTGAATGCTTACAAGTACATTCTTCATGAGATGACCCTTGGTGGAGAGCTTGGAAGCAATCTTGGCGGCACGACGCTCCAATTCCTCCTCGGTGGTGAGTAGAGGAGCGGTCACTTGATCATCTTGAGCGACGTCTTGAGCTTGTTCTTGATCTTGAACTTGCTCGGAGGAGAGAACTTGACCTTGGGCATCATTTGGTGTGTCAACACCGTCTTGAGCATGATCTTGCCCTTGGTCTTGTTCATGAGGATGAGGGCCTTCACTTTGTTCTTCGGAAGCGTGTGGGCCTTGGTTTGGTGATGGCTCCACTTGAGTGGAGCATTGTCCTTCTCCTTCGTCCACAAGGGGTTCCTCAATGGGTAGGATAAAACCAACACCGATTCTTCTTATGGCTTGAGGAGGAATTTCATCACCTACATCACAAGTGCCACTTTGCTCCACTTGGGAGCCGTTATTCTCATCAAACTCCACGTTACACGTCTCCTCAATAAGTCCCGTGGATTTATTGAGGACACGGTAAGCATGAGAGTTTGTAGCATAACCAACAAATATGCCCTCATAAGCTCTAGCCTCAAATTTAGACAACCGAGCGCCTTTCTTGAGAATGAAACACTTACACCCGAACACCCAAAAGTACTTGAGGTTGGGCTTGTTACCGGTGAGTATCTCATATGGAGTCTTGTTCAAGCCCTTGCGGAGGTAGAGCCGATTGGATGCATGACATGCGGTGTTGATGGCTTTGGCCCAAAAGTTGTATGGAGACTTGAACTCCGCCATCATGGTCCTTGCCACATCCATCAACGTCCGGTTCTTCCTCTCCGCAACACCATTTTGTTGAGGGGTGTAGGGTGCGGAATATTGATGCTTGATCCCCTCATCACTAAGAAACTCATCCAAGGTGTAGTTCTTGAACTCGGTGTCGTTGTCACTTCTTATTGTCAAGATCTTTGCATTGTGTTGACGTTGTGCTTCATTTGCAAAGTCAATGACAGTTTGTTGGGTATCACTCTTCCTCTTGAATAAATACACCCAAGTATATATTGAATAGTCATCCACAATCACCAAGAAATACTTCCTACCCCCAAGACTATCAAAGGATGGAGGCCCAAAGAGATCCAAGTGAAGGAGCTCCAAAGGCCTCTTCGAGAAAATGATAGTCGTGGGAGGGTGACCCTTCTCATGAAGCTTTCCTTCGATACAAGCACTGCAAGCACGATCTTTAGAAAAACTAACATTCATTAGTCCATGGACATGGTCCCCCTTGAGAAGACTTTGCAAAGATCTCATATTGACATGGGATAAACGGCGATGCCAAAGCCATCCCACATCAACTTTAGCCATTAGGCACGTCGCGGTCTTAGTGGGTCGCTCCGAAAAGTTAATCACATATAGACCGTTCTCAACATGCCCAACAAAGGCTACTTTAAGAGTCTTGCTCCACAAGAGGGCCACGGTATTAATATCAAAGAAAGTGGCAAAGCCCATGATTGCAAGTTGATGAACGGAAAGTAAATTGTAAGCAAGAGACTCAACAAGCATGACCTTCTCGATCATGAGATCATGAGAGATGACAACCTTGCCAAGTCCCAATACCTTAGAAGATGAGGCATCACCCCACTCGACATTGGTGGGCATAGATGGAATCTTGTGCACGTCCACCACCAAGTCCTTGCTTTCGGCCATATGATTTGTAGCTCCACTATCGAGCAACCATGATCCCCCACTGGAAGCAAACACCTACAAGAGATCAATGCTTGGTTTTAGGTACCCATTTTGTAATGGGTCCTTTGATGTTAGTAACAAGGGTCTTAGTAACCCAAATAGACCATTCAATGTACTCATGAGGAGAACCAACAAATTTGGCATAGACATGCCCATCACTAGCACGACATAACACATAAGAAGGATTAAAGTCGCCGGCTTTGTTGGGAGGGGTGACATTGCCCTTTTTGACACCGCCACCCTTCGCATTGTTCTTCTTCTCCTTGGAAGCAGTATCTCCCTCATTCACAAAAGTTTGCTTGAGAGGAGGAGGTCGTTTGGTCTTGTTATCCTTCTTCTTGTTCTTGGGCTTGGGTGCGAACCCAATCCCCTCCTTGGCCACAACTTCCTTTTGATTTCTCAAAAGGTCGTTTAGGTTCTTCTCACCTTGTATGCATGACACAAGGCCTTTCTCAAGTTGCTCCTTCAACTTAACATTCTCCTCAATAAGATGCGCATGCTCACAACAAGGGTTAGTAGCATTTGCATTATCAATTAACACCATACGAGGAAATGTGGCTTCCTCCTTGGTTAGCTTCACTTGGAGTTGATCATGAGACTCCTTGAGGGTAGCATGAACACCCTTCAAGAGTTTGTGAGCCTTGTCGAGAATGTCAAACTCCTCTTTGAGTCTAGCAAGATAAACCCCAAGCTTTGCCTTCTCGGAGTTTAGCACACGAGAAACAACAAGGGCATGATCAAGATCTTTCTTTAATTTAGCATGATCATCGTTGTGAGACTCCTGAAGAGCCAAATGAAGACCACGCTCTTCCTCAAGAGCATTGGAAAGATCTGAAATCTCATCGGCATAGTCACGACTATGCCCCTCCATCTTAGAGATGGTATCTTCGTGAGCCTCGATCATGTCATTGGCTTCACCAAGTTGTTCCAAGAGAGCAACAAAGTGCTTCTTGGATTTACCCTTGAGTTTACCCATAAAGGCCTCAAACTCATTCACCTCCACATTAGTTCCCTCATGTTCATCAATGCTATCCATCGAAGAAGGATGATTAATGATGGTAGTTTTGATGTTGGGGGTTACCTTGTTGGTGGCTTTAGCCATGAGGCACTTGGCGGTGATGCTCTCATTGGGTGAGTCGAAGAGAGACACCCGTGGAGTCGTCGCAATGGCAACGGAGGCCATGGCAACCGACTCACCATCTTCGTCATCGTCATCATCCTCATTGTATTCTTCTTGTACCACCAATGCCTTGGGAGGAGTCTTCTTGGTGAATTTGCTCTTGTTGGGGAACGACTTGGCCTTGTCCTTTTGGATGAGCTTGCCACCATTGTCTCCCCTCTTCTCATAAGGGCACTCCGCAACAAAGTGTATTACATTGCCACAATTGAAACAAGTCCTCACTCGTTGCTTGCCCTTTGCGCCACATGAATTGTTCTTGTTGAAGTTGGGCCTTGAGTTCTTCTTGCTCCAAAATTGCCTTGAAGCAAGGGCCATGTGTTCATGATAGGCATACTTCGTATCTTCGAGGTTTCTCTCCTCTTCTTCCTCTTCATCCTGTTCATCCATACTATCCTTGGCCTTTAGAGCAAGGTTGGGTTTCTTTACTCTTTGAGAGCAAAGTACCAAATTGTCGGCGGTCTTGTCCAAGATGCTCATAGCAACAAACTCATCCAACACATCACTTGAGGACAAGGTGTGGAAGTCCGGCCTTTGACGAATGACGGAGGACATGGCTTTGTGGCAGGGCATCATTGCCTTGAGGAATTTGCGCTTGATCCAATTGTCATCCATGTCCTTGCTTCCATGATCTCGGAGCGAGACCGCGAGTTTGGTTACCCTCCAATAGAGCTCACGAGGTTCTTCATCTTCTTTCATTGCAAACTCATCGGCTTCATCTTGCACCACTTCATAGTTGGAGCGTTGAATGCTTGCGCTTCCCCGGTAGAGGGAAACCACTTGGCGCCAAGAATCTTTGGCCAAGGAGTAGGGCCGGAGATGAGGAAGGTCTTCGGGTGGGATAGCTTCTTGAATGATGAAGAGAGCATTCTCATTGAATTGATTATACACGGCTTCTCTAGGAGTGAAGTTGCTTCGGTCATGCAGATAGAAACCTTCTTCAATGATTCTCCAAAGGTTAGTGTTCACATGATTTAAATGACGCTTAAAACGATAGACCCAAGAATCAAATTCTACATTCTTCTCAATCTTAGGGGTCGGGCCGGCATGATTCAAATGAGTGGAAGGGAGAGGTCCACCATAGACAGGTGGAGGTTCCACATGGGCAAAGATGTCGGTGCCACTTTTACCACTAGAAGGAAGGGCTTTCTCGCTAGTAGCTTCCCCCTTGTAGGAGGTAGCATCCGTCACCTTGTTGGCGGGATCACCCACTTTCAACGGTGCGGTGGAAAGTTTAAGCCCTTCTAAGAATTCATTAAACATGATTTTGACCTCAGTCGTCATGGAGGTTTTCAATGTGTCCAACGCCACATTGAACTCCTCACGAGAGACCGTGGTTCCCCCATCTCCCGTAGAAGATATCGGATTTGCACCAGAGTGCTCCTCCTCACCTTCTATGACATCAACCATAATCTTCGAACGGTAAAGTCCTTAAAAAAGAGACGAGGCTCTGATACCAATTGAAAGGATCGATATAGTTGACTAGAGGGGGGTGAATAGGCAACTAACAATTTTTAGCTTTTCTTTAACAATTTAAACTTTGCATCAAAGTAGGTTGTCTAGATGTGCAACTAAGTGAGCAACCTATATGATGCAACATTGATAAGTACTCAAGCAAGCAAGAGATATATCACAAATAAGCTTGCACAAGTAAAGGCACGAGATAACCAAGAGTGGAGCCGGTCGAGACGAGGATGTGTTACCGAAGTTCCTTCCCTTTAAAGGGAAGTACGTCTCCGTTGGAGTGGTGTGGAGGCACAATGCTCTCCAAGAAGCCACTAGGGCCACCGTATTCTCCTCACGCCCTCACACAATGCGAGATGTCGTGATTCCACTATTGGTGCCCTTGGAGGCGGCGACCGAACCTTTACAAACAAGGTTGGGGCAATCTCCACAACTTAATTGGAGGCTCCCAACGACACCACGAAGCTTCACCACAATGGACTATGGCTCCATAGTGACCTCAACTGTCTAGGGTGCTCAAACACCCAAGACTAACAAGATACGCAAGGGATTAGTGGGGGGAATCAAATTTCTCTTGGTGGAAGTGTAGATCGGGGCCTTCTCAACCAATCTCGAGCAAATCAACAAGTTTGATAGGCTAGGGACAGAGATCGGGCGAAAATGGAGCTTGGAGCAACAATGGAGCTTAGGGTTGGAAGAGGTGGTCAACTAGAGGGAGAAGACACCCCTTTTATAGCTCTGGATGAAAATCCAACCGTTATCCATTTAACCAGCCCGTGACTTGCGATACTACCACTCCTGACAAGCAGTACTACCGCAAGGCCATGCGGTACTACCGTGAGGGACCATGGTACTACTGCGGCAACGACAGGCACTAGAACAGGCATGACTGAGAACGGTGCTTGCGCAAGTGCGGTACTACCGTTCCCCCTTGTGGTACTACTGCAAGGCAGGAAAGTCCTAGCCTAGGAAGGGCACGGATGAATAAAAGTCGTGCCTACTTCCGCTGGAAACAAAAAGATGCAAAAATCCGACACGGTACTACCGCCGAGGAGCGGTACTACCGCATGGCAGCTGAACCAGGCCGCTCGTGGTACTACCGTGCACGAGGTGCGGTACTACCGCGGAGGCGCGGATGTAAAAATTTACATCCGCCCCCTACTACCGCAAAGCAGCGGCACTTGGCCTGGGGGCCACGGTACTACGGCTCTAGAGGAGCGGTACTACCGTGGGCTCCTGCGGTACTACCGCACCGTAGTACGGTACTACCGCAGGTGCCTGCGGTACTACCGCTCCGAGGAGCAGTACTACCGCAAGCCCAACATCAGCAGCCAGGAAAATTGCATAGAGGATAAACGGAGGATGCTCCAAGGTGCAGGGGAAAGGTGGAGACAAGGAAGAAAACGTGTACGTGATGATTCCACCCGAACCTTTCCGACGCGGACCCCCTCTTAGTAGTACGGCTTTCCTATGACTCAAATCCACCAAAAAGAAACATAGAGAAGCGCCGTCTTCAATAGTCTTCGAGGGGAACCAAACCGTCTTGTGCCTAGCGTTGAAACGTCTGGGAAACTCAAGGCACACGATTAGTCTGCAAAAGCATTGTCATCAATCACCAAAACACCTTAGGGATAAATATGCCCTTACAAAGCATATACCCAAACCTGACCCAAATGGGACAAAAAATTTACCACGGCATGTTGATGCCGCTCCATGATAGCATGCCAAGTTTCATGAATTTCAGACGAGTTTTGGATTTACTAGAATATAAAAACCAGGTATCTCAATGTTTGTGGCCGAGTGACGGTGGCAGGGTGTTTTACATTCATTCTCATTTCTTGCATGGGACCTAAGCAGGCAACCAAGGACACAGATTTAAATTATCAACTAATTTATATGCATTAGAGCATGTGCCTGTAGTTCAAATTTGAATTATGCATATGAATGCACAGAAAACTCAGTTAATGTATAAAAATGTCCAAGCGAACCCCGAAAAATCCCAAAAATTGACACAACACTCCTCTTGTTCTATGTGGACATTAGGAAAAATTTTGAAATCGAGAAGAGGCAACGGATATCGTTTCGTCCAGAAAGGTGAAATGTTCCCTACCGAAACCATCACACTTGTTGTGTGAGAAGCTTTGGTTTATGAGAAGCTTATTCCCAAACTTGCCCCAAATGGGACAAAAAATTTACCATGACATGGTGATGCCGCTCCATGATAGCATGCCAAGTTTCATGAATTTCAGATGAATTTTGGATTTACTAGAATTACAAATGCAAGTACGTCGACGTTTGCCGGAGAGCCACGGTGCCGTGGTGTTCGAATTTCATCCCCATTTCTTGCATGGGAGATAAGCATAAACCCATGGACACATATATGATTTTACAACCGATGTTGGTGCACCAGAGCATGTACATGTAGTTTAATTTTTAGTTGTGCACTTGAAATGGCTAGAAAACCAATTTAATGTATAAAATGTTCAAACGAACCCCGAATAATTCCAATTCTTTTACGACACACATATAGTTGCATGTTCACTCCAGATAAAAGGTCTAGCAATTCAAACACCGTCCATTGCCGCTGTGACCCCATTATGTAATTCAAATCAAGATGAAAAATCAAGTAGATCGCACACAGGTTATTATCACCAACCGTGTGAAATGCAACACAAAATATCCTGGAGCACCGTCGGTGTATAGTACGCCTATGGCTTAGTGAGAAGGTGCGTCGGCTACAGTCCACAACCGGCGTCTCAAGCACACTAGCTCGCTCCCCAAATATCATTTCACTGTTCACTCATTGCCGGTGAAAGATGGGCACGTGGACCCGCGTCGTGAGGGCAACTTCGGTGGCCCATCCGGCGAGAGCGCGGACACAGCCTCCATGCGCGTGCTAACAAGGTGCATGAGCGCGGCCGCAATCTGCGACCGGACGGCCATGGCAGCCCAAACGGTCGCTGTTGCTTCTCATGTGGCGACAGCAACATCTGGCTCGGGGATAAGAACTGGCGAGAGCAGCACAGCAGTTGTCCGTTCTGCAGCGGCAGCCATAGCCCTGATGGAGGCCGCCCACGACCATGTCGAGGCCGCCCACGCCCAGCTCCTGGCGGTCACCGCACAAATGAACGAAGCCTCTCCGACAAAGGTCGACAACCCACAGCCGAAGAGTTGGCAATCGCCGAGAGTGTTCGAGCAGCCGTTCGTTCCTCCGTCGCATATCTTGCGACGTCGGAGCCCGTCCAAGCCCAGATTGCATCTGCCCACACCCATCTTGTGGAGGCCTTTTCCAAAGAGATGGCGGGAGCGAATGGCGAGATGCTTGCCGAGTATGGTGCGATGGATGCCATGGAGCCCCTTCCCCAGGAGACAGTCGGGCGCGAGCTGGACATGGAGGCGGCGACAGAGATCGACGAGCACCAGCAATAGTAGTACTCTCTGTTTTGTTTACGAGCAGCGGTCTTTAATTTGTTAGAGTAATGTTTAGGTCAGCTAGCTCTGTTTAATTGCTGAACTTGCTCAATTATGAAGTTAGTCTCCTTTGTGTACCCAAATTATGCAATGATGTGGATGACCACTGTAACCAGGGAAATTCGAACCAAAATTTTTGACGTTCAAACTCATCACACACGGGTTAAGCTATCTGAATCGTTTGTGATGTTCACATATCATACACAGTTCTGAATAAGGGACCGTGTCGGATGACACTTTGCGCGCCAGTTTTTTCGTTGAAGCGATTCCAAATTTTCGGCTTCCGCGGAAATATCTACCTCCCCACCCTCTACCCCTTACCAAAAGCCACATTTCCCCTCTTTCCGCCTTCCTTTCCAAGTTGAAACCTTCACTCCTTGCTTGCAGCGCCGCCGCCTCCTTGCTGGCGACCCTCCTTCACGCTGCTCGGCCTCGCCTATCCAGGCAGGTAATCGACACCGACCCTCATCCTCCTCCTCCTTCCACATCCCACATGCCCCGACTGCCGGCGCGAGTGCGTCACCCAAATCACTGACCCCTCCACCAAATAAGCGTGGCCCTAAGCCATGGTGCACGCAGTATAGCCAAGATCTCAAGGAGCATTTGGCAGCGGAGAAGCAAATCGCGGCCGCACGCACGGATGAGGTCGCGATGGCTGCCATTCGTGCCGATGCCCAGATCTTGGAGGAGCACCTTGCCATTTGCTAGCTACACCGGTTAAGCATGCTCAGTTTACCCGTTGCGTGTGCTGCTCCTGCATTTCCTTCACAAATTCTAGTGAATTGTGCTATCTAATTTTACCATGCAATATGTTGCTCTAGTGTATATGTTCTATATGTCATGCAGTGTGGTGCTCACTTATTAACTGTTTTGTTAATTAGTTGTCGTCTTCAGTTAACTATTTGGTTCAATTCTGCAAATGTGATGTTCAATTCTTCAGGCTGCAATTTTGTATTGTCTTCCATGTGAGAAATAAAACGAATTTATCTTTACAAAATACATGAGAAACGAATACAATTGCTATATTTCCAAGTTATCAAGCATGCTTAGTTTGGTTATACATTGTGCAATGTGGTGCTTAGTTAACGTTTGGTTCATTTGTGTTGTGGTGTTTAGTTAACTGTTTGGTTCAATTCTGCAATGCGATGTTCACTAGTTGTGGGTGCATTCTATTATTGTATACCATGTGAGGAATAAATTGAATATGGCTATAGTAAATACTTAACCTGATGACTAACTACCTTATATGTGTTGCAGGGAAACAATGGGAAGCACTGAGGTTTACAATAGAGGTTAGCACGTGCATTGTCCGTTGTCTAATAGCACATTATTGTGCAATTGCAGGAACCATTCTAATATTTCGGTTTTTAACAATTTGGTCTTGCACATGTAGGTCCTGCTGTCAGAGGTTTTGACCCACTGTTCGACCCTTTTTGCATATGGGGAAATTAGTTGTCCAGAATATCAATCAAATCAAGAAACTCGAAAAGATTGTTAGGATAAAAAAATAGCGACAAAAAACTGCAAGATCTTTGTCTGCACAATGAAGAAGACATCAGTTCACTACAAGATGGTACTGACTATTATACCTTGCCTTTTTTATTCCTTTGCCCCATTTCCAATATAGAGATGATATTTATGCACATCCTTGTTTTCAGGCCTTTTCAAAGCAGTTCACTGATGATTACCTCTCAACCCACCTCTATGGTCAGGAGACGAGGAAGGTTTTCATACAACACCCACGGTTCAATATTGAAGTGTTCCTGAAGAGGACGAAGGACAGACGGTCAATCATCCACAGGCACTGACCTAAAGTTGCAAAGACCTTCAACATGAATGAAGGCTCAATATTTGCCTTCCGCTTCAGCAGTTTTCTAGATGAGATGCATCTGTCTATATACCGTCTATGATGCTAATTTCAAAATGGTCTACATGTTGCATGTGAAACTTAGTGCTGGTGCAGTTGTGTAATGGGGTAGCTGAGTGCTGAAGCTATATCATGTTGTACTCTGATGTATTTCAATTATGAAATTCTGCTTCCTTAATATGGAAATGAAATATATTATGTGCCTAATATGAATATCAATTAGATTAATAAATGGATTATTAATAATAGGGCAATTAGCCTGCTAATTGGGTTTTGCTATTGCAAACGGTTGTTGAAAAAATACCGTGGGCGATGACCTCAGGCAATGCACACAGTTTCTAGGAATAAACCGTGTAGGATCAATGAACAATCACACACGACTTTCTCTTGAAAACTGTTTGCGTTAGGCCACCTTGCGCAAACGTTTACCACATAAAAACTGTGTGTGGTGGACAACCTTTGCCACACAGTTTCTTGTACGGACCGTGTGTGATACATTCAGTAACACAAACGATTTAACAGGATAAATTGTGTGTGATGTACCTGTGAGCAGAAACGTTTTCCTTGGTGCGACTGTGTGGGATGTACATAAGAACGAAAACGTTTAGCGGGGACTGACTGTGTGGGATGTACTTGTGACCAGAAACAATTTCACCGTATAATTGTATTTTTAGCTCTACTGTACGTATTTCCGTATTTGAGCGCTCGCTGGTCGCACACGACCTCATTTTGCTGAGCGTGTGTGCCAGGAGGGCATATCCCCGACGGTTTTTGGGTTGTGTGGGAAGGACCCCCCTATCGCCCACACTCACTTGGCGAGAGTTCCAAATGCCGCCGCGGAAAGGGCGTCTGTGAAGCATGATATGCGATGACGGTTGATGGCGTTGGGGATTCCTTCATCCATGCAATTGTTGCGGAGCGCTGAAATCGCGTCTTCGTCGCGACAATCTTCAATCTTATCTTTGACAAGGAGGAATCTGGCCCAGAAGTGGTGGACCATTTCCTGAGACTGTTGTTGTATGCCCATGAGAGCGCTTATATCTGGGTGGGTGGGTGGTTTAAAATCCGAACCCTGACCCAGTTTAGGACCCGGAGTTTGAAGAACTTCCTAGATTAGTAGTTCGGGCTCCGGAATGTCAACGGGTTTTTTGGGCATGTCGTCCAATTCTATGTTCAAAAGACAAGGCATGTCCTTCTGCGGGTAGGTGTCCGGCTCTTCAATCTCGGAGATCCAAACGTGGTTCGTCCTCAATATAGAGGAAGAGTTGTCGACTTGCTCCTCTACTACCTCTATCTGATGGGTTTACGGCAGAGTTTTAATTTCTCTCTGATCGGGCTTAAGCCCAATCCGATCATAGTCTATGGCGACCCCCAGAGCGGCGATGCGATCTAGGAGCTCGTTTAAAGACGACAAATCCATTGGATCCATATGCTTGGAGTATTTGGAGTCAACATGAAGGGGATTTTCGATGACCCGAGAAGTCATCGTCAGCTTAACGGCCGAACGGGCGGTCATCATGAAGCCGCCCAGCCGGAGGGTTTGGCCTAGGGCCAGTGCTCCTCCGGAGGTGATATTGTCCTCGAGAACAAGGCGAGCCATCGATCCTATCTTTCGACATCACATCGGAACTCTCAATGAAAGCACCAATGTCGGTGTCAAAACCGGCGGATCTCAGGTAGGGGGTCCCGAACTGTGCGTCTAAGGTCGATGGTAATAGGAGACGGGGGGGCACAATGTTTACCCAGGTTCGGGCTCTCCCTATGGAGGTAATACCCTACTTCCTTCTTGATTGATCTTGATGAATATGAGTATTACAAGAGTTGATCTACCACGAGATCATAATGGCTAAACCCTAAAAGTCTAGCTTGTCTGACTATGATTATGAGGATCTATCTACGGACCTAGCCCTCCGGTTTATATAGACACGGGAGGGATCTAGGGTTACATAAGGTCGGTTACAGAGAAAGGAATCTTCATATTTGGTATCCAAGCTTGCCTTCCACGCCAAGGAGAGTCCCATCCGGACACGGGTAGAGTCTTCGGTCTTTGTATCTTCATAGCCCATCAGTCCGGCCCATGCCTAATAGGTCGGACGCCCGAGGACCCCTTAGTCTAGGACTCCCTCACCGGTTCTAAGTCGTAAAGCATGGTGCACTAAAATATCAAGTAGTCATCATATCGAGCTTGCCAAACGTTCATAACGTCTGCATCTGCTCCTGCAATAGGTCTGTCACCTAGCGGTGCATCAAGGACATAATTCTTCTATGCAGCAATGAGGAACATATCAAAAACATAAGGGAGCTACAACACGAGCTATTGATCTACAACATAATTTGCAAATACTATCAGGACTAAGTTCATAATAAATTAAAGTTCAATTAATCAAATTATTTAAGAACTCCCACTTAGATAGACATCCCTCGAGTCATCTAAATGATTACGTGATCCAAATCAACTAAACCATGTCCTATCATCACGTGAGATGGAGTAGTCTTCAATGGTGAACATCTCTATGTTGATCATATCTACTATATGATTCATGTTTGACCTTTCGGTCTCCAGTGTTCTGAGGCCATGTCTGTACATGCCAGGATCGTCAAGTTTAACCTGAGTATTCCGCATGTGCAAAACTATCTCACACTAGTTGTATGTGAACGTAGAGCTTATCACACCCGATCATCACCTGGTGTCTTGGCACGACGAACTGTCGCAACGGTGCATACTCAGGTAGAACACTTATACCTTGAAATTTATAAGGGATTATCTTATAATGCTACCGTTGTACTAAGAAAAATAAGATGCATAAAAGATAAACATCACATGCAATCAAAATATGTGACATGATATGGCCATCATCATCTTATGCCTTAGATCTCCATCTCCAAAGCACCGTCATGATCTCCATCGTCACCGGCTTGACACCTTGATCTCCATCGTAGCGTCATGGTCGTCTCGCCAACTATTGCTTCTACAACTATCGCTAATGCATAGTGATAAAGTAAAGCAATTACATGGTGTTTGCATTTCATACAATAAAGCGACAACCATAAGGCACCTGCCAGTTGCCGATAACCTTTACAAAACATGATCATCTCATACAATAACTTATATGACATCATTTCTTGACCATACCACATCACAACAGGCCCTGTAAAAGCAAGTTAGACGTCCACTACTTTGTTGCAAGTTTTACGTGGCTGCTACGGGCTTCTAGCAAGAACCGTTCTTACCTACGCATCAAAACCACAGCAATTTTTCGTCAAGTGTGTTGTTTTAACCTTCAACAAGGACCGACCGTAGTAAAATTCGATTCAGCTAAAGTTGGAGAAATAGACACCTGCCAGCCACCTTTATGAAAAACAAGTTGCATGTCTGTCGGTGGAACCGGTCTCATGAACGTGGTCGTGTAAGGTTGGTCCGGGTCGCTTCATCGAACAATACCACCGAAACAAAATAAGACGTTGGTGGTAAGTAGTATGACTATTATCGCCCACAACTCTTTGTGTTCTACTCGTGCATATCATCTACGCATAGACCTGGCTCGGATGCAACTGTTGGGTAACATAGCATGTAATTTCAAAAAAAATTATACGATCACGCAAGATCTATCTAGGAGATGCATATCAACGAGAGGGGGAGAGTGTGTCCACATACCCTCGTAGACCGAAAGTGGAAGCGTTAGGTTAACGCGGTTGATGTAGTCGAACTTCTTCACGATCCAACTGATCTAGTATCGAACGTACGACACCTCCGAGTTCAGCACACGTTCAGCTCGATGACGTCCCTCGAACTCTTGATCCAGCAGAGGGTCGAGGGAGAGTTTCATCAGCACGACGGCGTGGTGACGGTGATGTGATCCGCGCAGGGCTTCGCCTAAGCACTACGATGCTATGACCGGAGAAGTAAACTGTGGAGGGGGGCACCGCACATGGCTAAGAGAATAACTGTTATGTCTCCAAGGGGTGCCCTTCCCACGTATATAAAGGAGGGAGAGGAGGAGGCTGGCCACCAGGGGCACACCATAGGGGGGAAACTGACTAGGACTCCCAATCCTAGTCGGCCCCCCTTTCCTTTCTATCGAAGGGGAAAGGGGGAGGAGAGGCAGAGGGAGAGGGAAAGAGGAAAGGGGGCCGCGCCGCCTCCCCCTTGTCCAATTCAGACTCCCTTGGGGGGTGCGCGTGCCACCCTGCGGGCTCCCCTCTCTTTCTCTCCTATGGCCCATGAAGGCCCATTACTTCCCCGGGGGGTTCAGGTAACCCCTTGGTACTCTGAAAAATACCCGAACCACCCCAAAACCATTCTGGTGTCTGAATACCACCATCCAATATATCAATCTTTACCTCTCGACCATTTCGAGACTCCTCGTCATGTCCGTGATCTCAGCCGGGACTCCGAACAATCTTCGGTCACCAAAACACATAACTCATAATACAAATCATCATCAAACATTAAGCATGCGGACCCTACGGGTTCGAGAACTATGTAAACATGACCGAGATACATCTCCGATCAATAACCAACAGCAGAACCTGGATGCTCATATTGGTTCCTACATATTCTACAAAGATCTTTACCAGTCAAACCGCAATGACAACATGCGTCATTCCCTTTGTCATCGGTATGTTACTTGCCCGAGATTCGATCGTCGGTATCCTCATACCTAGTTCAATATTGTTACCGGCAAGTCTCTTTACTCGTTCCGTAATGCATCATCCCGCAACTAACTCATTAGTCACATTGCTTGCAAGTCTTATCATGATGTGCATTACCGAGAGGGCCCAGATATACCTCTCCGATACTCGGAGTGACAAATCCTAATCTCTATCTATGCCAACCCAACAAACACCTTAGGAGACACCTGTACATCATCTTTATAATCACCCAGTTATGTTGTGATGTTTGATAGCAGACAAGGTGTTCCTTCGGTATTCGGGAGTTGCATAATCTCATAGTCAAAGGAATGTGTACAACTCATGAAGAAAGCAATAGCAATAAAACTTCACGATCACTATGCTAAGCTAACGGATGGGTCTTGTCCATGACATCATTCTCCTAATGATGTGATCCCACTCATCAAATGACAACACATGTCTATGGTTAGGAAACTTAACCATCTTTGATTAACGAGCTAGTCTAATAGAGGCTTACTAGGGACACTATGTTTTGTCTATGTATTCACACATGTATCAAGTTTCTGGTTAATGCAATTCTAGCATGAATAATAAACATTTATCATGATATAAGGAAATATAGAATAACAACTTTATTATTGCCTCTAGGGCATATTTCCTTCAAGTTCGTAGTAGTGCATGATAACCACTGCGAAAAGGGACGATGTCGAAGATCAATTCTTCGCTTCGGAAGTTGGCTGGAGAGCCGAATACTACTTATAGTGTTAAGAGCCCATGCAATGGGCCTCCACGCCGGGTATCACTCCTTTAAAGGTAGTGTTGCTAGGCTTGATTCTTGACGGGTCGATACCCATTTTACGGACAATATCCTTGTAGATCAAGTTGAGGCTCCTGCCGCCGTCCATAAGGACTCTAGTAAGATGGTACCCGTCAATGATAGGATCGAGTACCAAGGCCGCCGAACCTCCATGATGGATACTGGTTGGGTGGTCCCTGCGATCAAAGGTGATCGGACAAGCCGACCATGGGTTGAATTTTGGGGCGACAGGTTCTACAGCGTAGACGTCCCTTAATGCGCGTTTGCGCTCCCTCTTGGGGATGAGGGTGACATAGATCATGTTCACCGTTTTCACCTCGGGGGGAAACTATTTCTGTCCCCCTGTGTTTAGCGGGCGAGGATCACCATCGTCCTCACTTTGAGGTCCTTTCCCCTTGTGTTCAGCATTTAATTTATAGGCCTGTTTGAAAACCCTGCAGTTTCTGTTGGTGTGGTTGGCAGGCTTGTCAGGGGTGCCATGAATCTGGCAAGGTCGCTCTAGTGTTTTTTCCAAGTTGGATGGACGGTCCCTATTACCTTTGAACGGCTTCTTCCGCTGACCGGGTTCAGAGCCACTGAATCTGGCGTTTACTGGTGTATCCTCTGTTTCTTCATTGTTGTTTCGACACTTGTTTTTGCCACGTCGTGGCCTTCCATTGCCATCCCTGGCCTCAGAAGTGTCGGGGTCGTTGGTACTGTTGCTTCTACGAGCCAACTAGCTATCTTCGCCCGCGCAGAAGTGGGTCATAAGTGAGGTAAGAGCTGCCATAGTCTTCAGCTTTTCCTGACTGAGGTGTCGGGCAAGCCATTCGTCACGGACGAGGTCAAAGAGGCCGGAGGCAGGCACAGCTGGGATTCGGCGCCTCCCCGGGATCACGGCGGCGCCGCTCCTAGCAAGGAGGAAGAAACCGGAGGGCAGACGTGGATAGTGATGCTGCCGGAGGGTCAGATGGGGGGCACGGAGTCACCGGCAAACATGACCCGTCGGAACGGTCATCCCCATTCTTGACGCGTCGTAGGTTGTCGCTGCCGTCTGCATCACTACCACCCGAAGACCTCGGTGTGGCCATCTCGTCGGACGCCATGCTCTCCGGGTTTCCCCACAGAGAGCATGGTCGTCCCCAGGAGCCCCGATGCTAGAAGTCACAACACGTCCCGGAGACGTATGTGAGAGTAGGGAGCCTTCCTGCACAATAGGAGGACTGCCCCAGGAGGGGTCAGATTCGCCTCTACTAGCATCGAATATCTTCCATGACTCCTCCCCAGCGCCGCGAAGGGAAGAAGAATGGGGAGTGATCGACTACCACACGCCATGCCCACTTCGAGCCTCGACATGGTGTCGTTCGCGTCCCCTCCCACCGAAGTCAAGGCCACAGGCGGCCCGGCGGCGAGCACGCCGGGATTGCCACTCCCAGCGTTATCACTGTGTCACCCGAGTCCTCCTTTTAGCTCCAGGGAAGACTTCAGGATGGAGCCCGGGGCACGGCCCCAAGCTCTTTTTCTTAGCATAACCAGTAGAAGCAGAAGACAGAAGAGGAGGAATGCGAGGATGAGTGACACCACCCTCCTCCACCCCTCCCTTTTATAGGCAGGCCGGGGAAGGGAGCCGCTCCCCCAACGGGCGGCCACCATCCTCCTCCGCTAATTCAAGACGACCGGGCCCTCACGTTGACGCTCTCCCGTGCCACGCACCTCCGTTTGCATGCAGCATATGTGGCCAAGGGATAAGGGCGTGGTGGGAAGAGTGAGTTGGCAGTTTCTACCTCATGTGTTAAAGTCATTCACGGGCCATTACTGGAACGGCCCGACCACTATTGGCTTTACACGATGCACGGAGAAACCGGAAACTAGCCTGGAATCAAGACTAATGAAGAAGCAAAGAAGACTTCAAGAGACCAGCCTCTTCAGCAAACCCCGCCTATGCACTTATTAGGCCCTACCCCGATGATGCTCGACAGCGCGTTCGGGGCAGGCCCATGGGCTTCTGTCGGTGCAACAAACCATGGGTCTATTGCCCAGACTGTGCACAGGCACGGGATCAAGATTGAAGCACCAACCCAAGTCAGAGTACAAGGAACCAAGAGCATCAAAGGACCAACATGCAGATCAGAGGGACTGAGATCATACCAAAGAAGCAAGACACCATCAGAAGGGCCTCCTTTGTCGGGCAGGTGAGCTCGGCAAAGGGCGAGGTCACCCCCAGAAGAAGACGTCCAAGATGTCCCGGCAGGGCCTGCCGGGACACGTGGAGGCAAAACCACCTCACCAACCACTCCACCACGACCCACGTCATCAATCAGTGTGGTGTCAAGCCGCAGAGTGACTAAGTGGCAGCCATTCGCCACATGGCAGCCTCTCATGTCTATGCTTAAATGCCTCTAAGGCTTCAGCGTCTGAACAGTCCACGATTTGGTTCTTTTTAATTAAGAACTGATTCCAAAGTTTGCGAGCTGACTCTCCCGGTTGCTGGAATATGTGACTCAGTTCATCGGCATCCGGTGGCCGGACATAAGTTCCCTGAAAGTTGTCCCGAAGAGCATCCTCTAAGTCTTCCCAACTTCCAATGGAGTTCTCTGGCAGGTTGTTCAACCAGTGTCGTGCTGGTCCTTTCAGCTTTAGATGGAGGTATTTAATGGCATGGAGATCACCTCCGCGAGCCATGTGAATGTTGAGAAGAAAATCTTCAATCCATACGTCGGGATCAGTCGTTCCATCATATTGCTTGATGTTGAAGGGTTTGAACCCCTCCAGAAATTGGTGCTGCATTACCTCACCGGTAAAGCACATGGGGTGTGCGGCACCTCTGTACCGGGCGACATCGCGATGGAGTTCGGATAACATCTGTGTTCGGTGCTGATCCCGGACTTGGTTATGTTTGTCGTGCCAGGCTTGATGGTCGTCATCTCGTGTGGGGGCACAACCTCTTGATCCATAGATTGATCTGGTCTGGCCGGCTCTATTGGTCAGGTCCTGGCGTAGGTCGTACGTGTAGCCCGGAGCCGCTGCTTCCTTGCCTCTATGAGGAGGGGGCGCGGGTTGGTGTTTGGCATGATGAGCCATTTTGTCCCGTCCACATGGCGATCGGTCCGGTTGATCAGCCTGATTGTATTTTGACGATATTGGCTCAAAGGCCTCGTCGTTGAATTGTGGCAGTAGCCTGCATTTGGGATAACTCTTTTTTGGTGCTCAAAGCCATATCCTTCTTCAATGGCTAGGACCTTGGTCCATCTGTCATTGAGCGCGTCATGTTCGGCTTTAATCTGCTATTGTTTCTTTTTCAAGCTCCGTGCAGTGGCGATGAGCCGTTGCTTGAAGTGTTCTTGTTTGAGGGGTTCCTCTGGGATGATGAAATCTTCGTTACTGGCTAACATCCTCTTTGAAGACAGGTAAGTAGTTACTATCTTCCGATTCCTCGTGATCGGCAAGATCGTCAGGGTTGAATTGACCCTCTTCTCTCGTATCCTGCTCAAACGCAAGCTCAACGGGGTGGTCGGGGTCTTTGGCGTTGTCTGGAGTGTCATTATCTCCGGTGACGGTATTGCTTTCCCTTCCCCGACGTGATCGTGAGCGGCGTGGCTAGCGCCGGCGTTTTGGTGGTTCATCGACGGGCTTATCCTCAACTGGATCTTGAGTGCCATCGTCGTCCTTCTTCTCAGGCATGTCCACCATGTATACATCTTAAGTAGAATTGGTCGTCCAACGCCTAGTGATGGGCGGGTTTTGACGCGGTTCGGCTTCAACATCGTCATCCATGCCATCGATGTCTTCGGAGGCGTAGTCTAGCATGTCGGTTAGATCCTCGACAGTGGCTATTAAGTGGGTGGTGGGTGAAGTAAATATGCCCTAGAGGCAATAATAAAGTTATTATTTATTTCCTTAATTCATGATAAATGTTTATTATTCATGCTAGAATTGTATTAACCGGAAACATAATACTTGTGTGAATACATAAACTAACAGAGTGTCACTAGTATGCCTCTACTTGACTAGCTCGTTGATCAAAGATGGTTATGTTTCCTAGCCATTTACATGAGTTGTCATTTGATTAACGGGATCACATCATTAGGAGAATGATGTGATTGACTTGACCCATTCCGTTAGCTTAGCACTCGATCGTTTAGTATTCTGCTATTGCTTTCTTCATGACTTATACATGTTCCTATGACTATGAGATTATGCAACTCCCGTTTACCGGAGGAACACTTAGTGTGCTACCAAACGTCACAACGTAACTGGGTGATTATAAAGGTGCTCTACAGGTGTCTCCAAAGGTACTTGTTGGGTTGGCGTATTTCGAGATTAGGATTTGTCACTCCGATTGTCGGAGAGGTATCTCTGGGCCCACTCGGTAATGCACATCACTATAAGCCTTGCAAGCATTGCAACTAATGAGTTAGTTGCGGGATGATGTATTACAAAACGAGTAAAGAGACTTGCCGGTAACGAGATTGAACTAGGTATTGAGATACCGACGATCGAATCTCGGGCAAGTAACATACCGATGACAAAGGGAACAACGTATGTTGTTATGCGGTCTGACCGATAAAGATCTTCGTAGAATATGTAGGAGCCAATATGGGCATCCAGGTCCCGCTATTGGTTATTGACCAGAGAGGTGTCTCGGTCATGTCTACATAGTTCTCGAACCCGTAGGGTCCGCACGCTTAACGTTCGTTGATGATATAGTACTATGAGTAATGTATGTTGGTGACCGAATGTTGTTTGGAGTTTCGGATGAGATCATGGATATGACGAGGAACTCCGGAATGGTCCGGAAGTAAAGTTGATATGTGGATAATAGTGTTTGATCTCCGGAAGCGTTCCGGAATTCACCGGAAGGGGTTCCGGATGTTTCCCGAAATGTTTGGGCACGAGAACACTTTATCTGGGCCAAAGGGGAAAGCCCACGAGGTTTTTGGAAGTGCAAAGGAAGTTTTGCGGAGTCTAGGGGCCAGACGACAGGGTCCCTGGCGTCTGGGTCCAGACGCCGGGAACCCTGGGGTCTGGCCCTGGAGTCCGAGAAGGACTCTTGCCTTTCGGGTGAAACCGACTTTGTGGAGGCTTTTACTCCAAGTTTCGATCCCAAGGCTCAACATATAAATAGAGGGGCAGGGCTAGCACCGAAGACACATCAAGAAACACCAAGCCATGTGCTGGGAACCCCGTCCCCTCTAGTTTATCCTCCATCATAGTTTTCGTTGTGCTTTGCGGAGATTGTTCTTCACCAACACCGTCACCACGCCATCGTGTTGCCGGAACTCATCTACTACTTCGCCCCTCTTGTTGGATCGAGTTGGCGAGGACGTCACCGAGCCGAACGTGTGCAGAACTCGGAGGTGCTGTGCTTTCGGTACTTGGATCGGTTGGATCGTGAAGACGTATGACTACATCAACCGCGTTGATACAACGCTTCCGCGAACGGTCTACGAGGGTTGATACGTCTCCAACGTATCTATAATTTTTGATTGCTCCATGCTATTATATTATCAACCTTGGATGTTTTATATGCATTTATATGCTATTTTATATGATTTTTGGGACTAACCTATTAACCTAGAGCCTAGTGCTAGTTTCTGTTTTTCCTTGTTTTGGGGTTTCGAAGAAAAGGAATATTAAACAGAGTCCAAATGGAATGAAACCTTCGGAAAAGTTATTTTTGGAACGAAAGCAATACAGGAGACTTGGAGTGCACGTCAGGGGATCGATGAGGAAGCCACGGTGCAGGGGGCGCGCCCTCCACCCTCGTGGGCCCCTCGTGGCTCCCCTGATGTATTTCTCCCACCTATATATATCCATATACCCTAAAACGATCGGGGAGCACAATAGATCAGGAGTTCGGCCGCCAGAAGCCTCTGTAGCCACCGAAAGCCAATCTAGACCCGTTCCGGCACCCTGCCGGAGGGGCAATCCCTCTCCGGCCAGTGGCCATCTTCATCATCCCGGTGCTCTCCATGACGAGGAGGGAGTAGTTCTCCCTCGGGGCTGAGGGTATGTACCAGTAGCTATGTGTTTGATCTCTCTCTCTCGTGTTCTTGATTTGGCACGATCTTGATGTATCGCGAGCTTTGCTATTATAGTTGGATCTTATGTTTCTTCTCCCCCTCTACTTTCTTGTAATGGATTGAGTTTCCCCTTGGAAGTTATCTTATCGGATTGAGTCTTTAAAGATTTGAGAACACTTGATGTATGTCTTGCCGTGCGTATCTGTGGTGACAATGGGATATCACGTGATTCACTTGATGTATGTTTTGGTGATCAACTTGCGGGTTCCACCCATGAACCTATGCATAGGGGTTGGCACACACTTTCATCATGATTCTCCGGTAGAAACTTTGGGGCACTCTTTGAGGTTCCATGTGTTGGTTGAATAGATGAATCTGAGATTGTGTGATGCATATCATATAATCATACCCACGGATACTTGAGGTGACATTGGAGTATCTAGGTGACATTAGGGTTTTGGTTGATTTGTGTCTTAAGGTGTTATTCTAGTACGAACTCTAGGGCTGTTTGTGACACTTATAAGAATAGCCCAACAGATTGATTGGAAATAATAACTTTGAGGTGGTTTCGTACCCTACCATAATTTCTTTGTTTTTTCTCCGCTACTAGTGACTTTGGAGTGACTCTTTGTTGCATGTTGAGGGATAGTTATGTGATCCAATTATGTTATTATTGTTGAGAGGACTTGCACTAGTGAAAGTATGAACCCTAGGCCTTGTTTACGCTCACTTTTATCATTCGTTACCTTGCTATTTTTATATTTTCAGATTACAAAAACCTTTATCTACCATCCATATTGCACGTGTATCACCATCTCTTCGCCGAACTAGTGCACCTATGCAATTTACCATTGTATCGGGTGTGTTGGGGACACAAGAGACTATTTGTTATTTGGTTGCAGGGTTGCTTGAGAGAGACCATCTTCATCCTACGCCTCCTACGGATTGATAAACCTTAGGTCATCCACTTGAGGGAAATTTGCTACTGTCCTACAAACCTCTGCACTTGGAGGCCCATCAACGTCAACAAGAAGAAGGTTGTGTAGTAGACATCAAGGGTACGTAGACAACACTCTCCCCTCTCGTTGCTATGCATCACCATGATCCTGCGTGTGCATAGGAATTTTTTAGAAATTACTACGTTCCCCAAAAGTGGCATCCGAGCCAGGTTTTATGCGTATATGTTATATGCACGAGTAGAACACAAGTGAGTTGTGGGCGATACAAGTCATACTGCTTACCAGCATGTCATACTTTGGTTCAGCGGTATTGTTGGATGAAGCGGCCCGGACCGACATTACGCGTACGCTTAAGCGAGACTGGTTCCACCGACGTGCTTTGCACATAGGTGGCTGGCAGGTGTCAGTTTCTCCAACTTTAGTTGAACTGAGTGTGGCTACGCCCAGTCCTTGAGAAGGTTAAAACAGCACTAACTTGACGAACTATCGTTGTGGTTTTGATGCGTAGGTAAGAACGGTTCTTGCTCAGCCCGTAGCATCCATGTAAAACTTGCAACAACAAAGTAGAGGACGTCTAACTTGTTTTTGCAGGGCATGATGTGATGTGATATGGTCAAGGCATGATGTTATATTTTATTGTATGAGATTATCATGTTTTGTAACCGAGTTATCGGCAACTAGCAGGAGCCATATGGTTGTCGCTTTATTGTATGCAATGCAAACGCCATGTAATCCTTTACTTTATCACTAAGCGGTAGCGATAGTCGTAGAAGCATAAGTTGGCGAGACGACAATGATGCAACAATGGAGATCAGGGTGTCATGCCGGTGAAGATGGTGATCATGATGGTGCTTCGGAGATGGAGATCACAAGCACAAGAAGATGATGGTCATATCATATCACTTATATTGATTGCATGTGATGTTTATCTTTTATGCATCTTATCTTTCTTTGATTGACAGTAGCATTATAAGATGATCTCTCACTAAATTATCAATATATAAGTGTTCTCCCTGAGTATGCACCGTTGCGAAAGTTCTTTGTGCTGAGACACCACGTGATGATCGGGTGTGATAGGCTCTACGTTCAAATACAACGGGTGCAAAACAGTTGCACACGCAGAATACTCAAGTTAAACTTGATGAGCCTAGCATATAACAGATATGGCCTCAGAACACGGAGACCGAAAGGTCGAGCGTGAATCATATAGTAGATATGATCAACATAGTGATGTTCACCATTGAAACTACTCCATCGCACGTGATGATCGGACATGGTTTAGTTGATATGGATCACGTGATCACTTAGAGGATTAGAGGGATGTCTATCTAAGTGGGAGTTATTAAGTAATATGATTAACTGAACTTAAATTTTATCATGAACTTAGTCCTGGTAGTATTAGCATATCTATGTTGTAGATCAATAGCTCGCATTTAGCTCCCCTGTTTTATTTTTGATATGTTCCTAGAGAAAACTAAGTTGAAAGATGTTAGTAGCAATGATGCAGATTGGATCCGTGATCTGAGGTTTATCCTCATTACTGCATAGAAGAATTATGTCCTTGATGCACCGCTAGGTGACAAACCTATTGCAGGAGTAGATGCAGATGTTACAAATGTTTGGCTAGCTCAATATGATGACTACTTGATAGTTTAGTGCACCATGCTTAAACGGCTTAGACTCAGGACTTCAAAGACGTTTTGAATGTCATGGACCATATGAGATGTTCCAGGAGTTGAAGTTAATATTTCAAGCAAATACCCAAGTTGAGAGATATGAAGTCTCCAACAAGTTCTATAGCTAAAAGGTGGAGGAGAATAGCTCAAGTAGTGAGCATGTGCTCAGATTGTCTGGGTACTACAATCGCTTGAATCAAGTGGGAGTTAATCTTCCAGATAAAATAGTGATTGACAGAATTCTCTAGTCACCATCACCAAGTTAGTAGAACTTCGTGATGAACTATAGTATGCAAGGGATGACGAAAACGATTCCCAAGCTTTTCATGATGATGAAATTGATGAAGGTAGAAATCAAGAAAGAGCTTCAAGTGTTGATGGTTGACAAGACCACTAGTTTCAAGGAAAAGGGCAAAGGGAAGAAGGGGAACTTCAAGAAGAACGGCAAGCAAGTTGCTGCTCAAGTGAAGAAGCCCAAGTCTGGACCTAAGCCTGAAACCGAGTGCTTCTACTGCAAAGGGACTGGTCACTGGAAGTGGAACTACCCCAAGTAATTGGCAGATAAGAAGGATGGCAAAGTGAACATAGGTATATTTGATATACATGTTATTGATGTGTACTTTACTAGTGTTTATAGCAACCCCTCAGTATTTGATACTAGTCCAGTTGCTAAGAATAGTAACTCGAAACGGGAGTTGCAAAATGAACATAGACTAGTTAAGGGTGAAGTGACGATGTGTATTGGAAATGGTTCCAAGATTGATATGATCATCATTGCACACTCCCTATACTTTTGGGATTAGTGTTAAACCTAAAATAAATGTTATTTAGTGTTTGCGTTGAGCATGAATATGATTGGATCATGTTTGTTGCAATACGGCTATTCATTTAAATTAGAGAATAATTGTTGTTCTGTTTACATGAATAAAACCTTCTATGGTCATACACCCAATAAAATGGTTTGTTGGATCTCGATTGTAGTGATACACATATTCATAATATTGAAGCCAAAAGATGCAAAGTTAATAATGATAGTGCAACTTATTTGTGGCACTGTCGTTTAGGTCATATTGGTGTAAAGCGCATGAAGAAAATCCATGCTGATGGGCTTTTGGAATCACTTGATCATGAATCAGTTGATGCTTGCGAACCATGCCTCATGGGCAAGATGACTAAGACTCCGTTCTCCGGAACAATGGAGTGAGCAACTGACTTATTTGAAATAATGCATACCGATGTATGCGATCCGATGAGTGTTGAGCTCGCGGCGGGTATCATTATTTTCTCACCTTCACAGATGATTTGAGAAGATATGGGTATATCTACTTGATGAAACATAAATCTGAAACATTTGAAAAGTTCAAATAATTTCGGAGTGAAGTGGAAAATCATCATAACAAGAAAATAAAGTTTCTATGATCTGATCGTGGAAGATAATATTTGAGTTACGAGTTTCGTCTTCATTTGAAACAATGCGGAATAGTTTCGCAACTCACGCCACCTGGAACACCACAGCGTAATGGTGTGTCCGAACGTCGTAATCGCACTTTACTAGATATGGCGCGATCCATGATGTCTCTTACTGATTTACCGATATTGTTTTGGGGTTATGCATGAGAGACAGCTGCATTCACGTTACAAAGGGCACCATATAAATCCGTTGAGACGACATCGTATGAACTGTGGTTTAGCAAGAAACCTAAGCTGTCGTTTCTTAAATTTTGGGGCAGCGATGCTTATGTGAAAAAGTTTCAAACTAATAAGCTCGAACCCAAATCGAAGAAGTGCATCTTCATAGGATACCCGAACGAAATTGTTGGGTACACCTTCTATCACAGATCCGAAGGAAAATTTGTTCCTTAGAATGGAACCTTTCTAGAGAAGGAGTTTCTCTTGAAAGAATTGAGTGGGAGGATAGTAGAACTTGATGAGGTAACTATACCTGCTCCCTTATTGGAAAGTAGTTCATCACAGAAATCTGTTCCTGTGACTCCTACATGAATTAGTGAGGAAGTTAATGATGATGATCATGAAACTTCAGATCAAGTTACTACTGAACCTCGTAGGTCAACCAGAGTAAAGATCCGCACCAGAGTGGTACGGTAATCCTGTTTTGGAGGTCATGTTACTAGACCATGACGAACCTACAAACTATGAGGAAGTGATGATGAGCCTATATTCCGCGAAATGGTTTGAGGCCATGAAATCTGAGATAGGATCCATGTATGAGAAAAAAGTATGGACTTTGGTTGACTTGCCTATTGGACGGAAAGCCATAGAAAATAAATGGATCTTCAAGAGGAAGACGGACACTGATAGTAGTGTTACTATCTACAAAGCTAGACTTGTCGAAAAAGGTTTTTGACAAAGTTCAAGGTGTTGACTACGATGAGATTTTCTCACTCGTATCGACGCTTAAAGTCCGTCCGAATCATATTAGCAATTGCCGCATTTTATGAAATCTGGCAAATGGATAACAAAACTGCAATCCTTAATGGACTTATTAAAGAAGAGTTGTATATGATGCAACCAGAAGGTTTTGTCAATCCTAAAGGTTCTAACAAAATATGCAAGCTCTAGCAATCCATCTATGGACTGGTGCAAGTATCTCGGAGTTGGAATATGCGCTTTGATGAGATGATCAAAGTATATAGTTTTATACAGACTTGCGATGAAGCCTGTATTTACAAGAAAGTGAGTGGGAGCACTACAGCATTTCTGATAAGTATATGTGGATGACATATTGTTGATCGGAAATAATGTAGAATTCTCTGTAAAGCATAAAGGAGTATTTGAAAGGAGTTTTTTCAAAGAAAGACCTCGGTGAAGCTGCTTACATGTTGAGCATCAAGATCTATAGAGATAGATCAAGACGCTTGATAAGATTTTCAATGAGTATGTACCTTGACAAGATTTTGAATTAGTTCAAAATAGAACAGTGAAAGAAAGAGTTCTTGCCTGTGTTGCAAGGTGTGAAATTGAGTAAGACTCAAAGCCCGACCATGACAGAAGACAGAAAGAGAATGAAAGTCATTCCCTATGTCTCATCCATAGGTTCTATAAAGTATGACATGCTGTGTACCAGATCTATTGTATACCCTACACTGTGTTTAGCAAGGGAGTACAATAGTGATCTAGGAGTAGATCACTGGACAATGGTCAAATTATCCTTAGTGGAATAAGGATATGTTTCTTGATAATGGAGGTGACAAAAGGTTCGACGTAAAGGGTTACGTCGATGCAAGTTTTGACACTGATCTAGATGACTCTATGTCTCAATCTGGATACATATTGAAAGTGGGAGCAATTAGCTGGAGTAGCTCCGTGCAGAGCATTGTTGACATAGAAATTTGCAAAATACATACGGATCTGAATGTGGCAGACCCGTTGACTAAACTTCTCTCACAAGCAAAACATGATCACACATTAGTACTCTTTGGGTGTTAATCACATGACGTTGTGAACTAGATTACTGACTCTAGTAAACCCTTTGAGTGTTGGTCACATGGCGATGTGAACTATGGGTGTTAATCACATGGTAATGTGAACTATTAGTGTTAAATCACATGGCGATGTGAACTAGATTATTCACTCTAGTGCAAGTGGGAGACTGAAGGAAATATGCCCTAGAGGCAATAATAAAGTTATTATTTATTTCCTTAATTCATGATAAATGTTTATTATTCATGCTAGAAATGTATTAACCGGAAACGTAATACTTGTGTGAATACATAGACAAACAGAGTGTCACTAGTATGCCTCTACTTGACTAGCTCGTTGATCAAAGATGGTTATGTTTCCTAGCCATTGACATGAGTTGTCATTTGACTAACGGGATCACATCATTAGAAGAATGATGTGATTGACTTGACCCATTTCGTTAGCATAGCACCCGATCGTTTAGTATTCTGCTATTGCTTTCTTCATGACTTATACATGTTCCTATGACTATGAGATTATGCAACTCCCGTTTACCGGAGGAACACTTTGTGTGCTACCAAACGTCACAACGTAACTGGGTGATTATAAAGGTGTTGTACAGGTGTCTCCAAAAGTACTTGTTGGGTTAGCATATTTCGAGATTAGGATTTGTCACTCCGATTGTCGGAGAGGTATCTTTGGGCCCACTCGGTAATGCACATCACTATAAGCCTTGCAAGCATTGCAACTAATGAGTTAATTGTGGGATGATGTATTATGGAATGAGTAACAAGACTTGCTGGTAACGAGATTGAACTAGGTATTGAGATACTGATGATCGAATCTTGGGTAAGTAACATACTGATGACAAAGGGAACAACGTATGTTGTTATGCGGTCTGACCAATAAAGATCTTCGTAGAATATGTAGGAGCCAATATGGGCATCCAGGTCCCGCTATTGGTTATTGACCAGAGAGGTGTCTCAGTCATGTCTACATAGTTCTCGAACCCGTAGGGTCCGCACACTTAACGTTCATTGATGATATAGTACTATGAGTTATGTATGTTGGTGACCGAATGTTGTTTGGAGTTCCGGATGAGATCACGGATATGACGAGGAACTCCGGAATGGTCCGGAAGTAAAGATTGATATGTGGATAGTAGTGTTTGATCTCCGGAAGGGTTCCGGAATTCACCGGAAGGGGTTCCGGATGTTTCCCGAAATGTTTGGGCACGAAACACTTTATGTGGGCCAAAGGGGAAAGCCCACGAGGTTTTTGGAAGCGCAAAAGGAAGTTTTGCGGAGTCCAGGGGCCAGACGCCAGGGTCCCTGGTGTCTGGGTCCATACGCCGGAAACCCTGGCGTCTGGCCCTGGAATCTGAGAAGGACTCTTGCCTTTCGGGTGAAACCGACTTTGTGGAGGCTTTTACTCCAAGTTTCGACCCCAACGCTCAACATATAAATAGAGGGGTAGGGCTAGCACCCAAGACACATCAAGAAACACCAAGCCATGTGCCGGGAACCCCGTCCCCTCTAGTTTATCCTCCGTCATAGTTTTCATAGTGCTTAGGAGAAGCCCTGCGGAGATTGTTCTTCACCAACACCGTCACCACACCGTCGTGCTGCCAGAACTCATCTACTACTTCGCCCCTCTTGCTAGATCGAGAAGGCGAGGACGTCACCGAGCCGAACATGTGCAGAACTCGGAGGTGTCGTGCTTTCGGTACTTGGATCAGTCGGATCATTAAGATGTACGACTACATCAACCGCGTTGATACAACGCTTCCGCGAACGGTCTACGAGGGTACATAGACAACACTCTCCCCTCTCGTTGCTATGCATCACCATGATCCTGCGTGTGCGTAGGAATTTTTTCGAAATTACTACGTTCCCCAATAGTGGGTGGGACGTAAAATTCCCTACCCTGAGCCCCTAGTTCAAGCTGGGCGTAGTTCGGAGGTGATACTTCCGTGATGGCGAGCGATTGTATTAAATCCAGTGTTTCGTTTAAGAACGAGAGCTGGATAGGCATCTGAGGATCTGTGGAGCTAGGCTCGGCGATAACCACTTGACCGAGCCCGAAGGATGCAGACCTCGAGAGTTCGGAGTTTGTGTCCAGAGGTGAATCCGGCTTCCCGATGACGGGGAGAGTCGTGTTTGACTCCGGGTCCGCCGACGACATGGTCGCATCTGGGTCTCCGGCTAGAAGGTCTGTGATGGGAGAGAGTCCGGCAGGGTTCACCCTCCCGTCTTCGGATGAAGTGGTCCACCCCAGATCTAAGGCCGAGGCGGACACGAGCGTTGACCCCTGGACAGGATCTGATAGTAGATCCGATGGGCCTCCTTCGAGTGGGTGGGGATTGGCGGCCGAGGCCGTGAACCCCTCAAAGATCAGGTCTCCTCGGATATTGGCAATGTAGTTCAAACTTCCAAACCTGATCTGGTGACCAGTGTTGTAGCTATCGACCTGCTCAAGGTGACCAGTCGACTTGGCATGTAGCACGAAGCCGCCAAACACAAAGAGTTGACCAGGGAGAAAGGTCTCCCCGGAAACAGCATCATCGTCGATGAAGAGGCGAGCCATCGATTCTTCTGTCGACAACACAATGAAACTCTCAATGAAAGCACCAATGTCTGTGTCAAAACCGGCAGATCTCGGGTAGGGGGTCCCAAGCTGTGTGTCTAAGGATCAATGGTAATAAGGGACAATAGGGAGACAATGTTTACCCAGGTTTGGGCCTTCCTAAAGGAGGTAAAACCCTACATCCTGCTCGATTGTATTCGATGTGTATAAGGGTTACTGTCGGTGTCAAAACCGGCGGATCTCGGGTAGGGGGTCCCGAACTGTGCGTCTAGGTCGGATGGTAACAGGAGGCAAGGGACACGAAGTTTTACCCAGGTTCGGGCCCTCTTGATGGAGATAAAACCCTACGTCCTGCTTGATTAATATTGATGATATGGGTGTTACAAGAGTAGATCTACCACGAGATCAGAGAGGCTAAACCCTAGAAGCTAGCCTATGGTATGATTGTATGTTGTGATTATTATCCTACGGACTAAAACCCTCCGGTTTATATAGACACCGGAGAGGGTTAGGGTTACACAAGGTCGGTTACAAAGGAGGAAATATCCATATACGTATTGCCTAGCTTGCCTTCCATGCCAAGTAGAGTCCCATCCGGACACAAGACGAAGTCTTCAATCTTGTATCTTCATAGTCTAACAGTCCGGCCAATGGAGATAGTCCGGCTGTCCGGAGACTCCCTAATCCAGGACTCCCACAGTAGCCCCTGAACCAGGCTTCAATGACGATGAGTCCAGTGCGCAGTTGTCTTTGGCATTGCAAGGCGGGTTCCTTCTCCGAATACATTACAGAAGAAGTTGAATATGAGGATAGTGTCCGACCCTGCAAAATAAGTCCCACATTTCACCACAGAGAGAATAATGTTTTTTCACAGATCTGATTTGCTGGCTTGTTTTGACAGCATGACGTCATGTCATGGCCCGGTGACTATTCGAACCGTTTCTTTTAACGAGCCCCGCACATAACGCGAGGCAGTTTTTCGACACGTCTTGTCAAAGCAGAGATCGTGTCCCCTTATTACGGGATTCTCGTCAATACGGGCGTGGGTAACCCAACCGCGCCATCAACTACGGCGCTTGGGGGATAAGCGAGTTTTACTAGGCAAGTGGGGACGTTTAATTTTGTCCACCCATATAAAGGGATAAGGATTCACCTTTCTATCCACGCCTTCTTCCTCCTCTGCTCATTTGCTCCCGCACACTCGAGCTCTAGCACCCAAGTCCTCACTTCCATCTCAACCTTGTCCAACCATGTCCGGAGCGGGAGGCAAGTGGATGGTCTCCTCCGTCACGGAGGGAGACGTCAAGAAACTAAGGAGAGCCGGATACCTGCACGACGATATCGCGCACCGGCTCCCAGATGAGGGACAACTCATCCCCACCCGAGAGCCCCATGAGAGGGTGGTATTCCTCACCCATTTCCTCCGCGGACTGGGATTCCCTCTCCATCACTTCGTCCGGGGACTCATGTTTTATTACGGTCTGGATTTCCACGATCTGGCCCCGAACTTCATCCTCAACATCTCGGCGTTCATCGTCGTGTGCGAGGCCTTCCTCCGCATCAAGCCCCACTTCGGCTTATGGCTGAAGACCTTCAATGTCAAGCCGAAGGTAGTGAGCGGCCACCAGGCAGATTGCGGAGGCGCCATGGTGGGCAAGATGCCCAACATCACATGGCTCGAGGGCACCTTCGTGGACACCATAAAGGGGTGGCAATCGGGGTGGTTCTATATCACCGAGCCACGCGACCCCGCATGGGTAGCGGCCCCCGAGTTCCGATCTGGCATCCCCATGCGGCTCACCTCCTGGAAAGAGAAGGGCCTGTCCTGGGGTAATTCAAAAGATCTGACCGGACTCCAGTCATGTATTCAGAACATGGTGGATAAGAAGCTCAAGCTTGTCAACATAGTCCAGGTTATGCTCGTTCGCCGGATACTCCCGTGCCAACAACGGGAGTTTACCTTGTGGGAGTTCAATCAGGCGCAGCACCGAACTCTGAACAGGCTCTTCGACACGACTCATGAAGATGCCTGGAGGGTGCTGTTCAAGGGCGTCGCGGTCCCTCCCCCCATTACTGAGGATCGCGGATTCAGCGCGAAGTGCCATGCCAGTGCGGTAAGTTGTTTTACCTCTTACAGGATATTTGTTTTATATGTATAGATTGGCTCTATGCGGGATCTAAAGTCCCGTGCCGTTAACAGGACTGGCAGAAGATGGCTAGACAGATCGACTGTCCGGCTCCCTTGCCCGAAGGCCCCGCAGACACTCTTCTGACGAAGATGCTGACTCCGGCCCCTTATAAGGTGCCGGAGAAGACCAAGAAGGCCAAGGGAGCTCGAAAGAGTTCCCGACGCCAGGCGTCGTCGGACTCACCGTCCGATGACTCTGCGGCACACTCTTCCCCCGAAGACGAGGAAGAGGAAGAAGAGGATCCCCCACCGACTGGGGGAGACAATAAAAGGAAGGCCGCCCCAACTAGGGAGGCCGAAGGGTCCAAGAAGGGAAGGACGCTCCTTCCGGACAGCTCCACCACCGCCGACGAAAGTGAAGATGAGTGGTTGCCCAGGGGCAAGCCCCAGGGGAGATTGTAAGTGTTCGGATACCAAGGTAACCCATAGGATTCCTTTGTCGCATTGCTTTCCCTAACATCGAACTCAATTGTACAGGCCGCCCCGAGCCAATATCGAGGTATCCTCGGACGGCTCCCTAGGCTCGTCAGACACGGATAGCGATCCAGTCCCGACCGCCACCTCCCCTCATCCGGCCGACGATGCCGAGGTGCTATCTCAAGAGGCACCGGATCGAGGGGGGACAGTCCCGGAGGCGCCTCAAGGCGACCTTCCGGACTCCGGGAGCCGAGGGGATGGGGTCCCCGAGAGCTCCAAGTTCGGCCCTTAGCCGAACACCGCGTCGGACCCTCCAACGGATCCGAGCTCGGGCAGGCGGTCCCCTTCTATGGAGGGTGAGACGCCTGTGCCGGTGACCTCTGTCCACCCAGAGGCGTCGGACACTATGTTGGAAGCACTTCGCAGCGCTTCCATCGAGGAGGAGCACTGCACTATCATGAGTGCGGTGATCCAGAAGGTTTAGTCCGCCAAGAGCGGATTGACTGAAGCATGTACTAGCCTTCTAACAGGCTTCGAGGTAAGTGTTTTAAAATGTAGTAGGAGTGTTACCGCATAGACAGTAGCCCCTGATGCTTTGTTCGCTGTTCACAAAGAAAAGCCGAACAGAGGATCAAATAATATCGCAGGAGTCTAATATAAGTATGTCAATATGCATGTGCAGGCTTCGCTGCTGGCGTCCGCCGCACTAACTGCGGAGGTCGCCGTACTGAAGGAGGCCCTCGAGGAGTCCCAGAAGGAGCTCGGCCTTGCTAAGAGGCAGCTCGAGGAGAACAAGGGTAAGTGATACCCCGTCTGTAGATGAGAAAAAGGACGCGATTAATAAATGACAGGATCATTGTATGTTTGCCAGGGGCCACGACCGAGGTGGCGACCCGGAAGCAAGCGCTATCCCAGGCCGAAGAAAAGGCGGCCCAGGAGCGCACCGAGCGAGAGAGGCACGAGGCTCGGGTGGGCGAGGTGCGGCAAGAGCTCCAATCTCTCGTGACGAAGCACGAGGCATTGGAGCTTGACTTGAAGACGATAGAGTCTGAGCTTGCCGCGGCCCGTGAGAGCGCGAAGAGTGCCAAGGCCGAGGCCCAGAAGGCCCTTCAGGAGATCGACACGATGAAGAAGATAGCGGCGGGTAAGGCTTTCTATATGCAAAGCAAGCATGCAACGGTGAATTACCGATTACTTACCCGAATCCGGAGCTCTTCAGGAGCATTCGCAGATTTGCCCCGCAGTGTGTCTGATGCCGCACTATTCTACCAGGACGAGGACGGAAGCTCGACGGAGAAGCTGTTCTGGTCTCAGTATGTTGAGGCCGAACATCCGGTGCCAATGAGCGACCAGCTGAAGCAGATGGCCGAGCTACATAAGGCGGCCGATCAGGCCATGAAGGGCTTCATAGTCCGGTTGTGGCCTGGCGACGCCCTTTCGAACAGCTTCTTCGGCCTGGTGAGGCGGCTTGTGGATGCCTGCCCACGGCTGGAGGTCGTCAAGCGATCTGTCTGCATTGAAGGTGCACGTCGGGCCTTCGCCCGTGTGAAAACGCAGTGGGTCAAGCTAGACGCCGTGAAGCTTATCAAGGAGGGGCCGCCAGAGGGCAAGGAGCACCGCCACCCCAAGATGTACTACGAGGGTGTTCTACCGGGCGCCCGTCTTATCGCGGATGAGTGTTCACAAAATGTAATGTTTGAATGAGACTTGCTCGTTTTTTATCCTGTGTAATGAAAATGTGTTTCATATGCGCTATGCAACGCTTGTGTGAATTTAAAATATTACCTTTTGTTTGGTTGTTTATCCAATCTGAGAGATGGCTAGTCCTCGGCTTCTGCCCCCATGCCACGAGTTCCGGGGTGTTCGGGATAAACCTGAGCACTCTTGTTCCCATGTTTGGGTCCTTCGAGGGAGGTGCTCAGCACAACGAACAAGGCAACCGGACTAATAATGCTTTATCACTCTCACTTAGCCATAGAATTCTATAATTTTAAATTTCGGTGAAGCCCTGGTATTCGGAAGGCCGAGTTCGGGGTGCGGTACACGCTTGTAAGCCGGACGGAGCCGGCCCCTCGCCCTAAGCGGCATAAGTCTTTAGGGACTCGAAAAACCTCACCGAACAGAGACCAGTCTCTCGCCTTATCATGACAGTCAGTTTTAGCTTTCTCTACTGAGGTGCTCGGCCCGGCAGAACCGGGGCACAATTGCAGTAGTTCTCCTAGTGCTACCTTAGCCGATAGAGCAGAACGTAAGGTACCAAAACATAGGAGTCGGGCAAACCCAACATTTGACCAAAGACATGATTCGGAGCTGATGCATATAATGCTATAAGTTCGGAGTGCCGCACTTGTGAAAGTGTTCGGACTTTTCACACCATATTGTGGGTACGTAAGCCCCTGGTGCATTGGTCGTACCAGAGTGTATGGTTGCTAGGCGTCATTAATGAACACATAGATATGTATACATATAGCAAAAATGCGATAATAATCGTAATGTCATGCATTGTATATTAAAAATTGCATTAAAGCAGAGTGATACAGATAGTGTAATGAGCAAAAGAGTAGGACTATGTCCCTTCCAAGGGCGAGCTGAGGAATTATGTGAAATCTGTAATCCACCTGGGAATTTCGTAGTCGTCGGCCTCCTTGGTTGCTGTATCATGTGTTCGGCAATAGAGCTGCCGGACAGTGTTTCCAGAGATTGAAGTCCTGAAAGAAAAAGAAAAATAACCAAACGGGAAGCCCCTGGTGCGGTTTAGGCAGCGTTTTGGGGCGTGCCGTAGTTGTGCCTCCCCCTCCCCATCTGTGCCCATGGTATTTTTAATGCGTAAGGATGTATGCATGGCACGAACAACGTCGTTGGTCTGGGATTGGGGTGGCCGTCGTATTGCTACGCGAGCTCAGATCGCGCCAGGCGGTCTATTTGCCGATTGCCCCGAGCGCGCTTGAAGGTGTCCGGGCTTTGAAACGCCGAACTGGTAGATTGCCTTGAGAGGATGCTTTGCGCTTCTGCTGCGAGGGCCACGGTGTGCTCCTCTGTTCGGAGAGAGCGCTCTGTGTTTCCATTGACTGTAATAACTCCGCAAGGTCCTGGCATCTTGAGCTTGAGTTATGCATAATGTGGTACCGCATTGAATCTAGCGAATGTGGTTCCTCCGAGCAGCGCATGATAACCACTGCGGAACGGGACTATATCGAAGATTAACTCTTCGCTTCAGAAGTTATCCGGGGATCCGAAGACCACTTCCAGTGTAATTGAACCTGTGCAGTGGGCCTCTATGCCTGGAATGACGCCTTTAAAGGTCATCTTTGTGGGTTTGATTCTTGAGGGGTCTATACCCATTTTGCGCATTGTGTCCTGATAAAGCAGGTTCAGGCTACTGCCGCCGTCCATGAGGACTCGAGTGAGGTGAAATCCGTCGATGATTGGGTCTAGGACCAGTGCGGCGAATCCGCCATGACGGATACTAGTGGGGTGGTCCCTGCGATAAAAGGTGATCAGACAGGAGGACCAAGGGTTGAACTTCGGGGTGACTGGCTCCAGCGCATATACGTCCCTGAGCGCACGCTTCTGGTTGCTGAATTATGTGGCTCAAGTCATCGGCGTCTGGTGGTCGCACATAAGTGCCCTGAAAGTTGTCGAGGAATGCGGCTTCCAGATCTTTCCAACAGCTAATGGAGTCCGCTGGCAAGCTATTAAGCCAATGTCGCGTTGGTCCTTTGAGTTTTAGTGGGAGGTACTTGATGGCATGTAAGTCATCACCGCGGGCCATGTGGATGTGGAGGAGGAAGTCCTCAATCCATATCGCGGGATCTGTTGGGCCGTCGTATGATTCAATGTTTATAGGTTTGAAACCTTCTGGGAATTGATGTTCCATTACTTCGTCTGTGAAGCATAAGGGGTGTTCTGCGCCTCTGTATTGGGCTATATCGCGATGCAGCTCGTATGGGTCCTGCCCGCTGTGTTCGGCCCGGCCGGATTTGCTTTTACTGTATCCGGCGTGACGTTTACCGTCTCATAGAGTGGTGCACCCTCGTGATTCGTAGATCGATCTTGACTGCTTTGCTTTGTCCTCCAATATGTCTCGCAGGTCTTGCGTATCTCCCCATGCCTTTTTATTTGGATGGCGTTGGGGTGGAGGCTGAGCTTTCGGCAGGAATGCCTCTCTATCATGGCCACGAGGTGGCCGATCAGCCGTATCATACGCTTCTTCCTCCAGTCGGGGTAGTAACCTGCGCCTTGGGTAACTCTTGGAGGGATGCTCGAGTTTATATTCCTCGGCTGCGAGGACTTCAGTCCATTTGTCAGCTAGCAGATCTTGATCGGCTTGAAGCTGCTGCTGCTTTTTCTTCAGGCTGTTTGCCGTGGCCATAAGCCTGCGCTTGAAGCGCTCTTGTTCGACGGGATCCTCTGGTATGGCGAATTCATCATTGCCGAGGCTTGCCTCGTCTTCGGAGGGGGCATGTAATTGTCATCCTCCTCCTCTCCGCCAGCCGCTCTCTCGGGAGAGCTGGCACCTTCATCCTCCTGATCTAACTATTGCTGGAGGGGGTTTTCGTTGTCTTTGGTGCTATCCGGAGTGTTATTATCTCCTGCGCCGGTATCACCACTTTTGCTTTGGCGGGACTTAGAGCGGCGCCGCTGACGTCGGCGCTTGGGTTGCTTCTTGGAGGGGTCATCCTCCGCTATCTCGTCGTCGTTGCCTTCATTGGGTGTATCCACCATGTATATGTCATACGACGAGGTGGCTTTCCAGTGCCCTATAGGTGTTGTTTCATGTTCATCTCCTACATCGTCGTCCATACCGTCGATGTCTTCGGAGTCGAAGTCGAGCATGTCGGTTAAATCATCGACAGTGGCTACAAAGTGGGTGGTGGGTGGGCGTCGAATTTCTTCGTCGTCCGCATCCCGGTCCTGTTGGCCATAATCCGGCCAGGGCTCTCCTGACAAAGAGAGAGACCTTAGTGAATTCAGAATGTCGCCGAAGGGCGAGTGCTGAAAGATATCCGCAGCGGTGAATTCCATGATCGGTGCCCACTCGGATTCGATTTACAGGGGCGCAGATGGTTCGGGGTCCGAAAGAGAGTCCGACACCTTGGAGTCACGGGCTGCGCAGAGGATTATGCTGGTGTTTGGCTCGATCGCCGTCGAGACTACAGCTCCTGAGGTGGTGTCTAGCCACCCGTCCTCGATCGGCGCAGTTGGTTCCGAGCTGAGGGTCGGAGCTGGTGTGGGCGCGGCCTTTGGAGTACCGTCCGGTGGCAGAGCTAGGTCATGCCCATCGAGACAGTGCGGCGCGCCCGGCTGTGGCTCGAATCCGTCGAAGATCAAGTCTTCGCGGATGTCGGCCGTGTAGTTCAAATTTCCAAATCTGACCTGATGGCCAGGGGCGTAGCTTTTAATCTGCTCTAGATGGCCAAGCGAATTAGCCCGCAGTTCAAAGCCGCTGAATACGAAGATCTGTCCGGGGAGAAAAATCTCACCCTGGACTGCATCGCTACCGATGATAGTAGGAGCCATCAAGCCTAATGGCGATGACACAGAGGAACTCTCAATGAAAGCACCAATGTCGGTGTCAAAACCGGCGGATCTCGGGTAGGGGGTCCCGAACTGTGCGTCTAGGCCGGATGGTAACAGGAGGCAAGGGACACGAAGTTTTACCCAGGTTCGGGCCCTCTTGATGGAGGTAAAACCCTACGTCCTGCTTGATTAATATTGATGATATGGGTGTTACAAGAGTAGATCTACCACGAGATCAGAGAGGCTAAACCCTAGAAGCTAGCCTATGGTATGATTGTATGTTGTGATTGTTGTCCTACGGACTAAAACCCTCCGGTTTATATAGACACCGGAGAGGGTTAGGGTTACACAAGGTCGGTTACAAAGGAGGAAATATCCATATACGTATTGCCTAGCTTGCCTTCCATGCCAAGTAGAGTCCCATCCGGACACGAGACGAAGTCTTCAATCTTGTATCTTCATAGTCTAACAGTCCGGCCAATGGAGATAGTCCGGCTGTCCGGAGACCCCCTAATCCAGGACTCCCACAGTTACAAGAGTTGATCTACCCCGAGATCGTAATGGATAAACCCTAGCTATCTCCTATGATTCTTCTGATAGCCTTTACAAACTAAACCCTCAGGTTTATATACACACCGGATGGGCCTAGGGTTGTACAGAGTCGGCTTGTAGAGGAAGGAAACATTACACCCGGACACCAAACTTGTCGTTCTATGCACATAGGAGTCCCACCCGGACACGAGGGATAGCCTTCTGCTTTATCTTCACGGCCCATCAGTCTGGCCCATATCGAATAGACCGGACACCCGAGGACCCCCTAGTCTTGGACTCCCTCACCAGGCTTATGGACGGGTCTGAAGGAAATATGCCCTAGAGGCAATAGTAAAGTTATTATTTATTTCCTTATATCATGATAAATGTTTATTATTCATGCTAGAATTGTATTAACCAGAAACATAATACTTGTGTGAATACATAAACAAACAGAGTGTCACTAGTATGCCTCTACTTGACTAGCTCGTTAATCAAAGATGGTTATGTTTCCTAGCTATTGACATGAGTTGTCATTTGATTAAAGGGATCACATCATTAGGAGAATGATGTGATTGAATTGACCCATTCCGTTAGCTTAGCACATGATCGTTTAGTATTCTGCTATTCCTTTCTTCATGACCTATACATGTTCCTATGACTATGAGATTATGCAACTCCCGTTTATCGGAGGAACACTTTGTGTGCTACCAAACGTCACAACATAAGTGGGTGATTATAAAGGTGCTCTACAGGTGTCTCCAAAGGTACTTGTTGGGTTGGCATATTTCGAGATTAGGATTTGTCACTCCGATTGTCGGAGAGGTATCTCTGGGCCCACTCGGTAATGCACATCACTATAAGCCTTGCAAGCATTGCAACTAATGAGTTATTTGTCGGATCATGTATTACAGAATGAGTAAAGAGACTTCCCGGTAACAAGATTGAACTAGGTATGAAGATACCGACGATCGAATCTCGGGCAAGTAACATACCGATGACAAAGGGAACAACGTATGTTGTTATGCGGTTTGACCGATAAAGATCTTCGTAGAATATGTAGGAGCCAATATGAGCATCCAGGTTCCGCTATTGGTTATTGACCGGAGACATGTCTCGGTCATGTCTACATAGTTCTCAAACCCGTAGGGTCCGCACGCTTAAAGTTCGACGACGGTTATATTATGAGTTTATGTGTTTTGATGTACCGAAGGTAGTTCCGAGTCCCGGATGTGATCACGGACATGACGAGGAGTCTCGAAATGGTCGAGACATAAAGATTGATATATTGGAAGCCTATATTTGGATATCGGAAGTGTTCCGGGTGAAATCGGGATTTTACCGGAGTACCGGGGGTTACCGGAACCCCCCCCCCCCCCCGGAGGTTTAATGGGCCAAGATGGGCCTTAGTGGAGAAGAGGAGGGGCGGCCAAGGCAGGCCACGCCCCCCTCGCCCTCTAGTCCGAATTGGACAAGGAGGGGTGGCGCCCCCCTTTCCTTCCTCTCTCTCTGCCCCCCTCCACCATAGTGCACCTCGATAATATCGTAGCGGTGCTTAGGTGAAGCCCTGCGTCGGTAGAACATCATCATCGTCACCATGCCGTCGTGCTGACGGAACTCTCCCTCAAAGCTCGGCTGGATCGGAGTTCGAGGGACGTCATCGAGCTAAACGTGTGCTGAACTCGGAGGTACCGTACGCTCGGTACTTGATCGGTCGGATCATGAAGACGTACGACTACATCAACCGTGTTGTGCTAACGCTTCCTCTTTCGGTCTACGAGGGTACGTGGACAACACTCACCCCTCTCGTTGCTATGCATTACCATGATCCTATGTGTGCGTAGGAATTTTTTTGAAATTACTATGTTCCCCAACAGTGGTATCATAGCCTGGTTTTATGCGTAGATGTTATATGCACGAGTAGAACACACGTGAGTTGTGGGCGATATAAGTCATACTGCTTACCAGCATGTCATACTTTGGTTCGGCGGTATTGTTGGATGAAGCGGCCCGGACCGACATTACGCGTACACTTACGCGAGACTGGTTCTATCGACGTGCTTTGCAAACAGGTGGCTGGCGGGTGTCAGTTTCTCCAACTTTAGTTGAACCAAGTGTGGCTACGCCCGGTCCTTGAGAAGGTTAAAACAACACTAACTTGACAAACTATCGTTGTGGTTTTGATGTGTAGGTAAGAACGGTTCTTGCTCAGCCCATAGTAGCCACGTAAAACTTGCAACAACAAAGTAGAGGACGTCTAACTTGTTTTTGCAACGCATGTTGTGATGTGATATGGTCAAGGCATGATGCCATATTTTATTGTATGAGCTGATCATGTTTTGTAATCGAGTTATCGGTAACTGGTAGGAGCCATATTGTTGTTGCTTTATTGTATGCAATGCAATCGCCCTGTAATGCTTTACTTTATCACTAAGCGGTAGCGATAGTCCTAGAAGCATAAATTGGCGAGACGACAATGATGCTACGATGGAGATCAAAGTGTCGCGTCGGTGACAATGGTGATCATGACGGTGCTTCGGAGTTGAAGATCACAAGCACAAGATGATGATGGCCATATCATATCACTTATATTGATTGCATGTGATGTTTATCTTTTATGCATCCTATCTTGCTTTGATTGACGGTAGCATTATAAGATGATCTCTCACTAAATTATCAAGGTATAAGTGTTCTCCCTGAGTATGCACCATTGCGAAAGTTCTTCGTGCTGAGACACCACGTGATGATCGGGTGTGATAGGCTCTACGTTCAAATACAACGGGTGCAAAACAGTTGCACATGTGGAATACTCAGGTTAAACTTGACGAGCCTAGCATATGCAGATATGGCCTCGGAACACTGAGACCAAAAGGTCGAGCGTGAATCATATAGTAGATATGATCAACATAGTGATGTTCACCATTGAAACTACTCCATCTCACGTGATGATCGGACATGGTTTAGTTGATTTGGATCACATGATCACTTAGAGGATTAGAGGGATGTCTATCTAAGTGGGAGTTCTTAAGTAATATGATTAATTGAACTTAAATTTATCATGAACTTAGTACCTGATAGTATTTTGCTTGTCTATGTTGCTTGTAGATAGATGGCCCGTGATATTGTTCCGTTGAATTTTAATGCGTTCCTTGAGAAAGCAAAGTTGAAAGATGATGGTAGCAATTACATGGACTGGGTCCGTAACTTGAGGATTATCCTCATTGCTGCATAGAAAAATTACGTCCTGGAAGCACCACTAGGTGCCAGGCCTACTGCAGATGAAGTTGATGATGTTAAGAACGTTTGGCAGAGTAAAGCTGATGAGTACTCGATAGCTCAGTGTGCCATGCTTTATGGCTTAGAACCGGGACTCCAACGATGTTTTGAACGTCATGGAGCATATGAGATGTTCCAGGAGTTAAAGTTAATATTTCAAGCAAATGCCCGGATTGAGAGATATGAAGTATCCAATAAGTTCTATAGCTGCAAGATGGAGGAGAATAGTTTTGTCAGTGAACATATACTCAAAATGTCTGGGTATCATAATCACTTGACTTAACTGGGAGTAAATCTTCCTGTTGATAGTGTCATTGACAAAGTTCTTCAATCACTGCCACCAAGCTACAAAAGCTTCATGATGAACTATAATATGCAAGGGATGAATAAGACAATTCCCGAGCTCTTTGCGATGCTAAAGACTGCGGGGGTAGAAATCAAAAAGGAGCATCAAGTGTTGATGGTCAACAAGACCACTAGTTTCAGGAAAAAGGGTAAAGGGAAGAAGAAGAAGGGGAACTTCAAGAAGAATGACAAACAGGTTGCTGCTCAAGAGAAGAAACCCAAGTCAGGACCTAAGCCTGAGACTGGGTGCTTCTACTACAAACAGACTGGTCACTGGAAGCGGAACTGCCCCAAGTATTTGCCGGATAAGAAGGATGGCAAGGTAAACAGAGGTATATGTGATATACATGTTATTGATGTGTACCTTACTAATGCACGCAGTAGCACCTGGGTATTTGATACTGGTTCGGTTGCTAATATTTGCAACTCGAAACAAGGACTACGGATTAAGCGAAGATTGGCTAAGGACGAGGTGACGATGCGCGTGGGAAATGGTTCCAAAGTCGATGTGATCGTGGTCGGCACGCTACCTCTACATCTACCTTCGGGATTAGTTTTAGACCTAAATAATTGTTATTTGGTGCCAGCGTTGAGCATGAACATTATATATGGATCTTGTTTGATGCGAGACGGTTATTCATTTAAATCAGAGAATAATGGTTGTTCTATTTATATGAGTAATATCTTTTATGGTCATGCACCCTTGAAGAGTGGTCTATTTTTGTTGAATCTCGATAGTAGTGATACACATATTCATAATATTGAAGCCAAAAGATGCAGAGTTGATAATGATAGTGCAACTTATTTGTGGCACTGCCGTTTAGGTCATATTGGTGTAAAGCACATGAAGAAACTCCATACTGATGGACTTTTGGAACCACTTGATTATGAATCACTTGGTACTTGCAAACCGTGCCTCATGGTTAAGATGACTAAAACGTCGTTCTCCGGAACTATGGAGCGAGAAACAGATTTGTTGGAAATCATACATACAGATGTATGTGGTCCAATGAATGTTGAGCCTCGCGGCGGGTATCGTTATTTTCTCACCTTCACAGATGATTTAAGCAGATATGGGTATATCTACTTAATGAAACATAAGTCTGTAACATTTGAAAAGTTCAAAGAATTTCATAGTGAAGTTGAAAATCATCGTAACAAGAAAATAAAGTTTCTATGATCTGATCGTGGAGGAGAATATTTGAGTTACGAGTTTGGTCTTCATTTGAAACAATGCGGAATAGTTTACAACTCACGCCACCCAGAACACCACAGCGTAATGGTGTGTCCGAACGTCGTAATCGTACTTTACTAGATATGGTGCGATCTATGATGTCTCTTACTAATTTACCGCTATCATTTTGGGGTTATGCTTTAGAGACGGCTGCATTCACGTTAAATAGGGCACCATCGAAATACGTTGAGACGACGCCTTATGAACTGTGGTTTGGCAACAAACCAAAGTTGTCGTTTCTTAAAGTTTGGGGCTACGATGCTTATGTGAAAAAGCTTCAACCTGATAAGCTCGAACCCAAATCGGAGAAATGTGTCTTCATAGGATACCCAAAGGAAACTGTTGGGTACACCTTCTATCATAGATCTGAAGGACAAACTTTTGTTGCTAAATTTGGATCTTTTCTAGAGAAGGAGTTTCTCTCGAAAGAAGTGAGTGGGAGGAAAGTAGAACTTGATGAGGTAACTGTACCTGCTCCCTTATTGGAAAGTATTTCATCACATAAACCGGTTCCTGTGACACCTACACCAATTAGTCAGGAAGTTAATGATGATGATCATGAAACTTCAGATCAAGTTCTTACTGAACCTCGTAGATCAACCAGAGTAAGATCTGCACCATAGTGGTACGGTAATCCTGTTCTGGAGGTTATGTTGCTAGACCATGACGAACCTACGAACTATGAAGAAGCGATGGTGAGCCCAGATTCCGCAAAATGGCTTGAGGCCATGAAATCTGAGATGGGATCCATGTATGAGAACAAAGTGTGGACTTTGGTTGACTTGCCCGTTGATCGGTAAGCCATTGAAAATAAATGGATCTTCAAGAAGACTGACGCTGACGGTAATGTTACTATCTATAAAGCTCGACTTGTTGCAAAAGGTTTTCGACAAGTTCAAGGGATTGACTATGATGAGACTTTCTCACCCGTAGCGATGCTTAAGTCTGTCTGAATCATGTTAGCAATTGCTGCATTTTATGATTATGAAATTTGGCAAATGGATGTCAAAACTGCATTCCTGAATGGATTTCTGGAAGAAGAGTTGTATATGATGCAACTGGAAGGTTTTATCGATCCAAAGGGAGCTAACAAAGTGTGCAAGCTCCAGCGATCCATTTATGGACTGGTGCAAGCCTCTCAGAGTTGGAATAAAAGCTTTGATAGTGTGATCAAAGCATATGGTTTTATACAGACTTTTGGAGAAGTCTGTATTTACAAGAAAGTGAGTGGGAGCTCTGTAGCATTTCTGATATTATATGTGGATGACATATTGCTGATTGGAAATGATATAGAATTTATGGATAGCATAAAGGGATACTTGAATAAGAGTTTTTCAATGAAGGACCTCGGTGAAGCTGCTTATATATTGGGCATCAAGATCTATAGAGATAGATCAAGACGCTTAATTGGAATTTCACAAAGCACATACCTTGACAAAGTTTTGAAGAAGTTCAAAATGGATCAAGCAAAGAAAGGGTTCTTGCCTGTGTTACAAGGTGTGAAGTTGAGTAAGACTCAATGCCCGACCACTGTAGAAGATAGAGAGAAGATGAAAGATGTTCCCTATGCTTTAGCCATAGGCTCTATCATGTATGCAATGCTATGTACCAGACCTGATGTGTTCCTTGCTATAAGTTTAGCAGGGAGGTACCAAAGTAATCCAGGAGTGGATCACTGGACAGCGGTCAAGAACATCCTGAAATACCTGAAAAGGACTAAGGATATGTTTCTCGTTTATGGAGGTGACAAAGAGCTAGTCGTAAATGGTTACGTCGATGCAAGCTTTGACACTGATCCGGACGATTCTAAATTCCAAACAGGATACGTGTTTACATTGAACGGTGGAGATGTCAGTTGGTGCAGTTCTAAACAAAGCGTAGTGGCGGGATCTACGTGTGAAGCAGAATACATAGCTTCTTCAGAAGCAGCAAATGAAGGAGTCTGGATGAAGGAGTTCATATCCGATCTAGGTGTCATACCAAGTGCATCGGGTCCAATGAAAATCTTTTGTGACAATACTGGTGCAATTGCCTTGGCAAAGGAATCCAGATTTCACAAGAGAACCAAGCAAATCAAGAGACGCTTCAACTCCATCCGGGATCAAGTCTAGGTGGGAGACATAGAAATTTGCAAGATACATACGGATCTGAATGTTGCAGACCCGTTGACTAAGCCTCTTCCACGAGCAAAACATGATCAGCACCAAGGCTCCATGGGTGTTAGAATCATTACTGTGTAATCTAGATTATTGACTCTAGTGCAAGTGGGAGACTCAAGGAAATATGCCCTAGAGGCAATAATAAAGTTATTATTTATTTCCTTATATCATGATAAATGTTTATTATTCATGCTAGAATTGTATTAACCGGAAACATAATACTTGTGTGAATACATAAACAAACAGAGTGTCACTAGTATGCCTCTACTTGACTAGCTCGTTAATCAAAGATGGTTATGCTTCCTAGATATTGACATGAGTTGTCATTTGATTAACGGGATCACATCATTAGGAGAATGATGTGATTGACTTGACCCATTCTGTTAGCTTAGCACATGATCGTTTAGTATTCTGCTATTGCTTTCTTCATGACTTATACATGTTCCTATGACTGTGAGATTATGCAACTCCCGAATACCGTAGGAACAGTTTGTGTGCTACCAAACGTCACAACATAACTGGGTGATTATAAAGGTGCTCTACAGGTGTCTCCGATGGTACTTGTTGGGTTGGCGTATTTCGAGATTAGGATTTGTCACTCCGATTGTCGGAGAGGTATCTCTGGGCCCACTCGGTAATGCACATCACTATAAGCCTTGCAAGCATTGCAACTAATGAGTTATTTGCGGGATGATGTATTACAAAACAAGTAAAGAGACTTACCGGTAGCGAGATTGAGCTAGATATGAAGATACCGACGATCGAATCTTGGGCAAGTAACATACCGATGACAAAGGGAACAACATATGTTGTTATGTGGTTTGACCGATAAAGATCTTTGTCTGTGTCAAAACCGGCGGATCTCGGGTAGGGGGTCCCGAACTGCGCGTCAAGGCCGGATGGTAACAGGAGACAAGGGACACGATGTTTTTTACCCAGGTTCGGGCCCTCTCGATGGAGGTAATACCCTACTCCTTCTTGATTAATATTGATGATATGGGTAGTACAAGAGTAGATCTACCACGAGATCAAGGAGGCTAAACCCTAGAAGCTAGCCTATGGTATGATTGTTGTGTATAGAGTTGATTGCCTACGGACTACAACCCTTCGGTTTATATAGACACGGGATAGGGTTAGGGTTACATAAAGTCGGTTACAATGGTAGGAGATCTTGAATATCCGCATCGCCAAGCTTGCCTTCCACGCCAAGGAAAGTCCCATCCGGACACGGGACGAAGTCTTCAATCTTGTGTCTTCATAGTCCAGGAGTCCGGCTGAAGGTATAGTCCGGCTACCCGAACACCCCCTAATCCAGGACTCCCTCAGTAGCCCCTGAACCAGGCTTCAATGATGATGAGTCCGGCGCGCAAATTGTCTTCGGCATTGCAAGGCGGGTTCCTCCTCCAAGTCCTTCATAGAAGATTGTAAACACCAAGAGTAGTGTCCGGTTCTGCAAAATAAGTTTCCACATATTGCCATAGAGAGAATAATACTAACACAAATCAAATCTGCTGACGTATTCCACAGTGTGTCATCACACTACAGCCAAGTCCTTTACTCGAATCGTTTTTACCTTTCCACCTCAGCATGTTTTGCGAGGCGGTTTCCTTGGCACGTCTTGTCAAAGCAGAGATCGTGTACCCCCCTTTACGGGATTCTCATTAATACGGACGTGGATAACCCAACTGCGCCATTTATCATGGCGCTTGGGAGGCAAGCGAGTTTTACTAGGCTGGTGGGGACGCACAACCGCATCCGCCCATATAAGGGGATAAGGATCCACTTTTTTACCTACGCCTTCTTCCTCCTTTGCCTACCCATCTCCTGCGCACTCAAGCTCCAGCGCCCAAGCCCGCACTTCCCACCTCGACCTTCTCCAGCGATGTCCGGAGCGGGAGGCAAGTGGAAGGTCTCCTCCGTCACGGAGGGCGACGTCAAAAAGCTTAGGAAGGCTGGATACTTGTCCAAAGACATCGCGCACCAGCTTCCCGAGAAGGGGCAGCTCCTCCCCACCCCAAGGCCCCACGAGAGGGTAGTATTCCTTCCCCACTTCCTCCGCGGACTGGGTTTTCCACTTCACCCATTCGTCCGGGGGCTCATGTTCTACTACAGCCTGGATTTCCACGATCTGGCCCCGAACTTCATCCTCAACATCTCGGCGTTTATCGTCGTGTGCGAGGCTTTCCTCCGCGTCCGCCCCCATTTCGGCCTCTGGCTCAAGACCTTCAACGTCAAGCCCAAGGTGGTGCACGGCAGCCAGGCGGAGTGCGGAGGCGCCATGGCGGGCAAGATTGCTAACGTCCTGTGGTTCGAGGGCTCCTTCGTAGAGACCCTAAAGGGGTGGCAAGCCAGGTGGTTTTACATCACCGAGCCACGCGATCCGAAATGGATCGCATCCCCCAAGTTCCGATCCGGACCCCCCACGCGGCTCATGTCCTGGAAAGAGACGGGCCTATCATGGGGTAACGACGAAGAGGTGACCGGACTGAAGACATGCATCCAGTCCCTGGTAAACAAGCCAATCAGGCTTGTAAATGTAGTCCAGGTCATGCTCATTCGCCGAATCCTCCCGTGTTAACAACGGGACTTTACTCTGTGGGAGTTCGACCTGGCACAGCACCGAACCCTTAACAGGCTCCTCGGCACGACGTATGAAGACGTCTGGAAGGCGCTAATCAAAGGTGCCGAGGCTCCCGCATCTGCTTCCAAGGACCGCGGATACAGCTCGCAGCGTCACGCTAGCGAGGTAAGCTATTTTCACCTTTTACAGGGTGTTCAGCTTTTTTCATAGTTTAACTCTATGCGGGATCTAAACTCCCTTACCTTTGACAGGCTTGGCGGGCGATATCCGGACCGATTAACTGTCCGGCTCCGCTGCCCGAAGACCCAGCCCCAGCTCTACTAGTGAAGCTGCTGGCTCCGGCGCCTTATGTGGTGCCGGAAAAGAAGGCCAAGAAGAAGAAGACCACGGGGACTCTAAAGAGTGCCCGTAACATGGTGGTGTCGGACTCGTCGTCCGACGAGTCCGAGACGCCCTCTTCCCGTGAAAACGAGGAGGAGGAAGAAGAAAACTCTTCCCCCCAGCGGAGGGAGGAGAGAAGAGGAAGGCCGCCCCAACGGGGGAGGCCGAGGGGTCTAGGAAAAGGAAGACCCCTCCGCCGGACTACGCCCCCAACGCCGAAGAGGGCAAAGAGGAGTGGCCAAACAGGGCCAAGCGTCTGGCGAAATCGTAAGTTCGGATATCAGAATAACTCATGATGTTCCTTTGTTGCATAGCTTTCCCTAATGTCGAATGTAATTATGCAGTCCGCCCCGGGCCAAACTCAACGAGTCGTCGAGCGGCTCCCTGGATTCATCGGACGTGAACTCAGTTCCACCCGCTGTCTCCCCCCGCACTGCGGACGACGCCGAAGTGGCATCGCAACGAGCTCCGGGGCAGGAGGAGGTGGTCCTGGAGGAGCCGCAAGGCGACCTCCCGGACCCCAGGAGTAAAGGGGACAAGACCCCCCAGGGCTCCAAGTCCGGCTTTGTGCCGGACACCGCGCCGGAATCTTCAACAGTTCCAGACCGCGGTAGGCGAACTCCTTCCAAGAGGAGCAAGCCTTCTGAGCCAGCGGCCTCCGCCCAACCGGAGGTGCCGGACAATCTGCTTGAGGTGCTTGACGGCGCCTCCATCGACGAGGAGCACCGTACTATTATGAGTACGGTGATCCAGAAGGTTCAGTCCGCCAAGAGCGGACTGACTGAAGCTTGCGCTAACCTTCTAACAGGCTTCGAGGTAAGTAAAAATACGTAAAAATATAACCGCATAGACAGTAGCCCCTGATGCTCTGTTTGGTGTTCGGAAAGAAAAGCCGAATAGAGGATCTATTAAATTTCGTAGGAGTCTAACAAAAAGAGTCAATATGCGTATGCAGGCTTCGCTGCTATCCACCGCCGCACTGACTGCGGAGGTGGGTGTCTTGAAGCAGGACCTCAAGCAGACCGAGCAAGAGCTCGGCCTTGCCAAGCGGCGGCTCGAGGAGAAAGAAGGTAAGAAATACCTTACAGAAAAAGTGCCTATAGAGAGGCGCGATAGCAAAAAATAACAGGATTGCACTGCTTATTATAGGGGCCACGACTGAGGTGGCGACCCTCAAGCAGGCGCTGTCCGAGGCCGAAAAGAAAACGGCCGCGGAGCGCACCGAGCGAGACAAAACTTGGGGCTCAGGTCGGCGAGGTGCAGCAAGAGCTTCAGGCTCTCATGAAAAAACATGAGAGTTTGGAGCTTGAGTCAAAGACCCAAGCGTCCGAGCTCACGGCAGCCCTTGAGACTGCCAAGTCTGCCAAGGCCGAAGCCCAAAAGGCCCTCCAAGAGTTGGAGGAGATGAAGAAGATAGCAGCGGGTAAGGCATTCTTTATGCAAAGCAGAAATATAAAAGTAAACTACTTGTTACTTACCTGAATCCGGAGTTCTCCAGGGGCATTCGCAGATCTTCCCTGCAGCGTATCCGACGCTGCCGCATTCTACCGAGCTGAAGAGGGCAGCTCGACGGAGAAGGTGTTCTGGTCTCAGTATGCTGAGGCCAGACATCCTGTGCCCTTGAGCGACCAGCTGAAACAGCTGGTCAAGCTCCACAAGGCGGACGAACAGGCCATGAAGGGCTTCATAGTTCGGCTGTGGCCCGGAGAGGCCCTTCCTGGGAGCTACTTCGGGCTGGTGCGGCGGCTGGTGGAGGCCTGTCCAAGGCTCGAGATCATCAAGAGCTCCGTCTGCATCGAAGGTGCCCGTCGGGCCCTTGCCCGTGCAAAGGTGCACTGCGGTAAGCTAGACGGTGAGAAGCTTGTGAAGGACGGGCCGCCGCCGGGGAAGGAGCATCGCAAGCCCGAGAACTATTACAAGGATGTTCTTGCGGGTGCCCGCCTTGTGGCGGATGAATGTACCAAGGATGTAATTTTTGAATAAACTCGCTCGTTTTTATCCTGTGCGCTGAAAACTTGTTCATAGGCGCTTAAGCAATGCTTGTTGAATTTAAAATATTATTTTCTGTGTGACCATTTATCAAAAAATTGAGAGATGGCCAGTCGTCGGCTTCTGCCCCCATGCCACTAGTGCTGGGGTGTTCGGGATAAACCTGAGCGCTCTTTTTCCCATAGTTGGGTCCTTCGCGGGAGGCGCTCAGCACAACGAACCAGGCAATCGGACTATAATGCTTGAACACTCTCACTTAGCCATAGAACTTTATAATTTTAAATTTCGGCGAAGCCCCTAGTTCGGAAGACCGAGTGTGGGGCGCTATCCACGCCTTGGCCGGACAAGTCCGGCTCCTCGCTCAAAGCGGCATAAGTCTTTAGGGACTCGAAAAACCTCTCGAACAGCGACCGATCTCTCGCCTCATCATGACAGTCAGTTTTATCTTTCTCCACTGAGGTGCTTAACCCAGCTCAACCGGGGCACAATCGCAGTGGTTCTCCTAGTGCTACCTTAGCCGATATAGCGGAACTTAAGGCACCAAAACATAGGAGCCAGGCAAACCCAACTATTGACCCAAATCATGATTCGGAGCCGATGCATATAGTGCTACATGTTCGGGGTGCCGCACTTGTGAAAGTGTACGGACTTCTCACACCATATTAAAGGGGACTGAAGCCCCTGGCGTACTTGCCGTACCACAATGTACGGGTGCAACATGTCATTAATGAACATATATAAAAGAGAGTAATGCAGAAAATAGACAAAAGCTATGCATTTTTTATAGAGAGGCTATTTATCAAAGCCGAACGATACAAGTAGTGCGATAAGCAAAAAGATATTGGACTATTCAGTATGTCCTGACCAGGGGCATGCCGCGGAATTGTATTTAAAACGGGTATACCACTCGTAACAGAGACCACCTGGGAGTTCCATAATGCGGCATGGTTTGTCTGCCTCCCTGGATCTTGTATCGTTTGTGCGGCAGTCGAATTGCCGAACAGGTCGTCTGAAGTATGGAGTCCTGAAAGTAAGAAAAAATTAAAAAAAAAGAATCCGGCAGCCCCTAGTACGTTTTAAGCCGTATTTTGGGTGTGCCGTTATTGTGCCCCTTCCCCTGTGCCCATGGTATTTCAAGGGCATAGTTATGTACGCGAGGTACTGGTTTCGCTATGTCACGAAAGCTGGGGTTGGGGCCGCATTGCTACGCTTGCTCAGAGTGTGCCAGGCGGTCCTGCTGTGGGTTACTCCGGGCGCGCTTGGCAGTGTCTGGCTTTTTAATGGCCGGACTGGAGAATTGCCTGAGAAGGGTACTTTGTACCTCCGCTGCGAGAGCCGCCGTATGCTCCTCCGTACGGAGGGAGCGTTCGGTGTTTCCGTTGACCGTAATTACTCCTTGAGGGCCTGGCATCTTGAGCTTGAGATATGCGTAGTGCGGCACCGCATTGAACTTTGCGAATGCGGTTCGTCCGAGCAGGGCGTGATAGCCACTACAAAACGGGACTATATCGAAGATTAACTCTTCGCTTCGGAAATTGTCCGGGGATCCGAAGACCACGTCAAGTGTTACTGAGCCTGTATAGTTGGCTTCTACACCTGGTATAACGCCTTAAAAGGTCGTTCTTGTGGGCTTAATCCTTGAGGGATCTATGCCCATTTTCCGCACTATATCCTGATAAAGCAGGTTCAGGCTACTGCTGCCGTCCATGAGGACTCTTGTCAGATGAAATCCGTCGATGATTGGGTCGAGAACCAATGCGGCGAAGCCGCCATGACGGATGCTAGTGGCATGGTCCCTTCGATCAAAAGTGATCGGGCAGGAGGACCATGGGTTGAACTTTGGGGCGACTGGCTCCGTCGCGTATACGTCCCGTAGCGCACGCTTCCGCTCCCGCTTGGGAATGTGGGTTGCGTATATCATGTTCACCGTCCGCACTTGTGGGGGAAAGCCCTTCTGTCCATTGTTGTTCGGCGGCTTGGGCTCCTCGTCGTCGCTGTGCAGCTCCTTGTCTTTGTTTTCGGCCCTTAACTTGCCTGCCTGCTTGAACACCCAACAATCCCTGTTAGTGTGATTGGCTGGCCTTTCGGGGGTGCCATGTATCTGGCACAAGCGATCGAGTATTCGGTCCAAACTGGACGGGCCCTGAGTATTCTTTTTGAATGGCTTTTTCCGCTGACCGAATTTATAGCCTTTGAATCCGGCATTGACTGCCATGTCTTCATTGCTGTCGCTGTTAACGCCGCGTTTTTGCTTATTCCGATGTGTCCTGCCACTTTTGTCCTTGGTATCCGAATTACCAGGGTTCTTTGATAAGTCGTTACTGCGAGCTAGCCAGCTGTCTTCTCCCGCGCAAAAGCGGGTCATGAGTGTCGTGAGGGCTGCCATGGATTTCGGCTTTTCCTGTCCCAGGTGCCGGGCAAGCCACTCGTCGCCGATGTTATGCTTGAAGGTTGCTAGGGCCTCTGCGTCTGGACAGTCGACTATCTGGTTTTTCTTTGTTAGGAACCGTGTCCAGAATTGTCTGGCCGATTCTTCTGGCTGCTGAATTATGTGGCTTAAGTCGTCGGCATCCGGCGGTCGCACGTAAGTTCCCTGGAAGTTGTCGAGGAATGCGGCTTCCAGGTCCTCCCAAGAACCGATTGAGTCTGCTGGCAAGCTGTTAAGCCAATGCCGGGCCGGTCCTTTAAGTTTGAGCGGGAGGTATTTGATGGCGTGTAGATCATCGCCGCGTGCCATGTGGATGTGAAGGAGATAATCCTCGATCCATACCGCCGGATCTGTTGTGCCATCGTACGATTCGATGTTTACGGGTTTGAAACCCTTTGGGATTTTATGATCCATTACTTCATTCGTGAAGCATAGCGGGTGTGCGGCGCCTCTGTACTGGGCTATATGATGACGCAGCTCAGAAGAGCTATGTCTGTTGTGTTCGGCCCGGCCGGATTTGTTGTATCCAGAGTGAGGATCATTGTCACCTGTCGTAGGGCGCCTGCACGATCCGTAGATCGATCTTGTTTGTCTTGCCGTATCCTCCGGTATGTCTCGCAGGTCGGGCGCATTTTCCCGTGCCTTAGTTGAGCGGCGTCGGGGCATGGCTTGGGTGGAGGGCCGAGAGGCCTCTCTGTCGCGGCCGCGAGGTGGCCGGTCTGCCATGTCATGCGCTGGTGATGTAGGTGCTTCCTCCTCTGATCGGGGTAGCGGCCTGCGCTTCGGGTAACTCTTGGAGGGGCGTTCGAGTTCATACTCTTCGGCCGCAAGGACTTCAGTCCATCTATCAGCTAGCAAATCTTGGGCAGCTCTAAGCTGTTGCTGCTTTTTCTTGAGGCTGCTTGCCGTGGCTAAAAGCCTGCATTTAAAACGCTCTTGTTCGGCGGGGTCTGATGGTATGACGAATTCGTCGTCATCGAGGCTTGCCTCGTCTTCGGAGGGAGGCATATAGTTATCATCCTCGACCTCTCGGTCTGCCGCTCTCTCATGAGGGCTGGCTTCTCCATCTTCCTGTGCCGCATCTTGCTGAGGTGGGTGTTCTTCGGCGCTATCCGGGGTAGTATTATCTCCCGTGCCGGAATCACCGTTTTGATTTGGCGGGATTTGGAGCGGCGCTGCTGACGCCGACGCTTTGGCTGTTTCTTGAGGGCGTCATCCCCCACTGTTCCATCGCCATCTCCATCTTTTGGAGTATCCACCATATATATGTCATATGACGAGGTGGCCTTCCAGCGCCCTACAGGTGCTGGTTCCTGTTCGTCTCCTACATTGTCGTCCATGCCGTCGATGTCTTCGGAGCTGAAGTCAAGCATGTCGGTTAGATCGTTGACAGTGGCTACAAAGTGGGTGGTGGGTGGGCTTTGAATTTCCTTATCGTCCGTATCCCACCCTCGCTGACCGTAGTCCGGCCAGGGCTCTCCTGATAAAGAGAATGACTTAAGAGAATTCAGGATGTCGCCAAAAGGCGAATGCTGAAAGATGTCTGCGGCGGTGAACTCCATTATCGGTGCCCAATCAGATTCGATTGGCAGGGGCGCGGGGGGTTCGGAGTCCGGGGAGGAGTCCGGACCCTCGGAGTCACGGGTCGTGCAGAGTGCGGGGCTAGCATTCGGCTTGATCGCTTTCAGGATCGCAGCCCCCGAGGTGACATCCAACCGCTCATCCTTGATTGGCGCAATAGGCTCCGAGTTAGGGGTCGGAACCGATGCGTGTGCGGCCTCCAGGACACTGTCCGGGGGCAGAGCTAGATCGTGCCCCTCGAGATAGTGCGGCGCGCTTGGCCGTGGCTCGAGCCCGTCGAAGATCAAGTCTCCGCGGATGTCAGCCGTGTAGTTTAAGCTTCCAAACCTGACTTGATGGCCAGGGGCGTAGCTTTCGATCTACTCCAGGTGGCCAAGCAAATTGGCCCGCAGATCGAAGCCGCCGAAGACGAAGATCTGTCCGGGGAGCAAAGTCTCACCCTGGACCGCATCATTGTTGATGATCAAAGGAGCCATCGGGCCTAAAGGCGACGACACAGAGGAACTCTCAATGAAAGCACCAATGTCGGTGTCAAAACCGGTGGATCTTGGGTAGGGGGTCCCGAACTGTGCGCCAAGGCCGGATGGTAACAGGAGACAAGGGACACGATGTTTTTTACCCAGGTTCGGGCCCTCTCAGTGGAGGTAATACCCTACTCCTGCTTGATTAATATTGATGATATGGGTAGTACAAGAGTAGATCTACCACGAGATCAAGGAGGCTAAACCCTATAAGCTAGCCTATGGTATGATTGTTGTGTATGGAGTTGATTGCCTACGGACTACAACCCTCCGGTTTATATAGACACCGGATAGGGTTAGGGTTACATAAAGTCGGTTACAATGGTAGGAGATCTTGAATATCCGCATCGCCAAGCTTGCCTTCCACGCCAAGGAAAGTCCCATCCGGACACGGGACAAAGTCTTCAATCTTGTGTCTTCATAGTCCAGGAGTCCGGCTGAAGGTATAGTCCGGCTACCCGAACACCCCCTAATCCAGGACTCCCTCAATCTTCGTAGAATATGTACCAGCCAATATGAGCATCCAGGTTCCGCTATTGGTTATTGACTGGAGACATGTCTCGGTCATGTCTACATAGTTCTCAAACCCGTAGGGTCCGCATGCTTAAAGTTCGATGATGGTTATATTATGAGTTTATGTGTTTTGATGTACCAAAGGTAGTTCGGAGTCCCGGATGTGATCACGGACATGATGAGGAGTCTCTAAATGGTCGAGACATAAAGATTGATATATTGGAAGCCTATATTTGGATATTGGAAGTGTTCCGGGTGAAATCGGGATTTTACCTGAGTACTCGGGGTTACCGGACCCCCCCCCCCCCGGAGGTTTAATGGGCCAAGATGGGCCTTAGTGGAGAAGAGGAGGGGCGGCCAGGGCAGGCCGCGCGCCCCCTCTGAAGGAAATATGCCCTAGAGGCAATAATAAAGTTATTATTTATTTCCTTATTTCATGATAAATGTTTATTATTCATGCTAGAATTGTATTAACCGGAAACATAATACATGTGTGAATACATAGACAAACATAGTGTCACTAGTATGCCTCTACTTGACTAGCTCATTGATCAAAGATGGTTAAGTTTCCTAACCATAGACATGAGTTGTTATTTGATCAATGAGATCACATCATTAGGAGAATGATGTGATTGACTTGACCCATTTCGTTAGCTTAGCACTTGATCGTTTGTTTACTGCTATTGCTTTCTTCATGACTTATACATGTTCTTATGACTGTGAGATTATGCAACTCGCGAATACCGTAGGAACAGTTTGTGTGCTACCAAACGTCACAACATAACTGGGTGATCATAAAGCTGCTCTACAGGTGTTTCCGATGGTACTTGTTGAGTTGGCATAGATCAAGATTAGGATTTGTCACTCCGATTGTCGGAGAGGTATCTCTGGGCCCTCTCGGTAATAAACATCACTATAAGCCTTGCAAGCATGATAACTAATGAGTTAGTTACAGGATGATGTATTACAGAACAAGTAAAGAGACTTGCCGGTAACGAGATTCAACTAGGTATTGGATACCGATGATCGAATCTCGGGCAAGTAACATACCGATGACAAAGAGAACAACGTATAGTGTTGTGCGGTTTGACCGATAAAGATCTTCGTAGAATATGTAGGAACCAATATGAGCATCCAGGTTCCGCTATTGGTTATTGACCGGAAACGTGTCTCGGTCATGTCTACATAGTTCTCGAACCCGTAGGGTCCGCACGCTTAAAGTTCTTGACGATCGGTTTTATGAGATTATATGTTTTGATGTACCGAAGGTAGTTCGGAGTCCCGGATGTGATCATGGACATGATGAGGAGTCTCGAAATGGTTGAGACATAAAGATTTACATATTGGAAGCCTATATTTGGATATCAGAAGTGTTCCCGGTGAAATCGGGATTTTACCGGAGTATCAGGGGTTACCGAACCCCCCCCCCCCCCCGCCCCCCCCGGGGGGGGAATGGGCCTTAGTGGAAGAGAGGAGGGGCTGCCAGGGCTGGCCGCGCTCCCCCTGTCCCTCTAGTCCGAATGGGACAAGGAGGGGGGCAGCACCCCCCTTTCCTTCCTCTCTCCCTCCTTCCCCCTTCTCCTATTCCAACTAGGAAAGGAGGGAGTCCTACTCCCGGTGGGAGTAGGACTCCTCCTGGCGCGCCTCCTCCTGGTCGGCCGCCTCTCCCCCTTGCTCCTTTATATACAGGGGCAGGGGGCACCTCTAGACACACAAGTTATCATTGAGATCTCTCCAGCCGTGTGCGGTGCCCCCTCCACCATAATCCACCTCAGTCATACTGTAGCGGTGTTTAGGCGAAGCCCTGCTGCGGTAGCTTCATCAACATCGTCACCACGCCGTCGTGCTGATGAAACTCTTCCCCAAGCTCTACAGGATTGTGAGTTCGCGGGACGTCACCGAGCTGAACGTGTGCTGAACGCGGAGGTGTCGTACGTTCGGTGCTGAGGATCGGTCGATCGTGAAGACATACGACTACATCAACCGCGTTGTTATAACGCTTCCGCTTAACGGTCTACGAGGGTACATGGATGACACTCTCCCGTCTTGTTGCTATGCATCACCATGATCTTGCGTGTGCGTAGGAAAATTTTGAAATTACTACGTTCCCCAACAGTGGTATCCGATCCTGGTTTTATGCGTTGATGCTATATGCATGAGTAGAACAAAAGTGAGTTGTGGGCGATACAAGTCATACTGCTTACCAGCATGTCATACTTTGGTTCGGTGGTATTGTTGGATGAAGCGGCCCGGACCGACATTACGCGTACGCTTACGCGAGACTGGTTCTACCGACGTGCTTTGCACACAGGTGGCTGGCGGGTGTCAGTTTCTCCAACTTTAGTTGAACCGAGTGTGGATACGCCCGGTCCTTGAGAAGGTTAAAACAGCACCAACTTGACGAACTATCGTTGTGGTTTTGATGCGTAGGTAAGAACGGTTCTTGCTCAGCCCATAGCAGCCACGTAAAACTTGCAACAACAAAGTAGAGGACGTCTAACTTGTTTTTGCAGGGCATGTTGTGATGTGATATGGTCAAGACATGATGCTATATTTTTGTATGAGATGATCATGTTTTGTAACGGAGTTATCAGCAACTGGCAGGAGCCATATGGTTGTCGCTTTATTGTATGCAATGCAATCGCGCTGTAATTGCTTTACTTTATCACTAAGCGGTAGCGATAGTCGTAGAAGCAATAGTTGGCGAGACGACAACGATGCTACGATGGAGATCAAGGTGTCGCGCCGGTGACGATGGTGATCATGACGGTGCTTCGGAGATGGAGATCACAAGCACAAGATGATGATGGCCATATCATATCACTTATATTGATTGCATGTGATGCTTATCCTTTATGCATCTTATTCTTCTTTGTTTGACGGTAGCATTATAAGATGTTCTCTCACTAAATATCAAGATAAAAGTGTTCTCCCTGAGTATGCACCGTTGCCAAAATTCGTCATGCCGAGACACCACGTGATGATCGGGTGTGATAAGCTCTACGTCCATCTACAATGGGTGCAAGTGAGTTTTGCACACGCAGAATACTCAGGTTAAACTTGACGAGCCTAGCATATGCAGATATGGCCTCGGAACACTGAGATCGAAAGGTCGAGCGTGAATCATATAGTAGATATGATCAACATAGTGATGTTCACCATTCAAAACTACTGCATTTCATGTGATGATCGGTCATGGTTTAGTTGATATGGATCACATGATCACTTAGATGATTAGAGGGATGTCTATCTAAGTGGGAGTTCTTAAGTAATATGATTAATTGAACTTAAATTTATCATGAACTTAGTACCTAATAGTATTTTGCTTATCTATGTTGTTGTAGATAGATGGCCCGTGTTGTTGTTCTGTTGAATTTTAATGCGTTCCTTGAGAAAGCAAAGTTGAAAGATGATGGTAGCAATTACACGGACTAGGTCCGTAACTTGAGGATTATCCTCATTGCTGCACAGAAGAATTATGTCCTGGAAGCACCGTTGGGTGCCAGGCCTGCTGCAGATGCTGCTGACAACGTTAAGAATGTTTGGCAGAGTAAAGCTGATGACTACTCGATAGTTCAGTGTGCCATAGTTTACGGCTTAGAACCGGGACTTCAACGACGTTTTGAACATCATGGAGCATATGAGATGTTCTAGGAGTTGAAGTTAATATTTCAAGCAAATGCCCGGATTGAGAGATATGAAGTCTCCAATAAGTTCTATAGCTGCAAGATGGAGGAGAATAGTTCTGTCAGTGAGCATATACTCAAAATGTCTGGGTATCATAATCACTTGACTCAACTGGGAGTTAATCTTCCTGTTGATAGTGTCATTGACAGAGTTCTTCAATCACTACCACCAAGCTACAAAAGCTTCGTGATGAACTATAATATGCAAGGGATGAATAAGACTATTCCCGAGCTCTTCGCGATGCTAAAGGCTAGGGAGGTAGAAATCAAGAAGGAACATCAAGTGTTGATGGTCAATAAGACCACCAGTTTCAAGAAAAGGGGCAAAGGGAAAGGGGAACTTCAAGAAGAACGGCAAACAAGTTGCTGCTCAGGAGAAGAAACCCAAGTCTGGACCTAAGCCTGAGACTGAGTGCTTCTACTGCAAAAAGACTGGTCACTGGAAGCGGAACTGCCCCAAGTATTTGCCGGATAAGAAGGATGGCAAGGTGAACAAAGGTATATGTGATATACATGTTATTGATGTGTACCTCACCAGAGCTCACAGTAGCACCTGGGTATTTGATGCTGGTTCTGTTGCTAATATTTGCAACTCCAAACAGGGACTACGGATTAAGCAAAGACCGGTTAAGGACGAGGTGACAATGCACGTGGGAAATGGTTCCAAAGTCGATGTGATCGCCGTCGGCACGCTACCTGTACATCTACCTTCAGGATTAGTTTTAGACCTAAATAATTGTTATTTGGTGCCAGCGTTAAGCATGAACATTATATCTGGATCTTGTTTGATGTGAGACGGATATTCATTTAAATCTGAGAATAATGGTTGTTCTATTTATATGAGTAATATCTTTTATGGTCATGCACCCTTAAAGAGTGGTCTATTCTTATTGAATCTCGATAGTAGTGATACACATATTCGTAATATTGAAGCCAAAAGATGCAGAGTTGATAATGATAGTGCAACTTATTTGTGGCACTGTCGTTTGGGTCATATTGGTATAAAGCGCATGAAGAAACTCCATACTGATGGACTTTTGGAATGACTTGATTATGAATCAGTTGGTACTTGAGAACCATGCCTTATGGGCAAGATGACTAAAACACCGTGTAGGTGTACAAAACTAGGGGCACATTTTTGTACCCCTTTACCTGTGCACGGGCAGTCAGAGCCGCGCCCGTGACCACACCGAGCAGAGTGGGGGAGGTAAGCCAAGGTAAGATCGAAACCCAAGACGATGCAAAGCAACGACAAGGACCAAGGCCACAAAGATTAGATGGGCAAAGCAGGTTTCCCCGGCAAGGACTCTTGCCGGGGTAGCCTCAGCGGCCCCGGCGAGACCCTTGCCGGGCAGCTCGCCCACGCCAGCCGAGCGAGCCACCCTCGAGCCCACCAACACTCGACAAATGCATTGGACAGGGCTCAGGAGGCACCTCTGCGGTGGCATGCAGATCTTCGTGAAGACAAAGAATAGTCCAGGTCAAATGAGGACAGGAAGGCAGCCATCCTCACCAAAGAAACCCACAAGACCCTCGGCAAGATCCTTGTCGGGGATGCCTACATGCCACGGCAAGACCCGTGCCGGGCCGCCCGGCAAGGCCCTCGCCAAGCGCACTAGTAGGGCCACCGTCAGGCTCACACCAGCCAAGTCTCCACCGCCGTTCGCATGCAGCTGCCGACCCAACCAGCTGGGCAGGCACCTGCGTGGCGACATGCAGCCCTTCGTGGAGACTCTACCATCGCGCCACCTCAGCTGCCTGCCTACCTACATGGCACCGCATGCATCGCTGGCCAGGGCGCGTGTCGAAGCTTGGAGAAGCGGCGACGGACGGGACGGGCCTCGCCCCCACCCCCGATAAAGTGGAGGGACACCTAAGCCTCACATTTAATGCGCTTTGTCGTGTAATACCAGGATAACCTTGCAACAATGTTGCCTTTCCACCTCATGTGTGCCACTGTGGCAACCCCTTTTTCTATAAAAGGAGGCCCAAGGCGACGAGAGGAGGTATTCGGCTTTTTGGAGCTCGTTACACCCCGTAGCTAGTTTAAGAACTCGGAATACATCCACCAAAGCAGGACTAGGGTTTTACACATCATCGCGGCCCGAACCTGGATAAACGAACCGCATGCTCTCTGTTAGACCCGCTCTTCTCTCAACCCCGCGCCTCGCAACCGCAGTAGGGATTCTTGTGATCCCATAGGTGTTGTTTCCCACCGACATCTTTGGCGTGCCAGGTAGGGGGCGTGATTGTGAGAATCGGTTTTAGCAGTTAACTGAGCGTTTCTTCATGGTGATGGCTCCAAGAGAAGCAGGAGAAGGGATCGAAAGATCGACGTCGGCGCGACTACAAGCAGAAGCTAAGTCACACCGAACCCTGACACTTTCTTTCCTCTTTATACAAGGTTATTTCCCTCGGAGATGTCGTGCCTTTGTATGGAAAACCTGCACGCTAGGGGGCTCTCCTGCTATCGGCAACGCCCTTGCCCTGTTTCGAGTCCGCTCAACAGCTCAAGCGGCCGCGTCGAGTGCGGCAGGGTTAGCCTTCCGCGATTGACAACGCTCTCGATTCTGACTCGAGTCAAGCTCGACAGTTCGAGCGGCCGCGTTAAGAATGGTAAGGTGGCTCTTCCGGCAGCACGCATACCCGGCAGGCCAATGGGGATCCGTCCCCAAGACGCCGCCTTGGGCTTCCACACCGGCAAGCCTCCCCAGTTGGCGTAGGGTGCATATACAAAGGGAAATCGAATAGGGAAATAACATGCATAGTACTGGAAGTGTTGCAGAGTTATGTTACATCAAATTATTGCCGCAGTTCTAACTAGAGATAGCAATTGTCTTGGTTGTGAACCCACAGCGGCAATGAGGAATGGGATGCCTAATCCCGGCGCTAGCCCTCCACCCTCAGAATTCCGCCGACACGGCTGATGATGGGCTTGCTGTGCTCCCTGAGCGGCGTGAGGTCAACACCCTCCGGCAAGCTCTCCAGCCTGGCGTCGAAGTCGAGGTCGGGGTACCAGTGTGCCAACTTGGTGAGGACCTTGGTCATGGCGCCCTGACAAAGCATCCGGGACTCCTTGGCCAGTGAGACCGCCCGGTTGGCGTGGAGCTGCTCCAGAGCATGGACGACCTTCTCAAAGAACAAGGTCAGGGTGCAATGGGCGCTCATGTTCCGCTCCGGGGCATACCTCACGTCCGGCATCCCCATGGTGGCAAGCTGCGCGGCAGCCAGGTCGCGCCGCCCATTTACCATGATGTGATGCCTGCGTGTGGAAACCGCCCCACGCATGCAGCCCACGCCACCCACGCCCCTCCACCCCGTGCCGTGCGCGCGGGTCGTGGGAAGCACAACATGCGAAAAACCTTACCACGGTAAAAACCGCCCCGCCTGCCCGCGCACCGTTTTGGGCCTGACCCAACAACGTGTCGCGCTTATGTGTGGCCCAGGCCCGGGGGCTCCTATCGGTGTACAAAACTAGGGGCACAATTTTGTACCCCTTTACCTGTGCACGGGCAGTCAGAGCCACGCCCGTGACCACACCGAGCAAAGCGGGGGAGGTAAGCCAAGGTAAGATCGAAGCCCAAGACGAAGCAAAGCAACAACAAGGACCAAGGCCACAAAGATCAGATGGGCAAAGTAGGTTTCCCCGGCAAGGACTCTTGCCGGGGCAGCCTCAGCGGCCCCAGCAAGACCCTTGCCGGGCAGCTCGCCCACGCCAGCCGAGCGAGCCACCCTCGAGCCCACCAACACTCGACAAATGCATTGGACAGGGCTCGGGAGGCACCTCTGCGGTGGCATGCAGATCTTCGTGAAGACAAAGAATAGTCAAGGTCAAATGAGGGCAGGAAGGCAGCCATCCTCACCGAAGAAACCCACAAGACCCCCGGCAAGATCCTTGTCGGGGATGCCTACACGCCACGGCAAGACCCTTGCCGGGCCGCCCGGCAAGGCCCTCGCTAAGCGCACTAGTAGGGCCATCGTCAGGCCCACACCAGCCAAGTCTCCACCGCCGTTCGCATGCAGCTGCCGACCCAACCAGCTGGGCAGGCACCTGCGTGGCGACATGCAGCCCTTCGTGGAGACTCTACCATCGCGCCACCTCAGCTGCCTGCCTACCTACATGGCACCGCATGCATCGCTGGCCAGGGCGCGTGTCGAAGCTTGGAGAAGCGGCGACGGACGGGACGGGCCTCGCCCCCACCCCCGATAAAGTGGAGGGACACCTAAGCCTCACATTTAATGCGCTTTGTCGTGTAATACCAGGATAACCTTGCAACAATGTTGCCTTTCCACCTCATGTGTGCCACTGTGGCAACCCCTTTTTCTATAAAAGGAGGCCCAAGGCGACGAGAGGAGGTATTCGGCTTTTTGGAGCTCGTTACACCCCGTAGCTAGTTTAAGAACTCGGAATACATCCACCAAAGCAGGACTAGGGTTTTACACATCATCGCGGCCCGAACCTGGATAAACGAACCGCATGCTCTCTGTTAGACCCGCTCTTCTCTCAACCCCGCGCCTCGCAACCGCAGTAGGGATTCTTGTGATCCCATAGGTGTTGTTTCCCACCGACATCTTTGGCGTGCCAGGTAGGGGGCGTGATTGTGAGAATCGGTTTTAGCAGTTAACTGAGCGTTTCTTCATGGTGATGGCTCCAAGAGAAGCAGGAGAAGGGATCGAAAGATCGACGTCGGCGCGACTACAAGCAGAAGCTAAGTCACACCGAACCCTGACACTTTCTTTCCTCTTTATACAAGGTTATTTCCCTCGGAGATGTCGTGCCTTTGTATGGAAAACCTGCACGCTAGGGGGCTCTCCTGCTATCGGCAACGCCCTTGCCCTGTTTCGAGTCCGCTCAACAGCTCAAGCGGCCGCGTCGAGTGCGGCAGGGTTAGCCTTCCGCGATTGACAACGCTCTCGATTCTGACTCGAGTCAAGCTCGACAGTTCGAGCGGCCGCGTTAAGAATGGTAAGGTGGCTCTTCCGGCAGCACGCATACCCGGCAGGCCAATGGGGATCCGTCCCCAAGACGCCGCCTTGGGCTTCCACACCGGCAAGCCTCCCCAGTTGGCGTAGGGTGCATATACAAAGGGAAATCGAATAGGGAAATAACATGCATAGTATTGGAAGTGTTGCAGAGTTATGTTACATCAAATTATTGCCGCAGTTCTAACTAGAGATAGCAATTGTCTTGGTTGTGAACCCACAGCGGCAATGAGGAACGGGATGCCTAATCCCGGCGCTAGCCCTCCACCCTCAGAATTCCGCCGACACGGCTGATGATGGGCTTGCTGTGCTCCCTGAGCGGCGTCAGGTCAACACCCTCCGGCAAGCTCTCCAGCCTGGCGTCGAAGTCGAGGTCGGGGTACCAGTGTGCCAACTTGGTGAGGACCTTGGTCATGGCGCCCTGACAAAGCATCCGGGACTCCTTGGCCAGTGAGACCGCCCGGTTGGCATGGAGCTGCTCCAGAGCATGGACGACCTTCTCAAAGAACAAGGTCAGGGTGCAATGGGCGCTCACGTTCCGCTCCGGGGCATACCTCACGTCCGGCATCCCCATGGTGGCAAGCTGCGCGGCAGCCAGGTCGCGCCGCCCATTTACCATGATGTGATGCCTGCGTGTGGAAACCGCCCCACGCATGCAGCCCACGCCACCCACGCCCCTCCACCCCGTGCCGTGCGCGCGGGTCGTGGGAAGCACAACATGCGAAAAACCTTACCACGGTAAAAACCGCCCCGCCTGCCCGCGCACCGTTTTGGGCCTGACCCAACAACGTGTCGCGCTTATGTGTGGCCCAGGCCCGGGGGCTCCTATCGGTGTACAAAACTAGGGGCACAATTTTGTACCCCTTTACCTGTGCACGGGCAGTCAGAGCCACGCCCGTGACCACACCGAGCAAAGCGGGGGAGGTAAGCCAAGGTAAGATCGAAGCCCAAGACGAAGCAAAGCAACAACAAGGACCAAGGCCACAAAGATCAGATGGGCAAAGTAGGTTTCCCCGGCAAGGACTCTTGCCGGGGCAGCCTCAGCGGCCCCAGCAAGACCCTTGCCGGGCAGCTCGCCCACGCCAGCCGAGCGAGCCACCCTCGAGCCCACCAACACTCGACAAATGCATTGGACAGGGCTCGGGAGGCACCTCTGCGGTGGCATGCAGATCTTCGTGAAGACAAAGAATAGTCAAGGTCAAATGAGGACAGGAAGGCAGCCATCCTCACCGAAGAAACCCACAAGACCCCCGGCAAGATCCTTGTCGGGGATGCCTACACGCCACGGCAAGACCCTTGCCGGGCCGCCCGGCAAGGCCCTCGCCAAGCGCACTAGTAGGGCCATCGTCAGGCCCACACCAGCCAAGTCTCCACCGCCGTTCGCATGCAGCTGCCGACCCAACCAGCTGGGCAGGCACCTGCGTGGCGACATGCAGCCCTTCGTGGAGACTCTACCATCGCGCCACCTCAGCTGCCTGCCTACCTACATGGCACCGCATGCATCGCTGGCCAGGGCGCGTGTCGAAGCTTGGAGGAGCGGCGACGGACGGGACGGGCCTCGCCCCCACCCCCGATAAAGTGGAGGGACACCTAAGCCTCACATTTAATGCGCTTTGTCATGTAATACCAGGATAACCTTGCAACAATGTTGCCTTTCCACCTCATGTGTGCCACTGTGGCAACCCCTTTTTCTATAAAGGGAGGCCCAAGGCGATGAGAGGAGGTATTCGGCTTTTTGGAGCTCGTTACACCCCGTAGCTAGTTTAAGAACTCAGAATACATCCACCAAAGCAGGACTAGGGTTTTACGCATCATCGCGGCCCGAACCTGGATAAACGAACCGCATGCTCTCTGTTAGACCCGCTCTTCTCTCAACCCCGCGCCCCGCAACCGCAGTAGGGATTCTTGTGATCCCATAGGTGTTGTTTCCCACCGACATCTTTGGCGTGCCAGGTAGGGGGCGCGATTGTGAGAATCGGTTTTAGCAGTTAAGTGAGTGTTTCTTCATGGTGATGGCTCCAAGAGAAGCAGGAGAAGGGATCGAAAGATCGACGTCGGCGCGACTACAAGCAGAAGCTAAGTCACACCGAACCCTGAATACTTTCTTTCCTCTTTATACAAGGTTATTTCCCTCGGAGATGTCGTGCCTTTGTATGGAAAACCTGCACGCTAGGGGGCTCTCCCGCTATCGGCAATGCCCTTGCCCTGTTTCGAGTCCGCTCAACAGCTCAAGCGGCCGGGTCGAGTGCGGCAGGGTTAGCCTTCCGTGATTGACAACGCTCTCGATTCTGACTCGAGTCAAGCTCGACAGTTCGAGCGGCCGCGTTAAGAACGGTAAGGTGGCTCTTCCGGCAGCACGCATACCCGGCAGGCCAATGGGGATCCGTCCCCAAGACGCCGCCTTGGGCTTCCGCACCGGCAAGCCTCCCCAGTTGGCGTAGGGTGCGTATACAAAGGGAAATCGAACAGGGAAATAACATGCATAGTACTGAAAGTGTCGCAGAGTTATGTTACATCAAATTATTTCCGAAGTTCTAACTAGAGATAGCAATTGTCTTGGTTGTGAACCCACAGCGGCAATGAGGAACGGGATGCCTAATCCCGGCGCTAGCCGTCCACCCTCAGAATTCCGCCGACACGGCTGATGATGGGCTTGCTGTGCTCCCTGAGCGGCGCGAGGTCAACACCCTCCGGCAAGCTCTCCAGCCCGGCGTCGAAGTCGAGGTCGGGGTACCAGTGTGCCAACTTGGTGAGGACCTTGGTCATGGCGCCCTGACAAAGCATCCGGGACTCCTTGGCCAGTGAGACCGCCCGGTTGGCATGGAGCTGCTCCAGAGCATGGACGACCTTCTCAAGGAACAAGGTCAGGGTGCAATGGGCGCTCACGTTCCGCTCCGGGGCATACCTCACGTCCGGCATCCCCATGGTGGCAAGCTGCGCGGCAGCCAGGTCGCGCCGCCCATTTACCATGATGTGATGCCTGCGTGTGGAAACCGCCCCACGCATGTCGCCCACGTCACCCACGCCCCTCCACCCCGTGCCGTGCGCGCGGGTCGTGGGAAGCACAGCACGCGAAAAACCTTACCACGGTAAAAACCGCCCCACCTGCCCGCGCACCGTTTTGGGCCTGACCCAACAACGTGTCGCGCTTATGTGTGGCCCAGGCCCGGGGGCTCCTGTCGGTGTACAAAACTAGGGGCACAATTTTGTACCCCTTTACCTGTGCACGGGCAGTCAGAGCCACGCCCGTGACCACACCGAGCAAAGCGGGGGAGGTAAGCCAAGGTAAGATCGAAGCCCAAGACGAAGCAAAGCAACGACAAGGACCAAGGCCACAAAGATCAGATGGGCAAAGTAGGTTTCCCTGGCAAGGACTCTTGCCGCGGCAGCCTCAGCGGCCCCGGCAAGACCCATGCCGGGCAGCTCGCCCACGCCAGCCGAGCGAGCCACCCTCGAGCCCACCAACACTCGACAAATGCATTGGACAGGGCTCGGGAGGCACCTCTGCGGTGGCATGCAGATATTTGTGAAGACAAAGAATAGTCAAGGTCAAATGAGGACAGGAAGGCAGCCATCCTCACCGAAGAAACCCACAAGACCCCCGGCAAGATCCTTGCTGGGAACGCCTGCACGCCACGGCAAGACCCTTGCCGGGCCGCCCGGCATGGCCCTCGCCAAGCGCACCAGCAGGGCCACCGTCAGGCCCACACCAGCCAAGTCTCCGCCGCCGTTCGCATGCAGCTGCCGACCCAACCAGCTGGGCAGGCACCTGTGTGGCGACATGTAGCCCTTCGTGGAGACTCCACCACCGCGCCACCTCAGCTGCCTGCCTACCTACATGGCACCGCATGCATCGCTGGCCAGAGCGCGTGTCGAAGCTTGGAGGAGCGGCGACGGACGGGACGGGCCTCGCCCCCGCCCCCGATATAGTGGAGGGACACCTAAGCCTTGCATTTAATGCGCTTTGTCCTGTAATACCAGGATAACCTCGCAACATTGTTGCCTTTCCACCTCTTGTGTGCCACTGTGGCAACCCCTTTTTCTATAAAACGAGGCCCATGGCGACAAGAGGAGGATTCGGCTTTTTGGAGCTCGTTACACCCCGTAGCTAGTTCAAGAACTCAGAATACATCCACCAAAGCAGGACTAGGGTTTTACGCATCATCGCGGCCTGAACCTGGATAAACGAACCGCATGCTCTCTGTTAGACCCGCTCTTCTCTCAACCCCGCGCCCCGCAACCGCAGTAGGGATTCTTGTGATCCCAAAGGTGTCGTTTCCCACTGATGGAGTCCTGGATTAGGGGGTATCCGGACAGCCGGATTATATCCTTTGGCCGGACTGTTGGACTATGAAGATACAAGATTGAAGACTTCGTCTCGTGTCCGGATGGGACTCTACTTGGCGTGGAAGGCAAGCTAGGCAATACGGATGTCGGATTTCGGGTTCCGGCAGACCCTTGAGGTTCGAACACTGGGGTGCGCGCGGAGATTTCGCCTTCTACCTACCTGCACCCCTCCGCCTCGCTAAGATCTAAGCTATGGAAAGAACAGCACGAGAGACACAGGGTTTATACTGGTTCGGGCCACCGTTGTGGTGTAATACCCTACTCCAGTGTGTGGTGTGGTGGATTGCCTCTTGGGCTGATGATGATGAGTAATACAAGGAAGAACAGCCTCGCGAGGGTCTGTTCTTGGCCGTGGGGATGAACTGCTAGGAGGAGTTCAATCACCCTTCTCTCTCTCTGTGTGTGTGATGCTACTCGATCCGATCCCAGCTTGTTTCTGGGTTGGCCGATTCTAGATCTCCTCTACCCTGGGGGTGGCTAGTCCTATTTATAGGCAAAGGCCCTGGGCCTCTTCCCAAATATTGAGTGGGAAGGGCGCCAACAATTGGCCATTTTGAAGGGGAACATCTGGTACACTTATCCTGACTAAAGTTGGTTCTCGCCTGCCAAAGGCTCTGGTGGTGACGCTGGCTTGGGCTCCACAATGACTTCCTCCCTGCCATTGGACTGGTCTTGGTCTCGTTGCACCGAAACGGGTGCCTTTGCTTGATGCTCTCGCCTGCGCTTGCTCCCTTTGCACCAAAGAGGAAAGGAGGACACTGCGCGGCTGGCGCCTGCCTGGCGCCTTTGGTCGTCATGGCTTGCGTCACGGGCACCTCGTGAGGTACCCCGCCTTGATCTCTCCACCTCCTCGCGAACCATCCTGATGAGACCGTGCCTGAGGAAGCTCCGTGTCGTCCGCCCCGCGAGGCTTGGACCCTCGCGAGGGTCTTGGGTCTGTGTTGATGAAGATGGGCCGTGTTGGGCCCCCCATTGAGCCACGCCACAGGCCGCAGGCAGGCAAGTCTGGGGACCCCCGTTCCCAGAACGCCGACAGTAGCCCCCGGGCCCAAGGCGCGCCCGGACTTGGCCGTGCAGGGAGGCGAAAGGGCAAGAGCGAAGCGCCACGGGCCCTAACAGCTTGCGGCCTTGGGCGCCGCGTGGCGGTTGATTGGACGTGGGCGTCTCCACTTCCCCATGGCGCCTCGGCAACTTCACGGATTGGACAAGTCCCTGCATGCAAAGCGGGTCATGATTACCTGCGATCGTGGAGGTCGGCGGTTGGCCTTCGCCGGCCATAAGTACGGAATGGCGCGTGCCCTTCCAGTCCGTCCCTTCTTGCTTCTCCTTCTTCCTGGTACTTGCTCCGTCTTGCTGCAATGGCTCTGATCCGCCGGTTCTCGACGGCATAGAAGGGAAAGGCTCCCCGAGAGGAACCAGACCCGCTCCCGCCGAAGAAACGGCTCGCCCTCCGCGGCCGGGACGAGGGGGCCCATCAGGTGGTGTCGAGGCCCTGGCTGAGCCGGCTGGGGCGAGCTCAGCCCCCATGGCCCAAGTGACTCCCGAGGTGCCTTTGCCTGCTGCCGCCACTACAGCCGTTGGGGCGCAGCAAGCTTCGCCTCAAGATGTTGTGGTCGCGCTGCCGCCTTCTCCTCCTACTCCACCGACTGCTGTCTCTCCGACTCCTCCTGTCATTCTGGATCGTGCTGCTGCTGAGCTGGACCGGCTGCGGCAGGATCTTCTTGGCGCCGACCCTCGCTTGGTGGCCGGGCGCTTGGAGCTGGCTTCAGGATGGATTCGCTCCGACGCTTCGGTTCGGGCGGCGCTGGTCCAGGCCTCAACGGCTTGCGATGAGGAGAGGCAGGCCGTCCTTGAGGCGAAGGCTGCTCGTGACGCAGCCCTGGGGGAGGTGGTCGATGTCCGTGGTCGCTGCAAGGTGCTAGAGGACGAGCTGCAAGGCCTGCGGGACCAGCTCACGAAAGAAGCCCGCCTTCGCCAAGAGCAGGAAGAAGGTGTGAAGGCTCGCGAGGCTGCCGTCAAGGAGAGGGAGGTCAAGCTCAGGAGGCGCCGTGACCGCCTAGGCGCGCTGGAGCAGGAGTTGGGGGTGAGGAAGGTCGAGCTGGACAACAAGGCCCAGGTTCTTGCCGAGGACCGCATGGCCTTCGCGGAGATGGAGGCGAAGGCTCGCTCCTCGCTGAGGACGCTTTACGACAGCGGGCTGGAGAGCCCGTTGGCTGGCACCGAGGACGGCCCCGCCAAGCTGCATCCCTTCCTGGTTCGCGCTCTTGAAGATGTCGCCCTTGGCCTTGGCCCCACGGCCGAGGCCGAGGCGCGTGTCCTGTCTTCTGCAGCGCTGACGCGGGTCCTCACCCACATCTACCTTCGCGATCCCGGCATCGACCTCGACAGCCTGCTGGAGCTAGTAAGCGGCGAGCGTGCCGCTGCCGCTGCCGAGGCCGTGAAGGGTCGCGCGGAGGCCCTGCTGGGGAAGTTCCGGGCCTTCAGCACCAAGCCGAAGCAAGGCGCTGCCGACCCCGCTGCTCCATGAGGCGAACCCACTCCGCGCTGCTCCACCGCCGACAAGTGACTCCGTTGTGGCTCATGTCCTGCCTTTAATTCCTGCGCATGTATCATGCCTCGAGGAGGCGTTTAAACTTGCGTTTGGCATTGAGATAACAGTGTGGACTGTAATATTTACTTTTGAATTCCTTGAAATTTACGCTTTTCCTTCCTACTTGCTTATGTTCTACGCTGGCAGAGCCCGGCCCCATGCATACCTCAGCCGCCGTTAGCCCCGACCGGAAACCAGGACGGGACCAAGGAGTGAGGGGCTACGTGACAAGTTAGGCTCCTGAGTCGCGATGCTCAGGAGTCCCCCTTGGCGCACGAACAGCAAGTAGGGAGGTGTGATGTGGGTGGATCTACCGTTCTACGTCTGCAGAGCCCGGCCGCGCGCATACCTCAACCGCCATTAGCCTTTCGGAACTAAGGAGTGAGGGGCTACGTGACCAGTTAGGCTCCTGAGTCGCGATGCTCAGGAGTCCCCCTTGACACTCAAACGGCCTTCGTACCTTGGCTCCGCTCGGGGAGAGACGCGCGACGAACCAGGCACGGGGGGGCCTGGCTGGGTGGCGTGCGTCTGGGCGTGACCCAGGCGCAGCCCCCGTGCCCAGCCCCCTCACGCGGCACTCCCGAGGGGAGGCGTTACGATGAGGCTAGACACTGAGCTCTGGGCTCCCTGAGGTTGATGCGGCCCGGGGGCCGCCCTCAGTTGTTTATCACCAGCGCGGAGCATAGCGCTTCCGTATGTGTACAGGCATAGCCGCTCCTCGGCAGTGTCATCAGCCAGCACGGAGCATGGTGCTTCCACTGGTACGTGGGAGGGGGCTCCCCTCCGGGAGGAGCCCCCGGGGCGTGTACAGCCCCGCCCTGACACGTGGCTGGCACGGTAGGGCCTGGCGAGGTGTATTTGGGCACCCGTGAGCCAGCGCAGGACTCACGGGGCCCTACCTCTAGGCGGGTTGCACCTGGCACTGGGCCTTATCTTGTGACGTGTCCCTGCAAATTTGGTTAGATGCCGGCACTCTACGTCCTCGGGTCCCGGCCCTCGAGCTGGTCTCAGCCGTCACTGGTATGCCAGGTCGCGATGCCGTGGACAAGGCCAGAGGGTGAGGGCTGGAGAGCCAGTAAGAGCCCTGAGTCGCGATGCTCAGGTACCCCCCCCTTTAATGTGCAAGTGGTCGGCATGGAGAAGAAGAGGTGCCGTGGACAGGCATCAAATAATCAAGCATGGTGGGTCGAACGCATAGCCGGAAATAAACGCAAAAGGGATACATGCCGCTGGGTCTGGCCCGAGCGACTTGGGGAATGATGCAGCCCGAGGGGCGCCCCCAACAAGGTAAGCTAACAACACGAAATAAAAGGGATACATGCCGCAGGGACGGACCCACGCGGCCTGGGAATAATGCAGCTCTGGGGGGCGCTCCCAGCTGGAAATGAAACTTGAAAGATGTCACCTGATGATGTTGAGGACGAAGGAGTGTTGGTGTAGCAGACTCGGTGGGCTGCGGAAGCCGACCCTCACGAGCCCCCAGGCCCAGGGGCCTCGGGAGGCTCCAGAGGCGCTGGTGGCTCCTCGCGGACCATCTCCATCTCCGCCAGGGCTGCGGAACGCCTGGCCTCTTGAGCCTCCATGATACCTCATGAGGCGCTGGTACGTGGCAGCCGCGTTCGGCAAGCCGTAAGGCATGCGAACGTAGCTGTGGGGTGGACCTTCGCAGTGCCCCACTCGCGAGGGCCAGAGGCGCTCCAGAGAGGCGACTCGATTGAGCCCTGGTATGTCGATGCAGACGCGCAGCCCACCATCCTCGCCTGGATGGGGAGCCACAGCTGGTAGGCGGCGGCCGCATCTCATGACTCTTGACTCCTGTAGCTCCTGAATGGCCTTGCTGACGAACTCCTGAGGGTCTGGCCCTCCTTGCCTTACTCCTTCTTGAGGGAAACGTGCTTCGAAACACGCCTCCATGTGGTGCCCAAGCGCCTCCCTCGTGACGTTAGCCAAGTCGGTGGCCCTCCAGGGGAGAGCCCCCGAGCCCTGCCTGAGGAGGGCACTGGGCGTGCTTTCCTATGCGATGGAAGGAGGTTCCCCCTGGGCAGGCGCGGGCCCTGAGGGGCCTGCCTCCTGAGGGGCCGGGCCGGACGATGTCTTCTTCTTCTTGGGGGTGGTCTCGGGAAGCCTCCTGCTTCCGCGATCCGGGTCTTCCAGTGATGCAGCCTGAAAGGCTCGTTCCAGGGAACACATCGCGTCCTTCTATTCACAGGGCACCGTGACGACTCCGCCACTTCCTGGCATCTTGAGGACATTGTAGCCATGGTGAGTTACAGCCATGAACTTGGCCAGCGCTGGGTATCCAAGGATGGCGTTGTACGGCAGGCGAATGTGGGCGACGTCGAAGTCGATGAACTCGATGCGGTAGTTGTCACGTGCCCCGAAGATGACAGGGAGGCGGGCCTGCCCAATCGGGACCGTGGAGCCGTCGGTGACTCCGGAGAAAGGCTTGGTTGGCTGAAGCTGGTTGTAGGGCACTTGGAGATTGTTGAATGTTTCCACGGACAGGACGTTGAGCCCTGCCCCGCCATCGATGAGGGTCCTGGTGACCACCACATTGCTGATGATTGGGGAACAAAGCATCGGGAGGACTCCGGCTGTGGCCGCACACTTGAGCTGATCTGCTGAGCTGAACGTGATGGCGCACGCCGACCACCTGAGAGGGCGCGTGGCTTCGAGCTTGGGGAGGACTGCATTCACTTCGCGGGCGAACTGCTTGAAGATGCGTTGAGAGGCTGGGGCTTGAGCCCCGCCCAGGATGCAGGCGATCGCGTGCGGCTCCTGGAAGCCCCCAGCCCCCTCGTCCTGATGGCGGTCCTCATTTCTCCTTGGCTGCGGCGGCAGCGGAGGGAGGCCTGCGTTGCCTTGCGGGCGATCCTCGCGAGGCTGATCCCTCCAGTCTCCCTCGCGAGGCGGGTCTTGCCAGCAATCCTCGCGAGGTCGATCGCGCCACCCTTGGCGCGGGCAGCGGTCTTCCTAGCGTCCTGCGTTCCTTCCTCCTCCTCGACCGTAGCCCCGGTCACCGCGGTCGGGGCGACGGCCGATCCTTCCTTCTCGCATGGCTCGGAGCTCTTGAAATTCGTTGGTGTTGTGGGTGTGGAGGTCGTGGTACACACAGTACCGACTGCCTTTGGAAGATTCGGGCCGATCTCTTCCCCGCTTGGTGTCTGGTTCTGCCGCGAGCACGGCAGCCCCCTTGCGCTTCACATCCTTGGCCTTGGGCTTCTTCTCTTCTGGGTCTGCGGCAGGCAGCTCGAGGAGGGAGAGACGCCCTTCCTCAGCCCTAGCGCACTTGGTTGCCAAGTTGAACAACTCCAAGGAAGTGCACAGGTCTTCATGCATCGCCAGCTCCTCCTTCATCTTGACATCGTGCACGCCGTCGGAGAAGGCTGAGATGATGGCCTCCTCGGTCACCTTGGGAATCTTGAGGCGTGTGTTGTTGAAGCGCTGGATGTACTTCTACAGGGTCTCTCCGGGTTGTTGCTTGATGCGGCGCATGTCGCTCACGGCGGGTGGCCGGTCACGAGTACCTTGGAAGTTGGCGATGAAGCGGGTGCGCATCTCGTCCCAGGAGGAGATCGTGCCTAGAGCCAGGTTCAGGAGCCAGGTGCGGGCCCCGTCCTTGAGCGCCATGGGAAACCAGTTCGCCATGACCTTCTCGTCTCCGTTGGCAGCTTCGATGCCCAGCTCATAGAGCTGGAGGAACTCCGCAGGGTCGGCCGTGCCGTCGTAACGAGGAGGCAGGTCTGGCTTGAACTTGCCGGGCCACGCGACGCTGCGTAGCTCGGTGGTGAAGGCACGGCAGCCTGATGTGGCCACGGGAGGCCTTGGGTGATGGAGAGCTTGGTCTTGCATGTCCCCACGCGCTGCAGCTAGGAGCAGCGCGGGGTCTTGATGTGCGGGAGCAGGAGCATGCTCGCGGCGTGCTGGAGCAAGGAGCGCCCGGGCAGCTTCTTGCGGGCGAGGGACTTCTTGGCAGCTCTGCTCTTGCCGCGCTGGCACCTGACGGAGCGGGTTCCGCCCAGGGGCCACGCGCCTTGGAGCCATGGCGCCTTCTTGAGGAGGAGGCGGCTGGGGCGCCCCCGGAGCTTCGTCGCCCGCGTGGGGCGGGGTGCGGTGCAGCGGAACGGACGGCGTGGGAGAGCCCCCTGCGGCGCGGACGAGCTCTGCGACGCGGTCGAGCCATTCTTCGTAGACGTCGTCGACGGGACGGTAGCGCAGGAGCTCGTTTTCCGCGATGAGCGTAGCTCAAGCCTCCATGGGTGCGCGGAGCGCGCGGGACGAAGAACCAGCTGGGGTGAGCGAGGGAGTAGCGGTGCGGCCGTCTTGCCGCACGGACGGATGCTGAGACGACGCTTGCTGCTCGTCCCCCGCCGGGCCGGTGGCGGAGTTGACGGCAGGTGACGAGGAACGGCGAGGACGCCCGCCGACAGGAACCGTCTGGGCGACGCGGGAGGCGAGAGCGGCCCGGTGCTCGGCGCGGGCCCGACGAGCGTCAGACATGGACGCGATGGTCGGAGGAGAACGGGGTGGTGCAAGACGAATTCCGGCGCACCCCTACCTGGCGCGCCAAATGTCGGATTTCGGGTTCCGGCAGACCCTTGAGGTTCGAACACTGGGGTGCGCATGGAGATTTCGCCTTCTACCTACCTGCACCCCTCCGCCTCGCTAAGATCTAAGCTATGGAAAGAACAGCACGAGAGACACAGGGTTTATACTGGTTCGGGCCACCATTGTGGTGTAATACCCTACTCCAGTGCGTGGTGTGGTGGATTGCCTCTTGGGCTGATGATGATGAGCAATACAAGGAAGAACAGCCTCGCGAGGGTCTGTTCTTGGCCGTGGGGATGAACTGCTAGGAGGAGTTCAATCACCCTTCTCTCTCTCTGTGTGTGTGTGATGCTACTCGATCCGATCCCATCTTGTTTCTGGGTTGGCCGATTCTAGATCTCCTCTACCCTGGGGGTGGCTAGTCCTATTTATAGGCAAAGGCCCTGGGCCTCTTCCCAAATATTGAGCGGGAAGGGCGCCAACAATTGGCCATTTTGAAGGGGAACATCTGGTACACTTATCCTGACTAAAGTTGGTTCTCGCCTGCCAAAGGCTCTGGTGGTGACGCTGGCTTGGGCTCCACAATGACTTCCTCCCTGACATTGGACTGGTCTTGGTCTCGTTGCACCGAAACGGGTGCCTTTGCTTGATGCTCTCGCCTGCGCTTGCTCCCTTTGCACCAAAGAGGAAAGGAGGACACTGCGCGGCTGGCGCCCGCCTGGCGCCTTTGGTCGTCATGGCTTGCGTCACGGGCACCTCATGAGGTACCCCGCCTTGATCTCTCCACCTCCTCGCGAGCCAGCCTGATGAGACCGTGCCTGAGGAAGCTCCGTGTCGTCCGCCCCGCGAGGCTTGGCCCCTCGCGAGGGTTTTGGGTCTGTGTTGATGAAGATGGGCCGTGCTGGGCCCCCCTTTGAGCCATGCCGCAGGCCGCAGGCAGGCAAGTCTGGGGACCCCCGTTCCCAGAACGCCGACAACGGATATGTATATCTCCTCCTTTGTAACCGACCTTGTGTAACCCTAGCCCCCTCCGGTGTCTATATAAACCGAAGGGTTTTAGTCCATAGGACAACATAGAATCATACCATAGGCTAGCTTCTAGGGTTTAGCCTCTCCGATCTCGTGGTAGATCAACTCTTGTAACACTCATATCATCAAGAATAAATCAAGCAGGACATAGGGTTTTACCTCCATCAAGAGGGCCCGAACCTGGGTAAAACATCATGTCCCCTGCCTCCTGTTACCATCCGCCTTAGACGCACAGTTCAGGACCCCCTACCCGAGATCCGCCGGTTTTGACACCGACATTGGTGCTTTCATTGAGAGTTCCTCTGTGTCGTCGCCGTTAGGCTTGATGGCTCCTACGATCATCAATAACGATGCAGTCCAGGGTGAGACTTTTCTCCCCGGACAGATCTTTGTGTTCGGCGGCTTCGCACTGTGGGCCAACTCGCTTGGCCATCTGGAGCATATCGAAAGTTACGCCCCTGGCCACCAGGTCAGGTTAGGAAGCTTAAACTACACAGCCGATATCCACAGAGACTTGATCTTCAACGGATTCGAGCCCCTGCCTTGTGCGCCGCGCGGTCACGATGAGTACGATTTAGTTCTACCATCGGACCGTATTCAGGAGATCGCACCGGCAGCCGCTCCGAGCCTCAATTCGGAGCCAGTTGCACCATCCATGGATGGGTGGATGGACCCCGTCACGGAGGCCATATCCTCAGCGGTGATCGAGCCGAATATCGACCTTACCCTTCACGAGAGCCGTGTTGCCAAACTGCCGGACCCTTCTTCGGCCACGGACTTTGAACCGCCTGCACCCGTTCCTGTCGAATCTGATTGGGCGTCGATCATGGAGTTTACCTCCACGGATATTTTTCAGCACTCGCCCTTTGGCGACATACTGAACTCATTAAGGTTTCTCTCCTTGTCAGGAGAAGCCTGGCCGAACTACGTCCGGTAGGATTGGGGTGCGAATGACGAAGAAATTCGCCGCCCACCCACCACCCACTTAGTATCCACTGTCAATGACTTAACCGACATGCTCGACTTCGACTCCAAAGACATCGACGGTATGGACGATGATGCGGGAGTCGAAGAGGAACCACTGCCCATAGGGCACTAGACAGGCACCTCATCATACGATATATACATGGTGGACACACCCAAAGAAGGCAATGGTGATGAGACAACGGAGGATGACCCCTCCAAGAAGCAACCCAAGCGTCGGCGTCAGCGGCGCCGCTCTAAGTCCCGCCAAGGCAAAAGTGGTGATACCAGCACCGGAGATAATAGCACTCCAGATAGTGCCGAAGACAACAACAATCCCCTCCAGCAAGATTTAGAGCAGGAGGATGGAGGAGCCAGCCCTCCTGAGAGAGCGGCAAATGGAGAGGCGGAGGATGATAATTACACGCCTCCCTCCGAAGACGAGGCAAGCCTCGACGATGACGAATTCGTCGTGCCAGAGGATCCCATCTAACAAGAGCGCTTCAAGCGCCGGCTTATAGCCATGGCAAATATCCTTAAGAAAAAGCAGCAGCAGCTTCAAGCTGATCAAGATTTGCTAGCCGACAGATGGACTGAAGTCCTGGCGGCCGAGGAATATAAACTCGAACGCCCCTCCAAGAGTTACCAAAGGGTAGGTTGCTACCCCGACTGGAGGAGGAAGCACCGAAACCTACATCCCCGGTATATGACGCGGCTGATCAGCCACCTCGTGGCTGTGGCAGAGAAACATTCCAGCCAAAAGCTCAGCCCGCACCCCGACGCCATTCAAATAAAAAGGCATGGGGAAATACGCTAGACCTGTGAGGCGTATTGGAGGACAAAGCAAAACATGCAAGATCGATCTACGGATCACGAGGGCGCGCCACTATGCGAGACGATAATCATCACGCGAATATAGTAAAAGTAAGTCCGGTCGGGCCGAACACAGCGGGCAAGACTCATTTGAGCTGCGTCGCGACATAGCCCAGTACAGAGGCGCCGCACACCCCCTATGCTTCACAGATGAAGTAATGGATCATCAAATCCCAGAGGGTTTCAAACCCGTAAATATTGAATCATACGACGGCACAACAGATCCTGCGGTATGGATCGAGGATTTCCTCCTGCACATCCATATGGCCCGCGGTGATGACCTACACACCATCAAATACCTCCCACTAAAACTCAAAGGACCGGCTCGGCATTGGCTCAACAGCTTGCCAGCAGAGTCCATTGGCTGTCGGGAAGATCTGGAAGCCGCATTCCTCGACAACTTCCAGGGCACTTATGTGCGACCACCAGATGCCGATGACTTGAGCCACATAATCCAGCAACTAGAAGAATCGGCCAGGCAATTCTGGACACGGTTCCTAACAAAGAAAAATCAAATCGTCGACTATCCGGATGCAGAGGCCCTAGCAGCTTTCAAGCACAACATCCGTGACGAGTGGCTAGCCCAGCACCTTGGTCAGGAAAAGTCGAAATCTATGGCAGCCCTCACGACACTCATGACCCGCTTTTGCGTGGGAGAAGACAGCTGGCTGGCTCGCAGTAATAACATATCAAAGAACCATGGTACTTCGGATACCAAGGACGGTAATGGCAGGTCACGTCGCAACAAACATAAGTGCCGCATTAACAGCAGCAATGCCGAGGATACGGCAGTCAATGCCGGATTCAACGGCTCTAAACCCGGTCAGCGGAAAAAGCCATTCAAAAGAAGCACTCCGGGCCCGTCCAGTTTGGACCGTATACTCGATCGCTCGTGTCAAATACATGGCACCCCCGACAAGCCAGCCAACCACACCAACAGGGATTGTTGGGTGTTCAAGCAGGCCGGCAAGTTAAATGCCGAAAATAAAGATAAGGGATCACATAGCGATGACGAGGAGGAGCCCCGGCAGTCGAACACCGGAGGACAGAAGAGGTTCCCCCCTCAAGTGCGGACGGTGAACATGATATACGCAACCCACATCCCCAAGAGGGAACGGAAGTGTGCGCTCAGGGATGTATATGTGTTGGAGCCAGTCGCCCCAAAATTCAACCCAAGGTTTTCCTGTCAGATCACCTTCGACCACAGGGACCACCCCATTAGTATTCGTCATGGCGGATTCGCCGCATTGGTCCTAGACCCAATCATTGACAGATTTCACCTCACTCGAGTCCTTATGGATGGCGGCAGCAGCCTGAACCTGCTTTATCAGGACATAGTGCGCAAAATGGGTATCGATCCCTCAAGGATCAAACCCACAAAAACGACCTTAAAGGGCATCATACCAGGTGTAGAGGCCCATTGAACAGGCTCAATCACACTGGAAGTGGTCTTCGGATCCCCGGATAACTTCCAAAGCGAAGAGTTAATCTTCGACATAGTCCCGTTCCGCAGTGGCTACCATGCACTGCTCGGGTGAACCGCATTTGCAAGATTCAATGTGGTACCGCATTATGGATATCTCAAGCTCAAGATGCCAGGACCTCGGGGGGTCATCACAGTCAATGGAAACACAGAGCGCTCTCTCCGCATGGAGGAGCACACTGCGGCCCTCGCAGCAGAAGCACAAATCAGCCTCTTAAGGCAATCCACTAGTTCGGCGATTAAGGACCTGGACAACTTCAAGCATGCCCGGAGTAATCGGCAACTGGACCGCTTGGCACATTCCGAGCTCACATAGCAATGTGGCCCCCACCCCGGTCCCAGCCAAACGGCGAAATTTGTGCCGCACGTACATAATTACGCGTTAAAAATACCATGGGCACAAGCGGGGAGGGGGGCACGACTGCGGCACGCTCCAAGTCGCGGCTTAAACCGCACTAGGGGCTTCCCGCTTTGTTATTTTTCTCTTTCAGGACTTTAATGTCTGGAAACCCTGTCCGGCAGCATGATTGCCGAACACATGATGCAGCAACCAAGGAGACAGAAAGCTACGTCACACCACGGAACTCCCAGGTGGATTGCGATAACGAGTGAAATATTTGCTTTAATACTATTCCTCAGCTTGCCCTTGGAGCGGACATGCCAAACAATCCTACTTTTTGCTTATCGCACTACTTGTATCATTCTGCTTTAACGCACCTTTTTGAATAAACAATGCATAGCATTAAGACTATTATTGCATTCTTCCTTTTTATATATATGTTCATTCACGACATCTAGCCCCCGTACACTCTGGTATGGCCAATACGCTAGGGGCTTAAGCATACCCCATAATACGGCGTGAGAAGTCCGAACACTTTCGACAGTGTGGCACCCCGAACTTATAGCATTATATGCATCAGCTCCGAATCATGTCTTGGGTCAATAGTTGGGTTTGCCCGGCTCCCATGTTTTGGTACCTTACGTTCCGCTATATCGGCTAAGGTAGCACTGGGAGAACTACTGCGATTGTGCCCCGGTTCTGCTGGGCTAAGCACCTCAGTAGAGAAAGCTAAAACTGACTGTCATGATAAGGCGAGAGACTGGTCGCTGTTCGAGAGGTTTCAAGTCCCTAAAGACTTATGCCGCTTAGAGCGAGGAGTCGGCCCTGTCCGGCTTAAGGCGTGTATCGCGCCCCGAATTTGGCCTTCTGAATACTAGGGGCTTCGCCGAAATTTAAAATTATAGAATTGTATGGCTAAGTGAGAGTGATAACGCATTATAGTCCGATTGCCTTGTTCGTTGTGCTGAGCACCTCCCTCGAAGGACCCAACAATGGGAACAAGAGTGCTCAGGTTTATCCCGAACACCCCAGCACTCGTGGCGTGGGGGCAGAAGCCGACGACTAGCCATCTCTCAGCTTTGATAAACAGCCGAACAGAAGGTAATATTTTAAATTCAGACAAGCGTTGCATAGCGCATATGAACAAGTTTTCATAATACAGGATTACACGAGCAAGTTCATTCAAATATTACATCTTTCGCACACTCGTCCGCTACGAGACGGGCACCCTTCAGGACACCCTCATAGTACATCTCGGGGTGGCGATGCTCCTTGCCCTGCGGCGGCCCTTCCTTCACCAGCTTCACGGCGTCCATCTTGGCCCATTGCACCTTCACACGAGCGAAAGCCCGGCGTGCACCTTCGATGCAGACGGACCGCTTGATGACTTCCAGCCGTGGGCAGGCATCCACAAGCCGCCTCACTAGGCCGAAGTAGCTGTTGGGAAGGGCGTCGCTAGGCCACATCCGGACTATAAAGCCCTTCATGGCCTGTTCGGCCGCCTTGTGGAGCTCGACCAGTTGCTTCAGCTGGTCGCTCAGAGGCATCGGGTGTTCGGTCCCAGTATACTGAGACCAGAACAGCTTCTCCGTTGAGCTTCCCTCCTCGGCCTGGAAAAACTGTGCGGCATCCGACACGCTGCGGGGCAAATCTGCGAATGCTCCTGGAGAGCTCCGGATTCGGGTAAGTAACAAGTAATTTACTTTCACATGCTTGCTTTGCATATAGAATGCCTTACCCGCCGCTATCTTCTTCATCGCATCAATCTCCTGGAGGGCCTTTTGGGCTTCGGCCTTGGCACTCTTTGCACTCTCAAGGGCCGTGGAAAGCTCGGACTCTCGCGTCTTCAAGTCAAGCTCCAATGCCTCGTGCTTCGTCATGAGAGCGTGGAGCTCTTGCTGCACCTCGCCCACCCGTGCCTCATGCCTTTCCTGCTCAGTGCGTTCCTTGGCCGCTTTGTTTTCGGCCTCGGATAGCGCTTGCTTCAGGGTCGCCACCTCGGTCGTGGCCCCTGGCAAATTTATGATGATCCTGTCATTTTGCATTTGCATTCTTTTTATATATATATCCATAGACTAGGTATTACTTACCTTTGTTCTCCTCGAGCTGCCTCTTAGCAAGGCCGAGCTCTTCTTTGGACCCTTCGAGGTCCTGGTTCAGTGCGGCGACCTCCGCAGTCAGTGCAGCAGAGGCCAGCAGCGAAGCCTACATACGCATATAGACATACTTATATTAGACTCCTGCGATATTGTTTGATCCTCTGTTCGGCTTTTCTTTGTGAACACCGAACAGAGCATCAGGGGCTACTGTCTATGCGGTAATATTTTTCCTATATTTCAAATACTTACCTCAAAGCCTGTCAGAAGGCTGGCACAGGCTTCAGTCAGCCCGCTCTTGGCGGACTGAACCTTCTGGATCACCGCACTCATAATAGTGCGATGCTCTTCGTCGATGGAAGTGCTGTGAAACGCTCCAAGCAGATTGTCCGGTGCCTTTGGATGGACAGAGGTCATCGGCACAGGCGTATTGCCCCTTTTGGAAGGAGGCCGCCTGCCTGAGTCCGGAACCACTAGAGGTTCCGGCGCAGTGTTTGGCTGAGGGCCAAACTCGGAGCCCTCGGGAGCCTTGCTCCCTCTGCTCCCGGAATCCGGAAGGTCGCCTCGAGGCGCCTCCGGGACTGTCTCCCCTTGACCCGGTGCCTCTTGAGACAATACCTCGGCATTGTCCATAGGGCAAGGGGAGGTGGAGGTCGGAAGTGGATCGCTATCCATATCCGACGAGCCCAGGGAGCCGTCCGACGATACGTCGATACGGGCTCGTGGCGGTCTGCATAATCATAATTCGGCGTTAGGAGAAGCAGTGCGACAAAGGTATTCTATGAGTTACTCTGGCATCCGAATACTTACGACTTCGCCAGGGGCTTGGCCCTGAGCAGCCACTCGCCTTCGCCTTCGGCGGCGGTGGTGGAGTAGTCCGAAAGGAGAGTCCTTCCCTTCTTGGACCCTTCGCCCCCCCCCCCCCCCGGTTGGGCGACCTTCCTTTTCTTGTCTCCCCCGACTGGAGGGGGAGCATCTTCACTTCCTCCTCGTCTTCGGGGGAGGAGTGCGTCGCGGAGTTATCGGACGATGAGTCTGATAACACCTGGCATCCGGAACTCTTTCGGGTTCCCTTGGCCTTCTTGGTCTTCTCCGGCACCTTGTAAGGAGCCAGAGTCAGCATCTCCATCAGGAGAGCATCCGCAGTGTCTTCGGGCAGAGTGGCCGGACAGTTAATCTGCCCCGACGTCTCCGCCCAGTCCTGTCAAAGGCATGGAGCTCAGACCCCGCACATGATTAAGCTAGGGGAAATAAAATATCCTACCGAATGTACAGAACTCACTGAATGCGCTGGGCGCTTCACGCCTAGCCCACGATCCTCGGTGAGAGAGGGAGGGACCTCGGCGCCCTTGAACAGCACCCTCCAGACGTCCTTGTGCGTCGTGTCAAAGAGCTCGCTCAGAGTCTGGTGCTGGGCCGGGTCGAACTCCCACAAGTTGAAATCCCGTTGTTGACACGGGAGGATCCGGCGGATGAGCATGACCTGGACTATGTTGACAAGCTTGAGCTTTTTTCTTGCCATATTCCGCATACACTTCTGGAGTCCGTCCAGCTCCACCGATGAACCCTAGGACAGACCCTTCTCTTTCCAGGAGGTGAGCCGCGTGGGGATTACGGATCAAAACTCGGGGGGCCGCCACCCAGTTGGTGTCGCGCGGCTCGGTGATGTAGAACCACGCCGATTGCCACCCCTTTATGGTCTCCACGAAGGAGCCTTCAAGCCATATAACATTGGGCATCTTGCCCACCATGGCTCCGCCGCATTCTGCTTGTTGGCCTCCCACCACCTTCGGCTTGATATTGAAGGTCTTCAGCCACAGGCCGAAGTGGGGCCGGATGCGGAGGAAAGCCTCACACACGACGATGAACGCCGAAATGTTGAGGATGAAGTTCGGGGCCAGATCATGGAAGTCCAGCCCGTAGTAGAACATGAGACCACGGACGAATGGATGGAGGGGAAACCCCAGTCCATGGAGGAAGTGGTGGAGGAAAACTACCCTCTCGTGAGGTTCCGGGGTAGGAACGATCTGCCCCGCAGGGGGCAGCCGATGCGCGATATACGTGGCTAAGTATCCGGCTCCGCGCAGCTTCTTGATGTGTCCCTCCGTAATGGAGGAAGCCATCCATTTGCCTCCCGCTCCGGACATGTTTGGAGAAGGTTGATGGGAAGGATGTGGACTTGGGTGTTGGAGCTCGAGTGCGCAAGAATGGATGAGCAAGGAGGAAGAAGGCGTGGGTAGAAAAAGGTTAAACCTTGTCCCTTTATAAGGGTGGCCGAAACTATGCGCCCCCACTAGCCTGGTAAAACTCGCTTATCCCCCAAGCGCCGTAATCGATGGCGCGGTTGGGTTACCCACGCCCGTATTGATGAGAATCCCGTAATAAGGGGGACACGATCTCTGCTTTGACAAGACATGTCAAGAAACTGCCTCGCGTTATGTGCGGGGCTAGTTAAAGGAAACGGTTCGAATAATCATCGGGCCATGGCATAATGTCATGTTGCCAAAATGGGTCAGCAGATTAGATTTGTGGAAATATTATTCTCTCTACGGTGGTATGTGGAACTTATTTTGCAGGGTCGGACACTATCCTTGTATTCAAATTCTTCCGTGGTGTATTCGGAGGAGGAACCCGCCTTGCAATGTCGAAGACAATACTGCACGCCGGACTCATCGTCATTGAAGCCTGGTTCATGGGCTACTTAGGGAGTCCTGGATTAGAGGGTATCCGGACAGCCGGATTATATCCTTTGGCCGGACTGTTGGACTATGAAGATACAAGATTGAAGACTTCATCTCGTGTCCAGATGGGACTCTACTTGGCGTGGAAGGCAAGCTAGGCAATACGGATATGTATATCTCCTCCTTTGTAACCGACCTTGTGTAACCCTAGCCCCCTCCGGTGTCTATATAAACCGAAGGGTTTTAGTCCGTAGGACAACATACAATCATACCATAGGCTAGCTTCTAGGTTTTAGCCTCTCTGATCTCGTGGTAGATCAACTCTTGTAACACTCATATCATCAAGAATAAATCAAGCAGGACGTAGGGTTTTACCTCCATCAAGAGGGCCCGAACCTGGGTAAAACATCGTGTCCCCTGCCTCCTGTTACCATCCGCCTTAGACGCACAGTTCGGGACCCCCTACCCGAGATCCGCCGGTTTTGACACCGACACCCACCGACATGCCGTTCTCTGGAACTATGGAGCGAGCAACAGATTTGTTGGAAATCATACATACTAATGTATGTGGTCCAATGAATATTGAGGCTCGCGGCGGGTATTGGTATTTTCTCACCTTCACAGATGATTTAAGCAGATATGGGTATATCTACTTAATGAAACATAAGTCTGAAACATTTGAAAAGTTCAAAGAATTTCAGAGTGAAGTGGAAAATCATCGTAACAAGAAAATAAAGTTTCTGTGATCTGATCATGGAGGAGAATATTTGAGTTATGAGTTTGGCCTACATTTGAAACAATGCGGAATAGTTTCGCCACCCGGAACACCACAGCTAATGGTGTGTCTGAACGTTGTAATCGTACTTTACTAGATATGGTGCGATCTATGATGTCTCTTACTGATTTACCGCTATCGTTTTGGGGTTATGCTTTAGAGACGTCTGCATTCACGTTAAATAGGGCACCATCAAAATCCGTTGAGACGACTCCTTATGAAGTATGGTTTGGCAAGAAACCAAAGTTGTCGTATCTTAAAGTTTGGGGCTGCGATGCTTATGTGAAAAATCTTCAACCTGATAAGCTCGAACCCAAATCGGAGAAATGTGTCTTCATAGGATATCCAAAGGAAACTATTGGGTACACCTTCTATCACAGATCCGAAGGCAAGATATTCGTTGCTAAGAATGGATCCTTTCGAGAGAAGGAGTTTCTCTCGAAAGAAGTGAGTGGGAGGAAAGTAGAACTTGATGAGGTAACTGTACCTGCTCCCTTATTGGAAAGTAGTTCATCACAGAAACCGGTTCTTGTGACATCTACACCAATTAGTGAGGAAGCTAATGATAATGATCATGAAACTTCAGATCAAGTTACTACCGAACATCGTAGGTCAACCAGAGCAAGATCCGCGCCATAATGGTACGGTAATCCAGTTCTGGAGGTCATGTTACTTGACCATGACGAACCTACGAACTATGAAGAAGCGATGATGAGCCCAGATTCCGCAAAATGGCTTGAAGCCATGAAATCTGAGATGGGATCCATGTATGAGAACAAAGTGTGGACTTTGGTTGACTTTCCCAATGATCGGCAAGCCATCGAGAATAAATGGATTTTCAAGAAGAAGACAGACGCTGGCGGTAATGTTACTGTTTACAAAGCTCGACTTGTTGCAAAAGGTTTTCGACAAGTTCAAGGAGTTGACTACGATGTGACCTTCTCACCCGTAGCGATGCTTAAGTTTGTCCGAATCATGTTAGCAATTGCCGCGTTTTATGATTATGAAATTTGGCAAATGGATGTAAAGACTGCATTCCTGAATAGATTTCTGGAAGAAGAGTTGTATATGATGCAACCTGAAGGTTTTATCGATCCAAAGGGAGCTAACAAATTATGCAAGCTCCAGCGATCCATTTATGGACTGGTGCAAGCATCTCGGAGTTGGAATAAACGTTTTGATAGTGTGATCAAAGCATATGGTTTTATACAGACTTTTGGAGAAGCCTGTATTTACAAGAAAGTGAGTGGGAGCTATGTAGCATTTCTAATATTATATGTGGATGACATATTTCTGACTGGAAATGATATAGAATTTCTGGATAGCATAAAAGGATACTTGAATAAGAGTTTTTCAATGAAAGACCTCAGTGAAGCTGCTTATATATTGGGCATCAAGATCTATAGAGATAGATCAAGACGCTTAATTGGACTTTCACAAAGCACATACCTTGATAAAGTTTTGAAGAAGTTCAAAATGGATCAAGCTAAGAAAGGGTTCGTGCCTGTGTTACAAGGTGTGAAGTTGAGTAAGACTCAATGTCCGACCACTGCAGAAGATAGAGAGAAAATGAAAAGTGTTCCCTATGCTTCAGCCATAGGCTCTATGATGTATGCAATGTTGTGTACCAGACCTGATATGTGCCTTGCTATTAGCTTAGCAGGGAGGTACCAAAGTAATCCAGGAGTGGATCATTGGACAGCGGTCAAGAACATCCTGAAGTACCTGAAAAGGACCAAGGATATGTTTCTCGTTTATGGAGGTGACAAAGAGCTCATTGTAAATGGTTACGTTGATGGAAGCTTTGACACTGATCCGGACGATTCTAAATCGCAAACCGAATATGTGTTTATATTAAATGGTGGATATGTCAGTTGGAGCAGTTCTAAACAGAGCGTCGTGGCGGGATCTACATGTGAAGCGGAGTACATTGCTGCTTCGGAAGCAGCGAATGAAGGAGTCTGGATGAAGGAGTTCATATCCGATCTAGGTGTCATACCTAGTGCATCAGGTCCAATGAAAATCTTTTGTGACAATGCTGGTGCAATTGCCTTGGCGAAGGAATCCAGATTTCACAAGAGAACCAAGCACATCAAGAGACGCTTCAACTCCATCCGGGATCAAGTCCAAGTGGGAGACATAGAGATTTGCAAGATACATATGGATCTGAATGTTGCAGACCTGTTGACTAAGCCTCTTCCACGAGCAAAACATGATCAGCACCAAGGCCCCATGGGTGTTAAAATCATTAATGTGTAATCTAGATTATTGACTCTAGTGCAAGTGGGAGACTGAAGGAAATATGCCCTAGATGCAATAATAAAGTTATTATTTATTTCCTTATTTCATGATAAATTTTTATTATTCATGCTAGAATTGTATCAACCGGAAACATAATACATGTGTGAATACATAGACAAACATAGTGTCACTAGTATGCCTCTACTTGACTAGCTCATTGATCAAAGATGGTTAAGTTTCCTAACCATAGACATGAGTTGTTATTTGATCAATGGGATCACATCATTAGGAGAATGATGTGATTGACTTGACCCATTTCGTTAGCTTAGCACTTGATCGTTTGTTTACTGCTATTGCTTTATTCATGACTTATACATGTTCTTATGACTGTGAGATTATGCAACTCCCGAATACCGTAGGAACAGTTTGTGTGCTACCAAACGTCACAACATAACTGGGTGATCATAAAGCTGCTCTACAGGTGTTTCCGATGGTACTTGTTGAGTTGGCATAGATCAAGATTAGGATTTGTCACTCCGATTGTCAGAGAGGTATCTCTGGGCCCTCTCGGTAATAAACATCACTATAAGCCTTGCAAGCATGATAACTAATGAGTTAGTTACAGGATGATGTATTACAGAACAAGTAAAGAGACTTGCCGGTAACGAGATTGAACTAGGTATTGGATATCGACGATCGAATCTCGGGCAAGTAACATACCGATGACAAAGAGAACAACGTATAGTGTTGTGCGGTTTGACCGATAAAGATCTTCGTAGAATATGTAGGAACCAATATGAGCATCCAGGTTCCGCTATTGGTTATTGACCGGAAACGTGTCTCGGTCATGTCTACATAGTTCTCGAACCCGTAGGGTCCGCACGCTTAAAGTTCTTGACGATCGGTTTTATGAGATTATATGTTTTGATGTACCAAAGGTAGTTCGGAGTCCCGGATGTGATCACGGACATGACGAGGAGTCTCGAAATGGTCGAGACATAAAGATTTATATATTGGAAGCTTATATTTGGATATCGGAAGTGTTCCGGGTGAAATCGGGATTTTACCGGAGTACCGGGGGTTACCGGACCCCCCCCCCCGGGGGGGGGGGGGGTTAATGGGCCATGATGGGCCTTAGTGGAAGAGAGGAGGGGATGCCAGGGCAGGCTGCGCGCCCCCTCTCCCTCTAGTCCGAATTGGACAAGGAGGGGGGCGGCGCCCCCCTTTCCTTCCTCTCTCCCTCCTCCTTCCCCCTTCTCCTATTCCAACTAGGAAAAGAGGGAGTCCTAGTAGGACTCCTCCTGGCGCGCCTCCTCCTGGCCGGCTGCCTCTCCCCCCTTGCTCCTTTATATACAGGGGCAGGGGGCACCTCTAGACACACAAGTTGATCATTGAGATCTCTCCAGCAGTGTGCGGTGCCCCCTCCACCATAATCCACCTCGGTCATACTGTAGCGGTGTTTAGGCGAAGCCCTGCTGCGGTAGCTTCATCAACATCGTCACCACGCCGTCATGCTGACGAAACTCTTCCTCGAGCCCTACTGGATCGTGAGTTCGCGGGACGTCACCGAGCTGAACGTGTGCTGAACGCGGAGGTGTCGTACGTTCCGTGCTGAGGATCGGTCGATCGTGAAGACGTACGACTACATCAACCGCGTTGTTATAACGCTTCCGCTTAACGGTCTACGAGGGTACGTGGACGACACTCTCCCCTCTCGTTCCTATGCATCACCATGATCTTGCTTGTGCGTAGGAAAATTTTGAAATTACTACGTTCCCCGGCACCCTCTCCCTCTAGTCCGAATTGGACAAGGAGGGGGCGGTGCCCCCCTTTCCTTCCTCTCTCCCTCCTCCTTCCCCCTTCTCCTACTCCAACTAGGAAAGGAGGGAGTCCTACTCCCGATGGGAGTAGGACTCCTCCCTGGCACGCCTCCTCCTGTCCGGCCGCCTCCCCCCTTGCTCCTTTATATACTGGAGCAGGGGGGCACCTCTAGACACAACAATTGATCTCTTGTATCTCTTAGCCGTGTGCGGTGCCCCCCTCCACCATAGTCCACCTCGATAATATCGTAGCGGTGCTTAGGCGAAGCCCTGTGTCGGTAGAACATCACCATCATCACCATGCCGTCGTGCTGACGGAACTCTCCCTCAAAGCTCGGCTGGATCGGAGTTCGAGGGACGTCATCGAGCTGAACATGTCCTGAACTCAGAGGTGTCGTACGTTCGGTACTTGATCGGTCGGATTGTGAAGACGTATGACTACATCAACCACGTTGTGCTAACGCTTCCGCTTTCGGTCTACGAGGGTACGTGGACAACACTCACCCCTCTCGTTGCTATGCATCACCATGATCCTATGTGTGCGTAGGAAATTTTTTGAAATTACTATGTTCCCCAACAGGGTCACACCATGCCGGGTCACAATTACAAATTTTAATTATTACTTAGCAATTTTAGGCAATATTGTAGAATATAAAAGTGAACCTAACAACTGCATAGATGATTCTAGTGCTAAGCAACTACAACAAGAGTAAGGTAAGCATGCAAAATAAGATGAAAGTAAAGGTAAAGACACAACTAACCACAAGTAGCAAGCTATGGTTAGGGATAACCGCAACTCCGAGAGACGAGGATGTATGTTGATGTGCACTTCCTTGAAGGGAAGCTAGTCACTGTTAGAGAGGTGAATGTTACCACGAAGGCACACGAATGCCACGAAGGCTCACCCGCATTCTCCCTTTGAGACAACACCATGAACGCGTTTCTCAACCACTAGTGGTAGACCTTGAGGTGGTCTTCAAACCTTCACAAACTTTCTGGGGGACGGGGGGTAATCACAATGCTTGATTCCTCACCGAAGAACTCCTACTGCCTAGGAGTCTCCAACCTCCAAGAGTAATAAGATCAAGGGGAAATGCTCAAGACTTTCTTAAATCACAAATTCCTTTGGTCAAGAGAAGGGGAAGAAGTGGATCTATCACTTGATTGGAGAAGCTATGAAGATCTTTCACAAATTCCTCCGGAATCAAAGATTTGGTGTATGAAGATGTGAGAAAGTGTAGAATATGTTCTAGCGTTATCTCAAAGTGAATTGTCAACCTTCTCCCCGAGTGTAAGAAAGCTATTTGTAGTGGAAGTGCTAAAATGGTCGTTGGAGTTACTTACCTAAGATCTTACCATACGTCTAGAGGCAAAAAAAAAGCATCGGACGTTTGACAGAGCTACCGGCTGTTCGACTGCCAGAACATGCACACACAAGGGTGAAGTGTAAAGATTCCACAAATGGGGTATTGCCAGACATCTGGTACTTTTCGGTTGTCCGGTATCTCGAGAGGCACCGGACGTCTGATGGTTACCGAAAATCCGACAATAAGATTATGTTGGGAGACAATCAGATTTCCGTATAGAGACAGTCATCCGTTGGAAGGAGGGACCGAACGTCCGGTTGGACTGGACGTCCGACATTTTGACTTTGCAGGGATAGAGAGGATGTCTGGCCTAGACCGGAAATCCGTCAATTTGGTTATGTGGTGAGACACCGGATTTCCGGGGGGTACCGGACGTCTAGACGTCTGGTAACTACAAGTCATCCATTTGAACCAAAGACAAAGCAGAACAAACCCTAGGAGATAGTATGATGGAGAGTTTAGGGTAGTATTATGTGTGAAGAATGAGATATCTGTGGGTTTTGGAGCAAGTCAATCACGAGTACCGATGATCCACTCTTAATAGTGCGAGATCCCTATACCCAAGAGCCAATGGAAAAGCCTAAGATATTTTTCTTGTATCTTTGTTCTTGATAAATATACACTTGGTAGTCATGATCCATACATCATTCCTTGGGGACTAAACCTGAGATATACTTGACAAACATGATTGGTCCCCTATATGTATATTGTCATCAACATCAAAATATGATTAAGATCATGATTTCACTTTTAGCCCCAAACTACTATGAGTGCCACGGGTTGAGCGGTGGATGTTAGGGGCTATGTGAGAAGAGTGTATCAACACGTGCGTGTGTGTGCGCGCACACACACAACTCACGTGCACACGTACAAAGTAGTATTAGACCTTATGAAGTTGAATACTTTTGCTTTGCATTTGTTGTTTACTACTTAGGCTACAAGTCCCTTTTATAGGACAAAACAAACCAAATACATGAGGATGACCTCATTGCTTACCTATGTACTAATTGACCTGACATGCTCATTAAATGCATGTTATCTTATCATATCCTATCCTGCCATGAGCAGGTTATCTTATCCTATCCTATCCTGCCATGAGCAGGTTATCTTATCATATCCTATCCTATCCTACCATGAACAATTATCTTATCCTATCCGGTTGCAGGCTATCCCTTGCATCCCTTTTTGACTTGTGCTGCAGCTTGTTCACACTAGCTGTGAATTTATCTAGACAGAGTTTAATCCCAACAATCTCCCCTCAACCATGTCGAAGAGGTTTGACATTGTTGATCCCCACCCTGTCGTGCACCTCCTGGAAGTGAACACGGCCAAGGGGCTTGGTCAAGATGTCTGTGTTCTGCTCGTAGGTCCCAGTGAACTCCACGACCACCGTGCCCTTCTCGATGCAATCACGTATGAAGTGGTAGTGGAGATCGATGTGCTTGTTGCGGTTGTGAAGTATCAAATTGTTGCAGAGTTAGATCGCGAACTTTTTGTTGACTATGGGATCACATGGGTGATGTCTTTATTCGGCATCTCACTAAGAAGTCGAGCCATCCAGATCCCCTGTCACGCTATTGTTCCCGCTGTGATGTACTCCGCCTTGCACAAAGAGGTGGTGACAATATTCTGCTTCAGTGACTGCCAGGTGATTGGACTGCTCCCAAGGGGGAAAACGTGCTCGAGGTGCTTTTCCTGGAGTCCACATCGACGATGTGGTCAGAGTCGTTGTAGCCAACCAAGGTCTCACCATTGCCGCGGTGATACACACATTCGTGCGTGAGTGTGTCGGCGATGTAGCAGACCATGTGTTTAACAGCCTCAAGATCATCATTGGTTGGAGCCTGCTCAGGAACCCGACGATGATCGAGATGTTCGGTCGAGTGTGCACGAGATACATTAGGTTGTCGATGACGCTCCAACATAAGATAGTGTTCGTCGGCTTCTCCTTGTTGAGCTTGCAATGTGCCTTCATTGGGGAGTTCACGACATGGCAGTCCGCCATGCTCGCTTGCTTGAGTAGCTTGCTTGATTAGGCCGCTTGAATGATCATGGTGCGACAATGCTCCTGGTTCACCCCCAACCCGAGGTAGTACCAGAGCAGGGTGAGATCGCTCTTGTTAAAGAGAATTTTTCATCTCTTTCTTGAAGTTGCGCACCTCGTGCGGCTCGGCTCCAGTGATGAAGAGGTCATTGACACAGATGCCAATGATGAGCATCATGTCCCCAATTCCATGTGCGTACACACCATTCTTGGAGGCGTTGTGATGTCAAGCTTGTATCCTTCTTGGCATTCCACGCCCTTGGTGCTTGCCGAAGTCCATACAGTGCCTTGTGTATCATGTATAATCCATGCTTGTGTACATCGGCTATGAAGCTAGACGGTTTGGACTTGTAGACCTTCTCCTTGAGGTTGTTGTTGAGGAATACCAACTTGACATACTTGTGATGGACCTCCCAGCCCCAATGTGCCGCCAAGGCAAGGATCAGTCACACAAACTCGAGCCTTGCCACGGGTGCGAAGACTTCCTCAAAGTCCACCCTCGCGTGTTGTACATACCCTTTTTCTACAAGTCGGGCCTTGTGTTTGATGATGGTGCCGTCCTTGTTCTTCTTCACCTTGAATACCCACTTGAGCCCAATAGCTCCATGCCCTGGAAGCAGCGTGGTAAGTGTCCAAGTGGTGTTGTCGTCGATTGACGATACCTCATCCAACATAACGCGATGCCAATAGTCCTTGCGCTCTTCCTCAATGAATGTGGCTGGCTCCTTGGTGTCCATCAAATGCAACACCTCGTTGTCATCAAGGCTCTCCGCCAACTATGGTAGCTCGATGAGAAGGTCATCGATGCTTCGGTACTGGTGTGAGGCACCGGTGCTGTCATCAACGTCGATCAGGTCCGACCTCGCGATCGGTGGAGTTGTGAAGTGAACTGGCTCGACCTCACTTCGTGTGTCTGGGGTCGCTGAGCGTAGGGTTGTTGTGCCCATTATGCTCCGAACCACTGGGCTTGGGGTCGTAGTGCTCGAAATTGCTTTACCCAGGGTCACTATTGTGCTCGAGGTTGCTTCCCGAACACTAACACTTGTGCACACCATGTACTCCACAATGAAGGAGCTGCTCACTAGCGCCTCTCCGGCGCCTCCCATCCCCAAAGTGCCTCCTCATCAAAGACAATGTCGTGGGAGATGTGCACGCGCTTCGGGACGAGGTCATACATCTTGTATGCCTTAGATCATGTCTCATAGCCAAAGAATACCATTGGGGTGCTCCGATCATTGAGCTTATTCAGGTGTGGGTGTGTCGTCTTAACATGCCCAATGCACCCGAAGAATCGGAGGATGTGCACGTCTAGCTTCTTCACGTACCACGACTCGTAAGGCATCTAGCATTCGACACTCCTTGTGAAGGAATGGTCGAGGATAAAGACGGTCATGAGCGTGACCTCCCCCAATACGTGCTCGGCACCAGGTTGGCCTTGAGCATGCTATGTGTCATTCCGAACATGGTCTGATTCCGTCGCTCAAATATCTTTCGTTCTTTGTGAGATCGATGTAGTTGTCAGGTGTGAAGCAACTATGGTCTTCTTGGGCACTTCCCAAACTGATGTTCTTCGGCTGGCTAGTCCTCACATTTCCGTGTTGGACTTTATATCATCTTCAATCATGGGGAATGCCGCACCACGGGCCTACTCGCTTTGCCTTCAGGAGCCCAAATGCATTACCACCTCATTGTCCAGTGCTCAAGGAAAATATGGTTTCAGGTCTTCAATCACTTGGATTAGGGGACATATGCTGAGACTGGTGCACAGACATCATCACCTTGGCTGGTGGCGTGAAGTGCAAAGAGCTAAATCCCCTCACCATTTTCACGATAAATTGCATTTGGCAGGAATGGAATCAATGCACATTCAAGAACATCTATTCCTTGACCTTCATGGTTACCAATCATCTTTGTAATAAATGGAGACTATGGCTTGTGGTGCGGCAACAAAAACATAGGGTAGGGTCTCTAGTAGACGAGCGTGAGTAGTCCGAGTGGTTCTCCGGTGGTAATGTGGCATAGACTAGGGTAGTCACCCCCTAATCATTCTTTTTTGTAACTAATTATGCATTTTGTAATGAATGTTGCACAAATCTCTTGTGTATCCGGGGAAAGGGTGAATGGATCATGTCTACATCTACCAATGCCAACAAAGATCTTGCTTATTCTAGGGTAAAAAACTATGACCGCATCTCAATGTAAGTACAAAATGGTGCACCGAGCTCTTACATATGCCGAGAAAAATAATGATGAAACGAAGCACACAATGCAACTACAAGTAAAATGTGTTGTTCAGCAAATTCCTACTCACAAGTCATCCATGCCATGGATGGTTGTGGGCGCTCAATGGTAGTCCATCCCTAGCTCCTCCGACGGATTCAGATGGGCCTGGCCAATACATAACGGAGTCGATATATTATGCCTTCTTTCTGAGATCGACGTGGATGTTAGGTGCAGAGAACTATAGTGTTCTCGGGCACCTCCGAGATTGAATTTATTTGATTGGTTGTTCCTCAAAAATCGGGGTTGGAATTTAATGGTCTCCAAGCATGGGGTGTATGCTGCACCAATCGAACTGCTAGATTTGCCTTCATAAGCCGAAATATACTAACCAACTCATGGTCGAGCGTTCTTTCTCACCGAGTCTATTCTTAGGTTCTTCAACCGCATGGATTGGGATACATATCCCACTCCTTCGATGAACTTGGTCAACTGATGGATAGTCGTTAGCGCCTCCGCTGGTGGTGTAAAGCATAAATAGCTAAATTCTCTCACCATCCTCACCATGAGCTTCATTTGCCCGGAATGGAGTCAACACGCCTTCAACAACGCCACTTCATTGACTTTCATAGTTGTCAAGCACATCTGTATTGCGTGGACACTATGGCTTATGGTGTGGCAATAAACATGTAGGGTAGGGAGTCTAACAGCCAAGTGTGAGTAGTCTGTGTCGGTCTTCGATGGCAATGTGGCACAAAGTGCGGATGGTCACCCCCAATCACTCTTTCTTGTAACCGATTCTACATTTCTTAATGGTAGAACACAAAAGATCTTGCGTGCTACAAGAGGAAAAATATGAACATACCATCAATGCAACTTCAAACACCACAGCCCGCACATTCTGAGAAAGGGTGAACAAACCATCAATGCAACTACAAAACGATGCGTGAAGCTCTTGTGTATTCCGGAAGATGAAAGAAGAGGAACCTGCCACCAATATATCACCATTCTTGCTCTATCTTTCGTCATATCGTATATTGGTGCAAATTTAACTTTTCGCGCCATTGAGCTGAAGAACAAAGGAGGATACTACAATACAAGCATCTCTTAGGGTGCAAAAACAGAAAAATTCAACATGGACCATCCGATCCCGGACGAACGCACCAAATTCGAGCGGGAGAGCAGTCGAACAACTTTGATCGTTTTGTCGAAAACCGCCTGGCTAACACCTATATCGAAAGCAGGCCCTTTCGATGGCTCCCACATGACAAATCCAGGCCATCCATCCCAGATCCAACAGCCTACGTTCTATTTTTTTCTTCCTATTTTTGCAGCCAAGGGGGTGAGGGAAGGACTGAACCAAGAAAGCCAGAAGCTCGGGGTGTAAACCATAAACGGCAGCCACACTAACGACTTCCTCCCTCCGCCCCCTCTCTCTCCACCCCTCCCCCCACTTTCCCACTCTGGAGTCGTCGTCTCTGCTCCGGTCTCCGGAGAAAAGCAAAGCCAGCGCCGAGCAGCAAGCCCCACACGCCAATTCGGAATCCTTCTCCTCCCCTCCGCCCCCGCGATCCCGCCCCTCGCCGCCTGCCTGATCGGCCTGCTTCCTGCCGGGGTAAGAAGTCCCGCCTCGCTCACGCCCAATTCGGTCCCCAATCGCGCGGTTGTTAGTTTTTCGGGTGATCGATTGCTGGTTTTTCGCGCGATTTGGAGGCGGATGGGTCGTTTGCGCCTCACCGTGTGCTGGGTTGTTGCGCCTGGTTGACGGATTTTGGAGGGATGGGCGATCGAGCTGGGAAGGGTCTGGAGGAATTTTTCTTGTTTTTCTAGGTTGAAGGGCTTAAAGTTCGTGTGTAGACATGTAGTATAGATGTAATTTTGGTATTTACAGAAAATGGGCAAAAAAATATTATATCTGTCATTTACAGAAAATGTTCTTGGTTGTAAGATAAGCGATTTTGGTACTTTCAAACGAGAATTACATGCTGTGTATGCTTGATAACTCATTTCTAATGTTCAGCTTGCTATAATTGCAGGTCTCGTGGGTGTACGGAAGAGAGCATTTCTTAGTTGAGGATGTACAGTTAATCTGCAGCAGCTCGAGTTGTAGCATTTGGATCTTCTGACATGGCTGAAGGGGCAAGGTTTCATGGCATGGTTGGCGGTGGCGGCAAGGGGATGCAAGAGAACGAGTTCAATGGCTTGTTCAGCATGCCCTACTATCAGAAAATTGGGGAGGGCTCCCACATGTCTGTCGACAGCACTGACAACTACAACCTCGCCGGTGGCTCCGTTACCATGTCTGTGGACAACAGCAGTGTGGGCTCGAACGAGTCCCGCACCGTCATACTTAAGCACCCGGGCCTCCGTGATGCCCCAACTGCAAGCTATTCGGTTGGCAACAGCGTCTTTCGTCCCAACCGTGTGGCTGCACACACCCTAAATGAAGATGCATTGGCCAGGGTTCTGATGGACCCAAATCATCCAACAGAGATACTTAGCAAGTACCAGCAGTGGGCCATTGATCTGGGGAGGTTGGATATGGGGGTTCCCTTTGCACAGGGAGCCTTTGGGAAGCTGTACCGGGGTACCTACATTGGAGAAGATGTTGCCATTAAGCTGCTGGAGAAGCCTGAAAATGATATCGAGAGAGCACAATCGTTGGAACAGCAGTTTGTCCAAGAAGTTATGATGTTATCTACCCTAAGGCACCCAAATATAGTAAGATTTATAGGGGCTTGCAGGAAGTCAATTGTGTGGTGCATTATTACTGAGTATGCAAAAGGTGGCTCAGTCAGGCAGTTCCTGGCAAAAAGGCAGAACAAGTCGGTACCTTTGAGGCTGGCTGTCAAACAAGCATTGGATGTTGCGAGGGGAATGGCATATGTGCATGCTTTGGGATTTATCCACAGGGACCTGAAGTCGGATAATCTTCTAATTGCAGCAGACAGATCCATTAAGATTGCTGACTTTGGAGTTGCTCGAATTGAAGTGAAAACAGAGGGGATGACACCAGAGACAGGAACCTACCGCTGGATGGCACCGTAAGTTCAATTGATGTTTGGTTTCATATGTACTCCCTCCGTTCCAAAATAGATGACCCGACTTTAGTACAAAGTTAGTATAAAATTGAGTCATCTATTTTGGAACGGATGGAGTATATAGTTATCTTCAACATTTGAAATCTATGGTGTTTGTCATTTAATTTATTTGCACATGCCAAATCCTGTATCCGCTTATACAGTTGTCAAACCTTCACCGTAGAACATTCAGCTGCTTGCCAATAATCTATTACTGTAGTGTGATATTTACAAACTGTCCATAGAGATTTTTTCCCCACAATGTACCTGGATGCTCCAATTGTATGCACCGGGCTCTCATATAACTCAAACTGTACACGTTGTTGCCTTGTGTTAAACAGAAGTATCATCTACCTAGTGCCATCTTAATTTTGCATCTGATTAACAGCCTTCTGCTGCACCCCTGGAACGATTGAAGGTTGGACTAACCTTATAATTATTAACAAAGCAAGTCTATTATACAACAGTTCCAACTTTTTGTCCATACAAAGCATGGTCCATCGTAATCAAAATTGAAATATTGCAGAGTTGGCAACTGTTTTCTCAACAGTAGGGTAGTAGGGTACAGTGGCGGGCTATTATACCAGTAACATAACTAGCATACAATTTTCCCTTTTCTGTTTTATATATTAAATTCTCTTTGCATACATGGAGAAATGGTAGAGAATTGTTTCACTTCGACTGTCTCATAGTAACAAGCTGCTTCTGTTTGCTCCTCTCTCGCCAAAATTCCAGCATTATGCTGTGTATATAATTGATGATGTAGTGGTTGGTCTTTTTTGTGTGCAGGGAAATGATCCAGCACAGGCCTTATGATCATAAGGTTGATGTCTACAGCTTTGGGATTGTCTTGTGGGAGCTTATAACTGGCATGCTTCCTTTCACAAACATGACAGCTGTTCAGGCGGCTTTTGCTGTTGTAAATAAGGGTGCTCGTCCAGCAATCCCACATGACTGCCTGCCTTCCCTAACCCACATCATGACGCGCTGTTGGGATGCAAACCCTGAAGTTCGCCCACCATTCACCGAGATCGTCTGCATGCTTGAGAACGCCGAGATGGAGGTTGTGAGCCATGTCCGTAAAGCACGCTTCCGCTGCTGCGTTGCTGAACCCATGACCACCGACTGAAACTAAAGCAGGTTAGACTATCGCAGCGGGCATTAGGGAAGAAAACAGGTAAGGATGAAGAAAAGAGGCAATGCCAATGTGTTCATCGTTGTCAGTGTGTGGGGTCTGTGTGCCTTTACCAGTGCGCATTCTGTCTTGTGTAAGTTGCACACCTCAAGTAAAAGTAATTTCGTATAGATGTTGCCTTGTATGCTAACAAAGACCAAATGGAGCTTTTCCGTGTTAATAATATCCGCTTGCTCTTGTACTCGTGCAAGTTTGTGCTTCGCATTTGCGTGCTGTTGTTCTTCATCATGTTGATTTCTGTGGTGTCGGTTGCCTGGACACTATGTTGTGGTTCATAATATTTTTGCCTTTTTTTTACACCAATTCTTGCTTGGTTGGTAACCTGTCAATTGGATCAATCATTGTCACTTGATCCAAAGTTTATGATAATCATGGTGACACTTCAACATATGAGCAATCCAGCTGGTGGTTTCATTTTGAAAATCACAACTTGTTGAGCTGTATATTTTAGTGTCTGTTCTGCCTCAGTATCAGCCACATACTGACCAGATTCAGGCTGATTTATATTGAAGACAACCGTGATGGTGACCCGGTTCTACATCTTGTGTGTCCTAACGCGAGCTGTTTGGATAGTTTGCTTTGAGGAGACAGGATCGCTTTCTTTACCTGGAATTATATGATTATAGTCTGTTCTTTGATGTATGTGTGTGCACGTTCTACAGAACAAAATTATAATTTAAATTGTGGGCAAGTCAAATTAGACTGTTCTCTTCGGCCTGCGCAATGAAACAAATTAGTGTTATCTGCATAACAAATATGAAATCATATCGTCTATGATTACCCTCTTCCGGCGTAGCAAATGGTAAAAAAGATCGCCGCAAATCAGTAATGGAGATTACTGGTGCAAATGGCTTGTCAGGGAGAAGAAAATATACAAGTCGTCACTTTATGAAACAAATCATGTCCAGATTCATCAACAATGGTTTCAAAACGAGCCAACAAATGGCAGCAGGGTTGTACAATGGAAAAATAACAAGGTGACCAATGAGTATGTAGGTAACATTAACAGTGAGATTTTCCACTCTGATAGTAGTTGACAGGAGCAGTTCTTGCATAAGCTCTTCCTGGCTGTAGATCCAAAATCATACAGTGCGTCTCGCGCATCAATTCATCCGGTTTACGCCAAAGAAAGTGGATTCATAGCCACTGCTGGCGCCATCCATGGTGAAACGGACGAACTGAGGCGATGGTGCCATGGGCTGTCCTTCGGCACAGGACGCCGATGGAGGGCTCCCTCCATGTGGTGAAGGGCCCCGGCTGTTTTGGCTGGCACCAGTGAATTGGACGAGACAAGATGCTTGCTGTACAGGATCAGGTAATCCACAAGAACTAGCTGACAGAAGAGAGAGAGCACGCTGAAGATCCGGTGCTCCACCTAATTTTGAAGCGGTTACAGATGCGTCCGGACCTACAGGAATTCATCAATCGGTCAATCAAAAGGATTCCCTCACCAAAGTATGGACACTCAAGAACATCCAAATGTTGGGAGCAGAGATATCTACAAAGGTGAACGAACATCATGTGGCTCATATGCATTCGAGATATATTTCGATCGAAAACAATTGAGCAGAATTGCTGACAAGCAAACTGCAGTATATTTGGTTATATATAACTAGTCCTCCATGTTGAATTATGAGTATATTGCCCACCTTTCCTCGTCAGCTTAAGCTTTTGGTTTTAACTGTTTTGAGGCATGAGACTCAACAGTCTATTATTCACTATCAAGGACTTTAGTGAATGGACATACCAAAGTGAATTTGAGAGTTCCTATGCTTACTTATGCATATTACCAAAAGTATCTGCCATGACACCATCTTTTCACATGGGTCGTGACAAACATTTGAATATACAAGATCAGCTATTTGATATCATTCTTTATGCAATACAGAGCTGTCTAACCACAAGATCACTATTGATTGTAGTTTTAAATGTGTGATATTCATTGTTATAAAAAAATTGGTATCATTATAATTGTTATTTCAGCTATACCTGAAGCCCAATTAATCCAGTGCAATGTAGGTGCAAGTTGTTCCAACGGAAATTCATAGTAGTGATTAACTGATTAATCATGTTGTAAGTAGGACATTTAACTACATATATCCAAGCATACTAACGTTTATATGTAGGTGCAGGAAAACTAGTAATATATGTCAATACTGAAAAACAACTTAAGTCAAATCACCTCAGGCTGAAAAACTACACAAAACATAAATTTTGCCACACAATCTAGCATAAAACCTCTTTTTTCTCTAACAGTCCAGTTCATTTAATCTACAATGATTCTTTTTCCTGATTCTTAAATGTAAAGCCATCAAGGCTTTGGAACCAAAGAGCAATCAGTTAATCTACAATGAGTATTTTTTCTGATTCTTAAATGTAAAGCCATCAAGGCTTTGGAACCAAAGAGCAAAGACTAACTACTCCCTCTGTTCACAAATGCAAGACATTTTGGCAGTTTAAACAGCCAAAACGTTTTACATTTGTGAACAGAGGAGTATATATATCAATGATGACATTTTTTAATGGGGAAACATTCCCACTTGTTGGGAACTATAAATGCTCGTGAACAGCAGGAGTTCAAAGAAAGAAAAAAATGAATGTTGGCAGGAGTGCCAAATCCATTGATTAGAAAGGGGCCTTACAAGAACAGCCAGAAAGAGGAATGCACCGCATAAAAGCAAGTGCCAAAAAAGAATAAGTGAAAAAGCGGGCTGATTAGCTCATCAAGGAAAACCGGGTGAAAACCTAAACAGCGCCTAGCTAGTTCAAGGTAAGCTTTGTAGTGTAAGATTCACATATGTTAGAGAATGAGTGAAGGCCAAGAAAGCATCCTCCTCGGTCTGACTGGGTGGAGTGGAACCACATTTTTATAGTGCTGACTTTTCCGAACAGAGAACCGGAGTTTGCTCTCTCCGATTCAAGGATTTTCATAGGAAATTTTATACGTTTGTCATGTTCAAGAATTTTTCCTATGCTGGTTGTTCAATATGTAGGATGGTAACCCGTAGGAATTTTTCCTACAGGTCTTCTGTACTCCATTCTAAAATAATCAATTGACTCAAACCAGTTGGGATGATTCCTATATTATTATTTTCTATGTACAATCAAACATCTTTCAATCCTGTGGGATTCAAGATGGCATGGTATTACAATCCAACTTTTCCCTGTTCTGATGTTTTTGGAATCCCACGAATCAAAGAGGCCTACATTACATGTAACATTTTTTGCCCGTAATAAATGTGCCAGACCACCTAGGAAAGAAGATACTAGCACGCAGCTTTTTCATCGATGTGAACTGCGATAGATACAAAATGACTGACAAATCATACCTTTCATTGGTAGCAGCTCAGCTATGTCATGACTCAGTGCTGGAACAGCATTGGGTAGATGAGATTTATCAAAATGAACTTGTCCATTGATTGATACTTCTCTTATTTCCTTCACTTGCGGGAGCTTGAAGTCAGATGGGCTGTCCCATGGAGAACATGGGAAAGGCCTTGCATGGCTGAGTGGATCTTTATTCCAGACAAAACTTATTTGCCGTCTATCATCTGTAACATCAATGGCAAAAGCATTTATTATTTGTAAAAGGTATAAGAAAGTAAAAAAAAAAATTCAAACGACTAGCTATCATCTCATATATCAACTATTGAAGATAATTTCTGACTAATCATGGCATTAGCGAAAGCCGAAACTCATACCTAGCTCAAACACAATTTATCGAAGAAGTTCAACTCACAACCAGCCAATTAAGCATAAAGAACAGTAGTTTCAGTGCGATATGGTGTGGAGAGCAAGGAAAAATACAAATCCCGCATAATTACCCACTTAAAGTATGGACATATTACCAAACACCAATGACGACGGGAGCCTTGCCGGTGTAAAGGAGAATGCGTCTGGCTGTGGTTTCCGGCGCCGAGCATTGTGATCGGACAGCCGCCTCCGGCAGCTCCTCTTCTTCTGGTCGAACTCGGACAGCGCATGGAACCTTGATCACCAAAGGCCAGGCAATCAGCAAAACCACAGACAGTACTGCAAATATAGACTACTTATATATGTACCAACTAAGATCTAAGAGTATGCATACACAGAGGAGAAATCTCCACACAGTAACTGAATCACAGTAGCCACAGCACAACAGAACTTCAGCCCAAAAGTGCACACACGCGCGGGACAAGTGCCCTGCCAAAACTGGAAACAGGTCTTGCACAGCCGTTCAGCCATGCCATGCAGCACGATTCTCCACAGGTCGACAGTACTATAATTGTGGGGAAAAGGCATCTTCGCCTCCCAAATCGGGAAACAAGCCGTACCCGCACAGGATAACCACAGTTTCCGGACACACACAAAAACACAAGGCTCCCGGATTAATCAACTGACGACGAACAGAATTATAGCGCGGCGCGTTTGCACCATGGTCTAAGGAAGTGCGGAGTTCGCAGATAGACGGGGGGTCGTTGAATCTCCTGCTTCCCGGAATTCCAAGAACGAAAGACACGCGCGGAGTAGAGCAAGAGCAATCGCAGAAAGATCGAGCTTGCAGCTTTGCAGAGAGAGAGAGAGGGAGAAAGAGAGAGGGCAATCGCAGAAGTCAAAGAAAAGCACGGCTCCGGCGAGCAGCCAGGGTGCAAGAATAAACTCCGGCGAACAACCTCGGAGCGTCAAGAAACACCCACCGGCTGCACTGCTGGCAGAAGCGGCGCTCCTGGCCGGCGACGACGACGCGGGGGAACTTGGTGTGGGCCTCGCAGACCCGGTGCTTCCGGTGGTACTCCTTGGCGTCGCGGAGCTCGACCCCGCAGCCCTCCACCTGGCACCTCACGCCCCCTCCTCCTCCGCCTCCGCCTCCTCCGCCGGCCGCCTCCCCCCTGGCCCGCTTCTCCTTCCCGCGCCTCCCCGCCGCCTCGCCGGAGGAGCCCGGCGCGGCGGCGTCGCCCCAGTCCCAGAGGAGGTGGGGCGGGGAGAGCGGGGTGGACTTCGGGGCCGTCCACTCCATGCGGGGCGGGGGCTTGGTTGGTCAGCTTGGGATTTGGGGATCGAAGAGGAGATGAACAGTGTGGACTGTGCAGGAGAAGAAGAGAAGCAGGGATGGGGGAAGAGAGACTTGGAATAGAAAAGGCAAAGTCTTTTTTAGTGTTCGGTCCCCTCTCTCTCTCATTTTCCCCTTTCTTGTTCTTTCCCACCATTTTTCTATGCTTGGCTTGCCATAAGTGGATTGTGGATGGAAATCGTTTATTTTCATCCAACTTATAACAGCGACGCGTAAGTCGCCTCGTCCTAGCGACGCGTGTCCCGCGTGGCGTGGACTTGGCAACCTTATCCTCTCCGCGTGCCTTTCGTATCCCTCATCTCCTACCGCTGCAGAAGCAAATCCCCATCTCCTCCCGATGCAGGATAAGCAAGCCGCCACCGGCCACCGGCCCGTCGTCGTGGCAACCGCCGCTGCATGAGCCAACCCAACCCGCTGCTGCAGGCACCACCAGCTGCCACCACCGCTCCACCTGCTTCTTCTCCTTTTTCTAGGCGTGACCACGGCAGCACTGCGACTCCACGATCTCGCCGTTGACCAGTGACACCGCAACGCGAATCGCCGGGGAGCTGCAGTGCAGCAAGCGACATGCGACCCATGGAGCCGGAGCCGTCGGTGCTGCCTTGGACTACGCCGGGCTGCAATGGAGCTCCACGGGAGTTGCAATGGAGCTTCGCCGGACACGTCGACACTCGATGGAGCTCCGGTAGGGCTGCAATGGAGCTTGACCGGAGTTGCAATGGAGCTTCGCCAGAGCCGTCTGCGCTGCATTGGAGCTCCGCCGAGGCTGCATTGCAGCTTGGCCGGAGTTGCAATGAAGCTTTGCTCGAGCGTCGGTGCTGCATCGGAGCTGCGCTGGGATTGCAATGGAGCTCGCCGGACGCCATCCGTGGTGCTGCGTTGGAGAGCTCCGCTGGGACTGCACTGACGCTGCGTTGACTCGCTGCTGCCGTGGCATCGTTGTAATTCAACGGCCACCAGTGCGCCAATCGAACGGCTGAATAGGCGAATGATTTCTTAGAGAAATCATCCGGATGATTTGTAGCAGCCCCGTTTGTGGATAGCTGGACACAGCTTGTGCATTTTCACAACTTATTTTGGATGCTCTATCTATTAGCATTAACTTTTAGAAGAACAAAAACTAATTTACATCAAACTGATTTTAGCCAAAAGGAAAAAGAATTATCTGGATAAAGTAAACAAAACCCGAAAATGATCTCCAAGTTGCTTCAATTTTTGATAAACTTAAATATTTTTCAAAACATTTGAATAAACATCCTCATTCTCATATACCTCACCCATGTACTCCCTTTGTTTCTAAATATAAGTCTTTTTAGAGATTTTAATATTTTTCTCAAATACGCACGAGTGTGCGTATCATTCTTTATAGAAGAGAAGGAGGGAAAGGAAGACTACCAAAATGTCCAGTTTTACATCTTATACATGCGGGGGGGGGGGGGGGGGGGGGGACATCCCCGACTCCGTCTTACACCACCCTACACCTAGACGGATTACTCTTAAGCGGCCCACCTGCTACCTAGTTCCTCGAAGCCTCTATTGTCTTCCTTGAACAATCCTACTTTGGCCCAGAGCTTTCCTTCCACTCTGATGCGTTCCATGGCCCTTGCAAGTGAGGGGGTAGCTTCATTGAAGACGATGTCGTTTCAATGTTTCCAGATTGTCCACATGGCTAGGATGCATTTAGCTCTTGTCGACCCCCGGTGTCTTGAGTTTTGTTCTTGTCTTAGGCAATGTTGGGGATATCGCTTATCGGGAACTTATCGGTCGACCCATGATAAGGGGTAAATCGGCCAGTTTATCGGCATATCGGCTGATTTATCGCCATATCAGCTTATTTATCGGGCAATTTAGCTTATCGCTCAGACAACGGTAAGCGATAAATCGGCCGATTTATCGGAATATCGGAAGATATCTTGAACAGTGGTCTTAGACACCATTCTCTAAGGGTCTCATCCTGCAGCTGCTCGAGCCCTGGACGTCATGTCATCTCACCCATCTCATGCCAGATTTTCTTTGCAAACACGCAATCGATTAGCAAATGTTGTATGGACTCCTCATGCTGATCACACAGAGGGCAAGCGTCTTGGTGCGGCAGTCCTCGTCTGGCCAATCTATCAAAGGTCCAACATCTGTTTTTGCTCGCCAACAACATGAAGAAACGACATTTCAAGGGCGCTTTGGACTTCGAGGTGAAGGCAGCCATTGGTGACACTTCGAGCCCCATGAATTTTGCCGCATAAGCAGATCGGGCCGAGAAGCGCCCATTGTGCTCCCAGTGCCAGGTAGTCTTGTCCTCCACCTCCTCCAATAGTTGTGTGCCCTGGACCCTGTGCCACTGCCCGTTAGGTCCGGACTGATGTCACCTGTTCATGCATCGTTTGCAAGACGAATTGCAGAGATTTTAATATGAACTACATACAGATGTATATAGACATAATTTAGAGTGTAGATTCACTTATTTTGCTCTATATGTAGTCCATATTGGAATCTCTACAAAGATTTATATTTAGGAATGAAAGTATAATTTAAACACTAAAAATCACAGTAATATTTTACAAAAGAATATACATTATGGTGACGTTGAATATGTATATGTGCATAGTCATGGACTAAGTAAGAGTTACAAAGAATTTTGGCAACTGACAATTCGTAATAAGTAAGAAATTCTCATTAAAGTTCTGCAAATTGAACAACCAACATAAATATTTACAAGAATCATGATGATATGAAGATTTATGAAAGTCATTCAGATCAAAAGGCTCTTATTCCACGGCCTTTTCTGAAATGGCAGGATTCCTATGTTGATTAAGAAAAAAAGAGTTGCTCAGTTAATTATGAAAAATAGATTGTCCAATTAATTAAACATCACAGCCGTTGAGCGACACACATAAGATACACCACGCACATCACTTCGAAGAGGGACTCGACGAGACAGCACACATGTGTCACCGTCATCACTCCTCCCCTAGAGGCGCCATCGCCTACAATGGCGGCAACCTTTTCATTGTCAGGAAATAAATAAATAAACACAAGTAAACTTTTGACCTATGATAAGCCGTTATCGTATATAAGTCATTCGAACCAAAAAGCTCTTATTCTGTGATCTTGTCATCGTCTATGGTGGTGGCAAACATTTGTTTCATTGGCGCGCACGAGAACTCGATAGAAGCACGGCAAAGTAAGAGCATCTTCAATATGTGTCTTATAATAGGGCATTTTTACATCATGAGGACATGAGGGAGCGAAAACGGCGCACCAATAGATTCCCTATATGCAAAAAGTATTACTCTAAATTTACAACACCTGAAAATACATCACCAAGTGTTGCGAATTAGCAACACTTGGGCGGTTGCCGCAGAACAATAGTGTCACGCTTAAGTAGCCAACCATCGCGTTGAAAGTTCCCGCGCCGCGCCCGCATCCCCGCCTCCCAACGCCCGCCGCCCCCGCCTGACCGCTGCCGAAGCCCCATGGACGGATCCTTCGACCCCGTGGCTACTGACGCCGCTCCGACGCTCCTCGTTATGGCCACATCCTCCTCTCCCGATGCTCCCGCCGTCGTTGCCACCATGCCCCCTGCTTGGTGCGGCATATTATAGCGTCGCCACGACCCATCCTTGCCGAGGAAATGGATCCGCTACCACAGAAGAAGAAGGCCGTCACGACCAGTCAATGAGACGGTGGCGGCAGGAAGTGGTCGCCGCACAAACCCTCTGTGACTTTGTCCCGGGCGAAGAAACCGAAGACCATCACTGCCATGCCCCCTGTTTCGTCTCTTACTGATGCGACTTCATCGACGGCTATTGCTGCTTCCGTGCCTCCTCCCTCGCCACCTCCGTCCATGGAGGACGAGCCGTCGATGCATGCCACCGTCCTCCGCAACATGATAGATGAAATGACAGAAAGGTTAAAAGAAATGTCACATTCTTTTCAACAAATTTTGTCATGTTGAGATGAATGCAATGATGAGATGACGTGTGCTTATATTCAATTTTGTGTGTGCATTTGTAGTGTTAATGATGATTCATTCTTGCAATTCACAAATATTGCAAATGAAGATTTTGTCTCTCAATATTTTACCTCCCAAGAATATGAAACACAATATGATGAGGACAATCTTGACATGGACAATGAGAGTTTTCTTGACGCTCCATGGGGAAGTGACGCAAAGTACAACAACACCGAAGATGTGTTGATATGTATGGCTTGAAAGAAAATCTCATATTGATGCCACAGCAACCAGTCATAGTTCATATTTTGTTAAATACATGTGCATTTGAAGATAAAAAAAATCATGGTGTGGCAACTATTTTTACTCCTATTTTAGGGCATCTATTGGAGCACTAATGCTCTATTTTAGAACATCTATTGGAGCACCCTTTTTTTTTTACTTTTTTGGAGATAAAAACATTATGGTGTGGCAACTGTTTTTGCTCCAATCATAATTTGGTGCCCTATATTGGAGATGCTCTTAGATAGCATATTATCAAGAAATAGTATTTTGTATGGGGTAATTGCTATCAATTATTATGTGTGTAGATACCGGCCAATATGGGTTGTGAGTTCTTAATTGAATAGCATTATCATGAATGAAATGACATTTCGTGCGTAGAATTGTTATGTGCAACTGGTGTGTGGACAGGAATGCGCTAAGAAAGAGGGGGGAAAGGTGCAATATCATCCAGAATAGTAGTGATTAATCCTCTTTTGGCCCCAAGAAAATGATTCGTGACCATCACCAACCAATGTAGTGTGAATAGAATATTTCTCAACGTTTGGTCGATGCATACATACTACCCCCTCCGTTCCTAAATACTCGTGTTTCTAGGCATTTCAACAAGTGACTACATACGGAGCAAAATGAGTGAATCTACATTCTAAAATATGTCTACATACATCCGTATGTAGTAGTCATTTGAAATGTCTAGAAAGACAAATATTTAGGAAGGAGGAAGTAGATTAATTACTAGTAGTAGTCTATTGCCGACATACCATGCCGTGGGATATCTTGTGTACTTTTATTACATCGCATGGAATTTTGAAAGTTCAACACTTCACTAGTACTCTTCTGTTCACTTGGTCAAAGTCATTGGTGAACAGTGACAGCTTTAGCCGTAGCATTTTCCAATTTGGGTGTTCAGAGACTCAAAAGGCTAGCTAGTACAAGGTACAGAAATTCTCCACGGCCAAAAGGTTTACAAAATGTAGTTACTTGCGTCAACATGTGAAATTATCTGGAGAAGTTGCAAAATAATATGGAATATATACAGTCTAGTATGACTGCATTTCGAAATCATACCATTTTTCTCTCTCAACAGGCCATGCCCTTTTCTGAAGAAGAAAAAAGCAGTCATCTCAGGAAAAATATCACTGTATTTTGTCTATATGGGGTAAAATATCCAAGGAAAAAACTCTAGAATGAAAACATCCAACGATAATCACTGGATTGACTGGCTGGGCTAAATAATTCAAGAATTAACTATGAGTCGATTGTGTGACTACTAGGTTAGCAGGGTGCAAACTGCAAAGAGCTCACCAGTTAGGCTTAAGTACCTTCTTGGCTAAACAGGGGGCATAAATCTTTTTATGAGACTAGTTTATCAACATACATGACTAAAAGCATCTCTAGCACACCCTTTAAAAGCTCAACGACCCGTTAAATTCCGACGGATAAACAGGACGCGTGAAAAAACCGGCCTGTTGAGATACCGAAAAAATGGCACGGCCCGTAAAATTATTATGGGCGGCCTGTAAACCGTCTGCGTTTCCGCTATATATACTGGAGCGGCCGTGATTTAAGGTTCCCATCCGCTATCCCCCCCCCCCCCCCCCCCCCCCGCCGCAAATCGTTAGCTCCGACGAGAAATCCTTCTTTCTCTGGCCGCAGTTTGCCGCGCGCAGGCACCTAGAGCTTACCCCAGTGTCAAGCGCTGGTCGCGGGAGGGGTGGCAGAGGGGGAAAGCGCCGACATGATGACGAGGCGGGAAGCTCCTCCCTCCGCCCGCCGGTGGAGGAGTGGCGCAAAGTGCAGGCACGGGAGCGCAGCGCGCACTCCCGCAGCGGTGGCTCGCGGGAGTGGCGCAACTTCGAACGTCTCAACAAGATCTTCTGGCCCGCACCCAAGCGCCTCCGGGAGGCGGAGCACGCGTGGTACGAGGCGAAGGAGGTGGCCACCACCGGGGAAGAAGGTGCCACGATGCGGGTGGAGGCGGCGAAGAAGGATTTACGACCCGGCGTTCGTCCTCTCCAACTCCTTGATGAAGTACCACCTCCACGTCAAGAAGGTGATGATGGAGTAGATTTAGTTTTTTTATTAAACTTGTATGTTTTAAGTTTATCGTACGAACTGTGTTGAATTCTGGCGATGTATGTTGCGTGAACTAGTAATTTAAATTATGCGGTATGTGTTTACCGAATCTGATCTTTCATGCCGTCCGCGATACCGCAATTCGTTTACAGTATCCCGTAAAAGAAATTTGCAGTACTGCGGTTTGTGAGATTTGCTAAAGATGCTCTAATAGAGTTACTCGCTTATGCAACGAATTTGGAGTGCATCTGGCCCATGTTGAGAGACCTGTACACCCATGCTCAATTTGGGGCCTGCTCCTGTTAGCTAAGAACAAAAGAAAGAAATGGAATAAATGCTCTTTTGTAAAAATTACATAGAGTTCGTATGTTCTATTAGAGAAGTACATAAAAAGATACTCACTCTAATCCACTTTGTACTAAATCACCGACAATTAATATGAATCCGAGGGAGTACAAAACTTCCGAACAAAAGTACACATATAGCCTGAAAGGGCGCCTTGGCCATCCAGCCTTATCGCAGAACTGCAACGTCCGCACGTGCCCGTCCGGCGTCTTCTCTGCCGAGATTCGTCCTGGGACTTCGAAGACGAGCGGTATCTTGACGCCTTCATTGTGACGTTAGAGGAGGACATGACTGAGGTGGAGTCCGAGTCGGAGGAGAAGGACGACGAGTAGTTTTTTTATCTATCGTTTTATCTATCGTAAGAGGAGGCTATGAACTATCTACGCACCATCTATGTATTGTTTTTTATCTATCGATTATTAATCTATCTATGTATTATTTATCTATCATTTTAGTCTAATCTATCTATTGTTTTTATCTATCTATACATATATGTGTATCGAGTCATAGTAGAAAAGAGAACGAATATAGCGCGTCTGCTGGAGCAGCTCGTGCGCGCTCTATTTTGCGGTGGCCGCTGAAGCCAGCGCTCCGCGGCGCGTAAAAACTCGCGTGAACGGCGTTGTGAACGCTTTTTTTGCGTGCCGCGTGTTGCGCGCCTGTTGGAGAGGCTCTGAGCTTGCAAGCATTTGTAAACAGAAGAATGGTCTTATGCCCACGGAGGAAAAGTAAATTCCACTGCTCTAAAAAAGTGCAAATTTTGGCTTCTTATAAAGGTTGCAAAACTTTTTCCTTCTCCAAGAAAATATACATGATTCAGATATTTACATACCGAATATGTTCTAGAATTTTGTGTCATAAGGAAAATTACTTTTTGCACCCGTGTGCACCTTTTGATTTCAGCTACAAGAAATAACTCAACAACTATGCAACTTGTGAGGGCCCAAGTGAAAGAAGAGCATGCAGTACTGCATAATACATTCCACTCTAGCCTACATAATCTTCCAACAATGAAAACTCTGAATCACACAATGTGCAATTATCTATACACAGTTGAGAGAGGCTGGTGAGTGTGAGTGCTAGCTGCATCTCCTTCTGAATAAAGAATGGAGGTCAGGGGTCGTTTTCCTGCCTCACTCGTCTCTATTTTTTCAGACTACAGCACTTTTTTCTTCTCCTCTCGGTTGATGGAAAAGGATAGATGGATGGATAATGACGTGTGTGATGCCATATGGAGGTTTCTGTGACTCGGATTGGACTCGGATCTGGCCCAGTTTTATTCACGAGAGTCATTGCCTTATCTTGTAATACATGTTCTTTTCACTTGAAATTCATGAAAGGTCAATGTGGGATTCTGATGTCTGGTTAATGATATGCAGCAAGATGAGTGTGCAACTTCTCGGGAGATGGAAAGTGATATGCTCGAACATATTCACCGAAAAAGGTTCGCGCCCCCCCTTTATAGATTCCACGGGAAAAATGCTATATGGTGAAAATCAATCCTATACATGGAAAGAAGCAAAATGGAGATAGAAGAAATCAAGTGGGAGGTGCACTAGCACCAACAGAACGCAGGATGGCGTTTGGTACGAGCATGTGTGCTCGTACCAGCCGTCCACAACACCGTGATGTCCACTCCAACAACTTCTATAAAGGGACCCATACCTGACTCGTGAAGAGCAGATACCAGAACCTCCATCTCCGCATCAGAAGCCATTCACAGACCCTAGCTGTCGCCATTTCCCATCTCATATACATAGCCACCACCATCTTCACCAGCACAACAATCCATCTCCAAGTTAGCCGTACTTGTAATCTTGTATCACATCTGGCAACCATTTTAAGACATATTATCAATAAAGCTTTCACCTTGATGTCTTCTTCGGCGATTTCTTCGTGCAAACCGATCGCCATGTGTGAGTAGTTCGGCAAGGCAATGGGTTAAGGCATAGCCTTTGCAACCCGATGTGTTTGTATGAGGGGTCGATGTAATGACTTTGAATAAACGGCATGCATATGTGAAATAAAATTACATCATAGTTGTCTCTTGTCTCTTATTCTTCGACAGTGCATGTACCCAAGATCATAGAGTTCGAGCCATGAGGAGGTTAGGAGCAGGGAGGACGTGAAGCGCTATTCCGAACACCAGTGACAAAAAGATTTAGTATGGTAGCACAAAGCCAATCCTTGGGGTACATGTGGTGTAGTCATTAAATTCCCAATGCTTTTGTCTGATTGTAAGTGCATCTAGTGCCCCTTAGTGATTTTGGTGTATTGAAGAATTATAGGTTAAGGGACTAATGCGTTTGTGAGTGTACACAGGTCTATAAATCTATGAGGAGTTTGATATTTACAGAGAAAGTCGACCCCTAGAAATAAAGTTCTTTGACTGAAGACTTTGGATTTCTGAAGACTTTCTGAAAACTTTGAAAGTGAAGAAATTGGTGTGACCTTGAAGACTTGGTATTCATTTGAGGAACATGAAGCGTGAAGACTTTTGTTTTCGTAGTTTCATTTTCTCTTTCTTGAGTCATATGAAACACCGTACTGTTAAAGGGGTCGAGGAAATACTAAGGAAAAATTTTCATGTGATGCTCAACTCAAAATCCTACACCTACCAATCCCTTCGATTGAAGCCATTGAAAATCTCATACAGTTCAGTCATATTCTTCAGTGACAGAGACAAAGTTCTTCTGGTCTGTGAGGAATTTGTTCTGACTGAGGAGTTAGGAATTCGCCAGTGCGGATTGCCTACACAGTGAGGAACATGATAGCCCTGAGGAATTTGATACTCAAAATTCTGACCGTTGTTGTGCTATGCGCCAGCTGTCCCAAAATATCTACCCACCTAACGGTCATATCATTGAAGGGCATTTATGTCTTATCATGTCGGGCTGCTCCCTAGGCTATAAATAGCCGCCCCCTACAACCACTAGCTGGTTGGCTACTCCGAGAGAAACTGACACTTGTCATTTGAGAGCATCCCATCCTCCGAGGACTTTGAGTGAAAATCATCAAGTGAGGAAAATCCAAACCCAAACACCTACAAACCCCAAATGATTGAGCATCACTGAAGAGATTGATCCTGCGTGGATCCGACGCTTGTTACTTTTGAAAACTGTGCATCTTCCAGACGGTTAGGCGTCATGGTCTAGAGCATTCAAGAGGAATTGTGGATCGCCGAGTGACCGAGATTGTGAAGGTTCGGAAGTCGCGTGAAGACTTACCATGAGTGATTGGGTGAGGTCTGTGTGACCTTAGCTCAAGGGAAATACGGTGAGGACTGAGTGTTCTGAACTGCGTGTTCAGGACTGGGTGTCCGGGACTGTGTGTCCTCAGGTTTAAATACCTAGCCGCCCTAACCAGACGTACAACTGTCACAGCAGTTGGAACTGGTCTACCAAATCATTGTCTTCACCAAGCTACCCGGTTCCATTTCCTCAACCCTTCCATTTCCTCAGTTATGTGTTGAGTGCTTGTTCATATCTGTTTGAAGACTTTGACTGAAGACTTTCCCAATTTCCCAGTTCAATTTCTTCAGTTTATTTGTCTTCATCCTGTGTCATCCTGTGTTTACGCTTTCCGTACTCTATGCTTGTCTTCATTTCATCATGATGACCATGCTTGTGTTCTGTTATGTTTACTTCTGAGTACTTATTCCGCTGCAAGTAGTTCTCCGCTAAGGAATTTCCTCACCCTGAAATTCCTCAGTGAAGAATTCATAAAAATCGCCTATTCACCCCCCTCTAGTCGATATAACGCACTTTCAATTGGTATCAGAGCGAGGTACTCCCTTGTTCTGTGTGATTTTGGTTTAACCACCTGGAGTTGTAGTTATGTCGACTGTAGGTATGATCAAGGTTTCTGCTGGGTGTCCTACCTTCGATGGGTTGGACTACCCCTACTGGAAGAATAAGATGTGCATGCATCTTGAAGCAATTGATAATGATCTCTGGTACGTTGTGGAGAATGGTGTTCCCTCTGCCACTCCCATCATCAATGCTGCTGATGTGAAGAGATTCAAGCAACTCGACTCCCAAGCGAAGAATATCATATGTGGCCATCTGAGCAAAGGACAGTATGGCAGAGTGAGTGCTTTGGAGACAGCCAAGCTTATCTGGGACAGGCTGTCCAAGGTCAATGAGGGAGTCTCAACATAGCGTGACTCTCGAGTTGACGTTCTTCGAAATCTCTTCAACCGCTTCAAAAGACTCAACAATGAAAATATTCAGCAAACCTTCGATCGCATCACTGACATCTCAAATGAGCTTCAAACACTTGGTGCCGCCGATATCACCGACCATGAGATGGTGAAGAAATTGCTGAGATCGCTTGATTCCTTATTTGATACATTGGCATTGATGATACAAGAACGTAGAGACTAGAAGTCACTTGATCCTGCTGATATCCTCGAGAGACTAAACACTCATGAGTTTCATCTTGCTGAGAAGAGAGATCTCTATGGACCAAGCTATGGTAGATCACGGGCTCTGAAGGCCAAGGCGGTATCCGAATCTGATGGTGAAGATTCTGACAGCAGCCTTAGCGACCCTGAAGAACTGAGCCAGGAGCTAGCAATTCTCATGAGGAAGTTCCAAAAATTCTCAAAACGTGGCCGTTTTGGTAAATCCTCAAGAGGTGGTGACTTGAGATCAGATTCCTCATCCCATGATTACAAGAAGAGACTCTGCCATAAATGCAAACAACCTGGACACTACATTCAAGATTGTCCTCAGTGGGAAAAGGAATTAAAGAAGAAGAAGAAGTACAAGGATTACAGTTCTGATGATTCAAAGAAGAAGAAGAAATCTTCAAAGTCTTCATCATCAAGAAACTCAAAGTCCTCATCTCACAAGAAGAGCAGCTCCAAGAAGGCTTGAGCATTCATTGGCAAGGAAATGGACTCTGAGACTGAATCTGAAGAAAATGAGGAAGAGGAGGAATCCGAAGAGTCAGACTCTGGTGTGGCGAGCCTAGCCCTCGCAACTGCTTTCGTCAGCAAGTCTATCTTCAACTCTGAAGAAATGGACCTCCCCAACACTACTGATGACGACGACGAGGACTACGCTCCCACCTATTGCTTCATGGCAAAAGGCTCAAAGGTACTCAAATATCCCTCCTCTGAATCTAGTGAGGATGAATCTGATGAAAACCTCAAACCCAGCTACTCTAAACTTGCTAAGATTGCTGTGAAACTGGAAAAGGCTCTTGAAAAGGTTCAAAATATGCTAGATAAAAGCGATGATATGTTGGGTGAGGAAATGGATCGCACTAAAATCTTGACTGAAAATCTCCAGGGACTCCAGTCCAAGTTTGAAAATCTTCAAGGTCATCATAACACTCTCATATCTAATCATGAGAAGCTTATGAATTTCTTCAAAAAAAAGCAAGACCTTGAGCAGTTAAGAGTGAGTTATGAAGATCTTCAGAAGCAGCATGATTCATTACTCGCTCAATAGATCAACGCTACTCAGGATGAATTTGTTCCTCCATGTTTGAAGTGCATTGAACGTGAAACTGCTAATTCTTCACCTGAATGCTCAAATACTTCCATTGCTGCAAATTCTTCAACTGCCTCTGCTATCACTAATTCCTCATCTGAGTACATTGCTAGTATCACTGATGATGCAGGGCTGAAGGAATTGTATATGACAGGCATGTACAAAAGCCTCAAAGGGCATCAGGCTCTTTGTGACGTGCTTAAAAAGCAGATCCTCAACAGGAACCCTAGGAAAGAGGGTATTCCATTTGAAAGGAAAATCAATGCTGATGGGACCTACTAGAAACCTGAGCAGTATCCCAAAACCTCATGGGTTGCTGCAAAGGGACCTTCAGTGGATCCATCTACCTTATCTGGCTTTACATGTGAATCTTCATATTCTTCTGATGAGTCATTTGACTCCAACTATAAACTTTTCAAAAATCAGAATGGTGAAGTATTTGCTAGTATGTTGGCACTAACTGCAGGAACGATTCCCCTATGAAGAAAATCTGGGTTCCCAAAAGGTGCCTTGAAAATCTTCAGGTGAATGTCATCATGACGTCACTTGTGAAGAATATGAACCCCAGATCAAATTCTTCATATGGATCCAAGTCCTCATACGGACCAAACTCCTCACGTGGATCAAATTCCTCAAAAGGATCAAAGTCCTCATATGAACATCATCGTGCTAACCCGTCTGTTTCACAAGGAAGATTTAAGGATTATGGATATGTGCATTATTTTTCAAATCATTATGTTCATAAGTCCTCAAAGAATTTCTCTGCTTACTCTTATGCTTACCCTAACTTCTCTTATGTGAAACAAAGTGGATTGGCATCTATGCCACCTTTCTCTTATGGAGCTCCCAGAATGATGAACTCTTTGCCACCCCTTCAGATGTGGGTGGTGAAGAAAAAGAACTAACCTATTATGCAGGGTCAGGTCTCCAGACGAACTTAAACATCTGATGAATTTGTTGGAGACCTGAATATGCTTGAAAGGACGCAAGCTAATCATGAAGAAATGAATTTTCATTCCTCACGTCCTCATACTATTTTATATGTTCTATTGTCTGATGAAATTGATGTCATATTCTTCAAATTCGTCAACAACGCAATGGTATATTCATATCTCAGGAGAAATACCTCAAGGATGTACTGAGGAAATTCGGCATGCAAGATTACAAAGGCGTCAAAATTCCTATGCCCACAAATGGCCATCTATGCACTGATGAAAATGGTATTGACTTCGACCATAAGGTATACCGCTCCATGATTGGTTCTTTATTGTACTTATGTGCATCTAGGCCAGATATAATGCTTAGTGTTTGCATGTGTGCCCGATTTCAAGCTACACCGAAGGAATCACACCATAAGGCTGTGAAGCATATTCTTCGATATCTTGCTCACACACCAACACTTGGATTATGGTACCCCAAGGGCTCGACTCTTGATCTCATTGGATATTCTGACTCTGACTATGCTGGTGATCGTGTGGACCGCAAGTCAACATCTGGTACATGTCATTTCCTCGGACGATCTTTGGTCTGTTGGTCCTCGAAGAAACAGAACTGCATATCACTGTCTACTGCTGAAGCTGAGTACATTGCTGTTGGTTCTTGCTGTGCTCAATTGCTGTGGATGAAGCAAACTCTCAAGGACTACGGCGTCAACGTGAAGAATGTGCCTCTCTTCTGTGATAATGAGAGTACCATCAAGATTGCTCACAACCCAGTTCAGCACTCGAAGACAAAGCACATTCAGATTCGTCATCATTTTCTTCGTGATCATGTGTTGAAGGGCGACATTTCTATTGAGCATGTGAAGACTGAAGAACAACTAGCCGATATCTTCACAAAGCCCTTGGATGAGAAGAGATTTAGCAAGTTGCGGTGTGAGCTAAATATCTTAGAATCTTCAAATGTTCTTTGAAAAGGACACTCATCCTAACACTTATGCAAAATTGATGACTTAGATGTGCAACACATGAAGAAACGTTTTTCTTCAATCAATGAAGACTAACACTCTAAGTGTGAAGAAGTTAACGAAGACCGATTCTCAGAACCCTACGACAATTGTACCCGGTGTCTGAAATCATCATTCTTATACGGTGGGTCACGCCACCACAAAAAGTTGAGAATATTCATTTGAGTTTTTCCTCAGTTCTTTTTCAACTTTGCATTGTTTTCACTGTTTCCGACGTTTTTCTTCATTGGCTATATATATATATATGAGTTTATGTCCTCTACAGCATTCACTTATGACTAATTCTTCAAGTTGTTTTTTTGCTAAGTGAATGTGATCGGACCCAACCCCCTCTATGCTAAACTCAACCCATTCTATTCACAAATTCTTCATGTGCGTTCTATTTGAAACTCGTTCAAAATCTTTACTGTGTCCTTGTCAGCTGAAGAAATTGCGAACGAAACTTTAAAACCTATCTTATCTAAATTTTCGGCTTTGTCGCTCAAACCATTCCACATCCCACGATAACACTTATCCATTCACCCACGATCTCACACGATCTCCACTTCTCAGTACGTGGGTGACACTTGTCAAGTGAATGAGAAGGGCCAGGGGCACGTTCATCCAAATTCTTCGGGTGAGCAGTTTTTCATCGTGGCTATAAATACCCCTTCCCTTCCTCACTTCTCTTTTACTCCGCTCGACCTCACTCCAGCTCGAGCTTCTCAAACCCTAGCGCCGCCGCTACTTCATCATCGCTGGTGAGGAAGAGCTTCACTGCCTGGACCTCGTCGTCATCGTACTCGCGCCGGCCACAAATTTCTTCACTCCGCCGCCGGCGTAGCTGTCTTCCTCTGCCGAGTTAGGGCGTGGAAGATCTGCACTGACGAACTTCACATCTCCACTTCCTAGTTCGTCGTGTTCTTTGTACAGGGTAATTAAAAGTTACTTTTACTGCCCTCTTTGATTCAAATGATTTCTACAAAATCCTTAAAGGTGTTTTTCTTCATATCTTCACACACTAAAACACCTCACATGTCATCTGTTCTTAATTCGTTTTTCTAAGCTATGTTTTTCTTCAAGATTCCTCAAATGTGTGGATTTTCGATCTATACATCTCTGGAACCTAAGACAAAGAACGCTTAGTGAAATTCTTCAAGACTCATCTGGTCAAATTCCTCAAACTTGTTCTTTTTGAAAAACCTTTAAGAACGCATATGACCTCTCCAAATTCCTCGCAACTATACTTTGTTCACAGGTACTCATGTCAGCTGCTGAATCACTAGGTTCTCATCAACTTAACTCATTTGCAGCGTTCCTCGAAGAAAAGTTGCATACATCTTTAGACAATTCCATTGTTCAAATTCCTCAACTGAAGAAAATGGCTGACGGTAAGAAGCCACAGAAAGGAGGAAAGAGGCCTGAGGTCAATACTGCTTTTGAGATCCCTGATGACATATATAAGGACTATTGCACTCCTGATGAGGCCACTCATGGCCAGGAAACCAAGAATGAGCACAAAGTGCGCATCCAAAGAATAGAGAGGAGATGGGCAAGAGAGTGGAGGGAGTACATATATGTTACTCCAAAATACATGAAGAAATTCGCTCTAAATCCTCCATGCCCAAGACCTCCGCTGGCACCTGGCCAAGAAGTAGATCCCACCAGCCTCAAGCGCGGTGAGGATTATCCTGATGAATGGGCCAAGCGCCAGGCCAAGTTGGCCAGACAAGCAAGAGAAGCAGTGAGGAAATTCAATGAAGACTCTGCTGCTGCTGCTGCCACTGTTGAGGCCTCTGCAAGCAAGCCAAAGAAGGCCATGCCAAAGAAGCCTGCTCACAAGCCAAGTGCTTCTCCATCAATGCCCTCACGGCCAAGTTCCTCAGCAATGCCCTCTCAGCCAGACTCTTCAAAGCCCTCACGGCCGACTCCTCATGCTGCTACTAAGTCCTCAGCTCCTCCGCCAAAGTCCTCAGCTGCTCCAACAAAATCCTCAACACCTGCGCATCTCGCCACGTGCCAAAGGACGAAGGGCATTTCTATTGCCTCAGGAGCATCTTCTAGTTCCTCAACACCACTTCATTCTTCAACTGGTCCCACTCTGTTGAAGACCAAGACAACTGCTGGACGAGGCTCTCGACCCGTTCCTCAGAAGAAGCAAGTTGCCTTCCAAGTGCCGTCAGATGAAGACGAAGCTGATGATGAGGAACTTGCCGAAATCATCAGAGACAGGCAAGTCAGGGCCGCTAGAGCCAAGGGCACAAGTGTGCCTCTGCTTTTGGATCCAAAGTTGATCCTTGAGTACATTGACCTATGGCACAAGGACCCAAATACTCCTATGCCTGATTTCAAGCTGACTCCTGGATAAAGTCATATGTTGACTCACTTCATACAAGAAGAAAAATGGAAGTATGAGAAGGCTAGGCAGATCAAGAAGGCGCAATACAAAAATGAGCGCTCCCTGAAGAAGAACGTTGTCTCTATGACAACTGAAGAACTTGTCACAATTCAATCTGAGATCAAGAAACTCAATGATGAATTTTACGCATACCACGCTGACTGGCTGGGAGCCAAGGTTCGTTTTGTGAGACTCGCTGACAACTTCACTTCAAATGTTGCAGTCCCAACACAACCAGAAATTCCTCGGGCTGAAGCATATGCTCAGCCGACTGAAGAAAATGCCAGCACCGCTGATGACAATCAGGTTGATGAAGAAAATGTGAGTTCCAGGGCTGATGACTACATTCCATCCGCTGAAGAAATTACCAGGGCATCCACTAGTGGTGCGCCTGAAGAAAGTGAAGACGTCAGGGCAACTGCATCAGTTGTGCCTGAAGAAACTCAACCAAATTCCTCTGCTCCTTCTGCGCCTACCCCAACTCCGATCCTTCCATCTGCATCAGATGTGAAGAAGACTAAGGCTGCAGAGCGTGTAGCGGTGAAGAAAAGGAAAGCATCAACTGCATCAGATTCTTCAGCTCAGAAGAAGATGAAGCCACTGACAAGCTCGTTTGAAAACCCAATTGATGTTGTTCCTATCTCAACCATGCCATCGAAGGACCTTGTTCTTTTTGATGAACAATATGTGATTCCAAGTGAATCCGATGAAGAGAATCCCTTTGCTGCTTCGTCAGAGCAGGTGGATGAAGAAATTGAAGTGGATACAATCCCTTCAACACTAGTTGTCTCCTCGCCTATGCCTCAGTTTACTGCTGAAGAGGCCGGCGTTGAAGAAATGGAAGATGAATATGTGGACATTGACTATACCACACCGGTGCTAAGTGATGAATTTTGGGAAAGTCAGCACCCCAACTCTCCACTCTTCACACCATTGCAACAAATTCCTCAGTCCCTAGTAACTACTGTACACATGGGATCTGATGAACCACATGCCCCACCGTCTGTCCATGAAGAAATTCCAGCCACTAGTGCTGAAGATCATGTAAATGAAGAATTGAAGTCCCAGGCTGCCACTGAAGCAGCACCTGAAATTCCTCAGCCTGTGGAACCTGAGATCGAGATCCCGGAGGTTGTGATGCAATTGACTGACACTCCTCACCCTAAGCCAAAGGATCCATTCTCAAAGAAGCAGAAATTCAAGGCTGATGATTTCTTCGGCGAGCACGTGTTCTTCACTGACTACAATCCTTATGATTTTGCTCGTCTTAGAAGGAAGCGCTTCTGGACTGCCAGCCAGGCTAACTTCTATTCTTCACTGCTTTTCAACAAGGACAAAATCTTCTACCATGAGCATATTCCTCATGTGGACATGGAATCATTGCCTTGTTTCACTCCTGTGCTTAGTGTGCTTCATGACGCGGGCCTCCTCAACTTTTGCACTGACATCGTTGATTGGAATAAAGAGCTCATTCTTCAGTTCTACACTACACTGCATATCACAGGTGATCCTGAAGATATCAACACCTGGGTCTTGGACTAGATGACCGATAATACTCACTATAAGGCACCAGCCTCTGAATTGCTTCACGCCCTGCCCATCAGTCCAACTAGTGAAAGAGCTCGCTGCCTGTACCATGAACCTGAACTCACTACTCATTACATGCAAGTGATAATGAAGCCTCTGAAGCCCGGTCAAGCCCCAAGGACCAAATTCCTCGTAAAGGATTTACTCTATGTGCCCAGAACTGTCTATCTTATTCTGACGAGGACAATGAGTCCCATCAAAGGCCACGACTCATCTGATGAGGAAATAGTTGGCATCATGAAGAATCTGCTATTCAACATAATTCATAGCATTCCTATCAACTATCACGATTTCTTCATGAGGACTCTGGCAAATGCTGCACTTTCTCCGTTTGAGCTGAAGCCTTATGCACCTTGGATCATGAGATTCCTCAGAACAAGGTCTTCACTCAACTTCAAGGCTGATTTTCAGAATCACCTCAGCTACTTGCCCCCGATTGAAGTCCTCAAGCAGACCTTTACTTCAACAGATGAAAAAGGCAAGGCTCATGTTGTCATTGATGAAGGTATTCGTCCATTGGATGGTCAGTTTCGCAAAGCTGCATCTTATTCCACCAATGATGACTCTGCCACTCAAGATTCTGCTGCCCATGCCTCCAAGCCAAATCCTCAAGCCACTGCTCCTCGTGTGATGACTGACCATGAGCTTCTGCTTAGTCTTCATCAGAAGGTGGATCGAAACCATAAATGGGTTAAGCGTCAGTTTGGTTCATTTCTTCACAACATGACCGCTACACAAAATGCAGTGAAGAAAAACCACTACTACCTCCATGAGGTTTTCGGTCGCACCTGGGCTATTCTGTCCCATGTCTATAGTGAAGAAGATCTGAAGAAAATGGGTCTCAAGGAAGATTTTGATTGGTCTGCACCTCCACCGAAGAAATTCAAGAAGGTCAAGGTCCCTTCCTTGGTATCCAGCTCTTATTCTTCATCGCGCGACACCGATGAGCATGAAGACTTGGACGACACTGCGACAGGCCCCACATCAACAAATGACCCCAACAACGCTGGTGCTCCTTCATCAACTTGAAATTCTTCAGGGGCGTTAGTCCTCATTTTCGATCCTTTTGGTCATTTGATGGCAAAGGGGGGGATTTGAGTTAGTCTTCAAGCGGGTCTATCTTATATGGGCATTTTTTTTGCTAAGTTACAACTCTCGTTCTTCTGAAACTTTATTGGATCGAGTTGTAAACTTAAACCCGATGGTGCTCTGATACTTTTGATGCGTTTTTCTGCATGCTTATTCATCATATATGTTAATGCACGCATGCTGAATTACTCAGTCACCATATTTCATCATGCATTTCAAATTCTTCATATTATGTCAATTGCGTGTATGAATTACAAGATATAGGGGGAGATCTCCATGATTCTATTCTTCAAAGTGTGCAATGCTTCAAAATCAAATTCCTCACTATGCACATCTTCAGGGGGAGTTCTTCTATATCTTGCAATCAAATTCCTTAATATTAGTATTTACACTTCATATGTTTATCCCCGTTGAAAACTTAACCTATATTGTCATCAATCACCAAAAAGGGGGAGATTGTAAGTGCATCTAGTGCCCCTTAGTGATTTTGGTGTATTGATGACTTACAGGTTAAGGGACTAATGCGTTTGTGAGTGTACACAGGTCTATATGTCTATGAGGAGTTTGATATTTACAGAGAAAGTCGACCCCTAAAAATGAAGTTCTTCGACTGAAGACTTTGGATTTCTGAAGACTTTCTGAAAACTTTGAAAGTGAAGAAATTGGTGTGACCTTGAAGACTTGGTATTCATTTGAGGAACATGAAGCGTGAACACTTTTGTTTTCGTAGTTTCATTTTCTCTTTCTTGAGTCATAGGAAACACCGTACTGTTAAAGGGGGTCGAGGAAATACTAAGGAAAAATTTCCATGTGATGCTCAACTCAAAATCCTACACCTACCAATCCCTTCAATTGAAGCCATTGAAAATCTCATACAGTTCAGTCATATTCTTCAGTGACAGAGACAAAGTTCTTCTGGTCTCTGAGGAATTTGTTCTGACTGAGGAGTTAGGAATTCACCAATGTGGATTGCCTACACAGTGAGGAACATGATAGCCCTGAGGAATTTGATACTCAAAATTCCGACCATTGCTGTGCTATGCGCCAGCTATCCCAAAATATATACCCACCTAACAGTCATATCATTAAAGGGCATTTATGTCTTATCATGTCGGGCTGCTCCCTAGGCTATAAATAGCCACCCCCTACAACCACTAGCTGGTTGGCTGCTCCGAGAGAAACTGAAACTTGTCATTTGAGAGCATCCCATCCTCCGAGGACTTTGAGTGAAAATCATCAAGTGAGGAAAACCCAAACCCAAACACCTACAAACCCCAAGTGATTGAGCATCACTGAAGAGATTGATCCTACATGGATCTGACGCTTGTTACCTTTGAAGACTGTGCATCTTCCAGACGGTTAGGCGTCATGGTCTAGAGCATCCAAGAGGAATTGTGGATCGCCGAGTGACCGAGTCTGTGAAGGTTCGGAAGTCACCTGAAGACTTACCACGAGTGATTGGGTGAGGTCTGTGTGACCTTAGCTCAAGGGGAATACGGTGAGTTCTGAACTGCGTGTTCAGGACTGGGTGTCCGGGACTGTGTGTCCTCAGGTTTAAATACCTAGCTGCCCTAACCAGACGTACAACTGTCACAGCAGTTGGAACTGGTCTACCAAATCATTGTCTTCACCAAGCTACCTGGTTCCATTTCCTCAACCCTTCCATTTCCTCAGTTATGTGTTGAGTGCTTGTTCATATCTGTTTGAAGACTTTGACTGAAGACTTTCCCAATTTCCTCAGTTCAATTTCTTCAGTTTGTTTGTCTTCATCCTATGTTTATGCTTTCCGTACTCTGTGCTTGTCTTCATTTCATCATGATGACCATGCTTGTGTTCTGTTATGTTTACTTCTGAGTACTTATTCCGCTGCAAGTAGTTCTCCGCTAAGGAATTTCCTCACCCTGAAATTCCTTAGTGAAGAATTCATAAAAATCACCTATTCACCCCCTCTAGTCGATATAACGCACTTTCACTGATTTATCTTAATTACTGAGGTAACCCCGCAACGGTGTCTTGGACTAGGGGGTGCATGCCACGTCGGCCTACTGTTCGTAGGCCGGGTCGATGATCCACCAGTAACTGAAGAATGGGCCCCACATGCCCTAGTCCTTGGCGTAATCAAGATGGATACCTCTGAAGACTTCTCGTACACTTCAAGGCGAGTTTGAATGATTGACATGTTTATCCCTAGATTGTAACCGACCATGTGTAACACTAGATACCCCTGGTGCCTATATAAGCCATGGGGTTTAGGCCATAGAGGCAAGTGTTTCGAGATTAAGAGCTTAGAGCCTGTTCATACGATCTCTAGGTAGATCATACTATACTTTGTACCCGGCCCATCCCACAATCAATATAATAAGAGCAGGATGTAGGGTTTTTCCTCCTCAAGAGGGCCCAAACCTGGGTAAAATACCGTGTCCCTATTCTTCCTGTTATCATTGTTCCTAGATCACCAGCTCAGGACCTCCTACCCGAGATCCATCGGTTTTAGCACAGACACCCCGCGTGACGGATAGGGTTGATGGTTGCACAACTGACTCTCGATGTAGAGCGTGTTTCGTCTAGACGTAATTTGGACACATCCCTCTGTAAGTGCATCTAGTGCCCCTTAGTGATTTTGGTGTATTGAAGACTTATATGTTAAGGGACTGATGCGTTTGTGAGTGTACACAGGTCTGTAAGTCTATGAGGAGTTTGATATTTACCGAGAAAGTCGACCCCTAAAAATGAAGTTCTTCGACTGAAGACTTTGGATTTCTGAAGACTTTCTGAAGACTTTGAAAGTGAAGAAATTGGTGTAATCCTGAAGACTTGGTATTCATTCGAGGAACACGAAGCATGGAGACTTTTGTTTTCGTAGTTTCATTTTCTCTTTCTTGAGTCATAGGAAACATCGTACTGTTAAAGGGGGTCGAGGAAATACTAAGGAAAAATTTCCAAGTGATGCTCAACTCAAATCCTACACCTACCAATCCCTTCGAGTGAAGCCATTGGAAATCTCATACAACTCAGTCAATTTCTTTAGTGACAGAGACGAAGTTCTTCTGGTCTCTGAGGAATTTGTCTGACCGAGGAGTTAGGAATTTGCCAGTGCGAATTTCCTACACAGTGAGGAACATGATAGCCCTAAGGAATTTGATACTCAAAATTCTGACCGTTGCTGTGCTATGCGCCAGCTGTCCCAAAATATCTACCCACCTAACGGTCATATCATTGAAGGGCATTTATGTCTTATCATGTCGGGCTGCTCCCTAGACTATAAATACCCGCCCCCTACAACCACTAGCTAGTTGGCTGCTCTGAGAGAAACTGACACTTGTCAATTGAGAGCATCCCATCCTCCAAGGACTTTGAGTGAAAATCATCAAGTGAGGAAAACCCAAACCCAAACACCTACAAACCCAAAGTGATTGAGCATCACTGAAGAGATTGATCCTGCGTGGATCCGACGCTTGTTACATTTGAAGACTGTGCATCTTCCAGATAGTTAGGCGTCATGGTCTAGAGCATCCAAGAGGAAATTGTGGATCGCCGAGTGACCAAGTCTGTGAAGGTTTAGAAGTCACCTGAATACTTACCACGAGTGATTGGGCGAGGTCTATGTGACCTTATCTCAAGGGGAATACGGTGAGGACTAAGTGTCCTGAGCTTCCTGTTCAGGACTGGGTGTCCAGGACTATGTTTCCTCAGGTTTAAATACCTAGCCGCCCTAACCAGACGTATAACTGCCACAATAGTTGGAACTGGTCTACCAAATCATTGTCTTCACCGAGCTAACCAGTTTCAATTCCTCAACCCTTCTATTTCCTCATTTCTTTGTTGTGTACTTGTTCATATCTGTTTGAAGACTTTGACTGAAGACTTTCTCTATTTCCTTAGCTCAATTTCTTCAGTCTATTTGTCTTCATTTTGTTTATCCTGTATTTACGCTTTCCGTACTCAGCGCTTGTTTTCATTTCTTCATGAATACCATGTTCATGCTCTGTTACATTTACTTCTGAGTACTTATTCTGCTGCAAGTAGTTCTTCACTCAGGAATTTCCTCACCGCAAATTCCTTAGTGAAGAATTCATAAAAAATCGCCTATTCACCCCCCTCAAGTCGATATAACGCACTTTCAATTGGTATCCGAGCAAGGTACTCCCTTGTTCTGTGTGATTTTGGTTTAACCGCCTAGAGTTTTAGTTATGTCGACCATGATACGTCTCCAACGTATCTTTAATTTTTGATTGTTCCATGCTATTTTATTATCTGTTTTGGATGTTTATGGGCTTTATTATACACTTTTATATTATTTTCGGGACTAACCTATTAACCTAGAGCCCAGTGACAGTGCCACTTTCTGTTTTTTTCCTTGTTTTAGAGTATCACAGAAAAGGAAAATCAAATGGAGTCCAATTAACCTGAAACTTCACCGAACTTATTTTTGGACCAGAAGAAGCCCACAGAGTACCGGAGTTGGACCAGGAGAGTCCCGGGCTACCCGCGAGGGTGGGGGGCGCGCCCACCCCCTGGGCGCGCCACCCTGCCTCGTGGACAGCCTGGAGGTCCACCGACGTACTTCTTCCTCCCATATATACCCACATACCATAAAAACTTCGGGGAGCAGAATAGATCGGGAGTTCTGCCGCCAGAAGCCTCTATAGCCACCAAAAACCAATCTAGACCCGTCCCGGCACCCTGCCGAAGGGGGGGGAATCCCTCTCCGGTGGCCATCTTCATCATCCTGGTGCTCTCCATGACGAGGAGGGAGTAGTTCTCCCTCGGGGCTGAGGGTATGTACCAGTAGCTATGTGTTTGATCTCTCTCTCTCGTGTTCTTGAGGTGGTACGATCTTGATGTATCACGAGCTTTGCTATTATAGTTGGATCCTATGATGTCTCTCCCCCTCTACTCTCTTGTAATGGATTGAGTTTTCCCTTTGAAGTTATCTTATCGGATTGAGTCTTTAAGGATTTGAGAACACTTGATGTATGTCTTGCGTGGGATACCTGTGGTGATAATGGGGTATTCTATTGATCCACTTGATGTATGTTTTGGTGATCAACTTGCGGGTTCCGCCCATGAACCTATGCATAGGGGTTGGCACACGTTTTCGTCTTGACTCTCTGGTATAAACTTTGGGGCACTCTTTGAAGTACTTTGTGTTGGTTTGAATAGATGAATCTGAGATTGTGTGATGCATATCGTATAATCATACCCGCGGATACTTGAGGTGACATTGGAGTATCTAGGTGACATTAGGGTTTTGGTTGATTTGTGTCTTAAGGTGTTATTCTAGTACGAACTCTAGGGATGTTTGTCACACTTATAGGAATAGCCCAATGGATTGATTGGAAAGAATAACTTTGAGGTGGTTTCGTACCCTACCATAATCTCTTCGTTTGTTCTCCGCTATTAGTGACTTTGAAGTGACTCTTTGTTGCATGTTGAGGGATAGTTATGTGATCCAATTATGTTATTATTGTTGAGAGAACTTGCACTAGTGAAAGTATGAACCCTAGGCCTTGTTTCAACGCATTGCAATACCGTTTATGCTCACTTTTATCATTAGTTACCTTGCTGTTTTTATATTTTCATATTACAAAAACCATTATCTACTATCCATATACCACTTGTATCACCATCTCTTCGCTGAACTAGTGCACCTATACAATTTACCATTGTATTGGGTGTGTTGGGGACACAATAGACTCTTTGTTATTTGATTGCAGGGTTTCTTGAGAGAGACCATCTTCATCCTACGCCTCCTACGGATTGATAAACCTTAGGTCATCCACTTGAGGGAAATTTGCTATTGTCCTACAAACCTCTACACTTGGAGGCCCAACAACGTCTACAAGAAGAAGGTTGTGTAGTAGACATCAAGCTCTTTTCTGGCGCCGTTGTCGGGGAGGTGAGTGCTTGAAGGTATATCTTTAGATCTTGCAATCGAATCTTTTAGTTTCTTGTTTTATCACTAGTTTAGTTTATAAAAGAAAATTACAAAAATAATGGAATTGAGTTTGCCTCATACGCTTCATCTTTTTAATATCTTTCGTGAGTATGATGGAAAGGAAAATTGTGCCAAAGTGTTAGAAGAAGAATGCATTAGAATGTTTGGCACTAAATATTTGAATGATGAGCATGATTGCAATTTTATTAGTATGAATTCCTTGAATATCCATGATGCTAATGATATGCAAAGCCACAAGCTTGGGGATGCTATGTTTGACGAAGATGATATTTTTAGTCCCCCAAGTTTTGATGTGCAAATTTATTATGATGAGAGCATGCCGGCTATCTATGATGATTATTGTGATGACTTGTATGCTATAAATAATAATGATATTCATGAAACTTGTCATCATGATTTTAACTTTCAATTGGATTATGCCTCACAGGATAGTTATTTTGTTGAGTTTGCTCCCACTACTATTCATGGGAAGAAATTTGCTTATATGGAGAGTAAAAAAAATTCTATGCTTGTAGATCATGAAAAGAATGCTTTATGTGATAGTTATAATGTTGAATTCATTCATGATGCTACTGAAAATTATTACGAGGGAGGAATATATGCTTGTAGGAATTGCAATAATATCAAGCTTCCTCTCTATGTGCTTAAAATTTTGAAGTTATGCTTGTTTTAACTTCCTATGCAAGTTGATTATTGATCCCATAAATTGTTTGCTCACAAAATCCCTATGCATAGGAAGTGGGTTAGACTTAAATGTGCTAGTCATATTCTTCATGATGCTCTCTTTATGTTTCAATTCTTATCCTTTATGTGAGCATCATTGAAATCATCATGCCTAGCTAGGGGCGTTAAACGATAGCGCTTATTGGGAGGCAACCCAACTTTATTTTTGTTCCTTGCTTTTTGTTCCTGTTTAGTAATAAATAATTCATCTAGACTCTGTTATGGTTGTGTTTTTTGTGTTTAATTAGTGTTTGTGCCAAGTAGAACCTTTGGGAAGACTTGGGGAAAGTCTTTGCGATCATGCTGTAAAAAACAGAAACTTTAGCGCTCACGAGAATTGCTGCCAGTTTTATTGGAGAGTGATATTGAGTTAATTCTTTTTGAAGATGATTAATAGGCAAATTACTCAGGTCCACCAATTTATTTGAGAATTTTATGAGTTCCATAAGTATACGTTTGATACAGATTACTACAGACTGTTCTGTTTTTTGACAGATTCTGTTTTCTATGTGTTGTTTGCTTATTTTGATGAATCTATGAGTAGCATCGAAGAGTTTATAAAACATAGAGAAGTTGGAATACAGTAGGTTTAACACCAATATAAATAAATAATTAGTTCATTACAGTACCTTGAAGTGGTGTTTTGTTTTCTTACGCTAACGGAGCTTACGAGTTTTCTGTTAAGTTTTGTGTTGTGAAGTTTTCAAGTTTGGGTAAAAATTCGATGGACTATGGAATAATGAGTGGCAAGAGCCTAAGCTTGGGGATTCCCAAGGAACCACAAGGTAATATTCAAGTACAACCAAGAGCCTAAGCTTGGGGATGCCCCGGAAGGCATCCCCTCGTTCGTCTTCGTTCATCGGTAACTTTACTTTGAGCTATATTTTTATTTGCCACATGATATGTGTTTTGCTTGGAGCGTCAATTTATTTTGTTAGGATTTTCTTGCTGTTTGAATAAAATATCAAGATCTGAAATTCTTAAGTGTTAGAGAGTCTTCACATAGTTTCATAATTATTCGACTACTCATTGATCTTCACTTACATCTTTCGGAGTAGTTTGTCATTTGCCCTAGTGTTTCAGTTATATCTTTTAGAGCACGGTGGTGGTTTTATTCTATAGAAATAATTGATCTATCATGCTTCACTTATATTATTTTGAGAGTCCTAAACAACATGGTAATTTTCTTTGGTTATGAACTTAGTCCTAATATGATGGGCATCCAAGAGGGATATAATAAAAACTTTCATATAAAGTGCATTGAATACTATGAGAAGTTTGATACTTGATGATTTTTTTGAGATATGCGGATGGTAATATTAGAGTCATGCTAGTGAGTAGTTGTGAATTTGAGAGATACTTGTGTTAAAGTTTGTGATTCCCGTAGCATGCACATATGGTGAACCGTTATGTGATGAAGTCGGAGCATGATTTATTTATTGATTGTCTTCCTTATAAGTGGCGGTCGGGGACGAGCGATGGTCTTTTCCTACCAATCTATCCCCCTAGGAGCATGCACATAGTACTTTGTTTTGATAAGTAATAGATTTTTGCAATAAGTATGTGAGTTCTTTATGACTAATGTTGAGTCCATGGATTATACGCACTCTCACCCTTCCACCATTGCTAGCCTCTCTAGTACCGCGCAACTTTCGCCGGTACCATAAACCCACCATATACCTTCCTCAAAACAGCCACCATACCTACCTATTATGGCATTTCCATAGCCATTCCGAGATATATTGCCATGCAACTTTCCACCGTTCCGTTTACTATGACACGCTCCATCATTGTCATATTGCTTTGCATGATCATGTAGTTGACATTGTATTTGTGGCAAAGCCACCGTTCATAATTCTTCCATACATGTCACTCTTGAGTCATTGCACATCCCGGTATACCGCCGGAGGCATTCATATAGAGTCATATTTTGTTCTAAGTATCGAGTTGTAATTCTTGAGTTGTAAGTAAATAAAAGTGTGATGGTCATCATTATTAGAGCATTGTCCCAGTGAGGAAAGGATGATGGAGACTATGATTCCCCCATAAGTCGGGATGAGACTCCGGACGAAAAATAAAAAAAAGAGAAAAAAAGAGGCCATAAAAAAGAGAAAAGGACCAAATATAAAATAAAATAATAAAAAAATGAGAGAAAAAGAGAGAAGGGGCAATGCTACTATCCTTTTACCACACTTGCGCTTCAAAGTAGCACCATGATCTTCATAATAGAGAGTCTCCTATGTTATCACTTTCATATACTAGTGGGAATTTTTCATTATAGAACTTGGCTTGTATATTCCAATAATGGGATTCCTCAAAATACCCTAGGTCTTCGTGAGCAAGCAAGTTGGATGCACACCCACTTAGTTCTTTTTGTTGAGCTTTCATATACTTATAGCTCTAGTGCATCCGTTGCATGGCAATCCCTACTCACTCACATTGATATCTATTAATGGGAATCTCCATAGCCCGTTGATATGCCTAGTTGATGTGAGACTATCTTCTCCCTCTTTGTCTTCTCCACAACCACCATTCTATTCCACATATAGTGCTATGTCCATGGCTCACGCTCATGTATTGCGTGAAGATTGAAAAAGTTTGAGAACACCAAAAGTATGAAACAATTGCTTGGCTTGTCATCGGGGTTGTGCATGATTTAAATATTTTGTGTGGTGAAGATGGAGCATAGCCAGACTATATGATTTTGTAGGGATAACTTTCTTTGGCCATGTTATTTTGAAGAGACATAATTGCTTAGTTAGTATGCTTGAAGTATTATTATTTCTATGTCAATATTAAACTTTTGTCTTGAATCTTTCGGATCTGAATATTCATACCACAATTAAGAGAATTACATTGAAATTATGCTAAGTAGCATTCCACATCAAAAATTCTGTTTTTATCATTTACCTACTTGAGGACGAGCATGAATTAAGCTTGGGGATGCTGATACGTCTCCAACGTATCTATAATTTTTGATTGTTCCATGCTATTATATTATCTGTTTTGGATGTTTGTGGGCTTTATTATACACTTTTATATTATTTTTGGAACTAACCTATTAACCTAGAGCCTAGTGCCAGTTTCTATTTTTTTTCCTTGTTTTGAAGTATCATAGAAAAGGAAAATCAAATGGAGTCCAATTGACCTGAATATTCACGAAACTTATTTTTGGACGAGAAGAAACCCACGGAGTATCGGAGTTGGACCAGGAGAGTCCCGGGCTTCCCACGAGGGTGGGGGCGCACCCATCCCCCTGGGCGCGCCCTCCTGCCTCGTGGACAGCCCGGAGGGCCACCGACGTACTTCTTCCTCCCATATATACCCATATAACCTAAAAACTTTGGGGAGCAGAATAGATCAGGAGTTCCGCCGCGAGAAGCCTCCGTAGCCACCGAAAACCAATCTAGACCCGTCCTGGCACCCTGCCGGAGGGGGGAATCCCTCTCCGGTGGCCATCTTCATCATCCCGGTGCTCTCCATGATGAGGAGGGAGTAGTTTTCCCTCGAGGCTGAGGGTATGTACCAATAGCTATGTGTTTGATCTCTCTCTCTCTCTCTCGTGTTCTTGAGGTGGTACGATCTTGATGTATGCGAGCTTTGCTATTATAGTTGGATCCTATGATGTTTCTCCCCCTCTACTCTCTTGTAATGGATTGAGTTTTCCTTTGAAGTTATCTTATCGGAATGAGTATTTACGGATTTGAGAACACTTGATGTATGTCTTGCGTGGAATACCTGTGGTGACAATGGGGTATTCTATTGATCCATTTGATGTATGTTTTGGTGATCAACTTGCGGGTTCCGCCCATGAACCTATGCATAGGGATTGGCACACGTTTTCGTCTTGAGTCTCCGGTAGAAACTTTGGGGTACTCTTTGAAGTACTTTGTGTTGGTTTGAATAGATGAATCTGAAATTGTGTGATGCATATCGTATAATCATACCCGCAGATACTTGAGGTGACATTGGAGTATCTAGGTGACATTAGGGTTTTGGTTGATTTGTGTCTTAAGGTGTTATTCTAGTACGAACTCTAGGGCTGTTTGTGACACTTATAGGAATAGCCCAACGGATTGATTGGAAAGAATAACTTTGAGGTGGTTTCATACCCTACCATAATCTCTTTGTTTGTTCTCCGCTATTAGTGACTTTGGAGTGACTCTTTGTTGCATGTTGAGGGATAGTTATGTGATCCAATTATGTTATTATTGTTGAGAGAACTTGCACTAGTGAAAGTATGAACCCTAGGCCTTGTTTCAACGCATTGCAATACCGTTTACGCTCACTTTTATCATTAGTTACCTTGCTGTTTTTATATTTTCAGATTACAAAAACCATTATCTACTATCCATATACCACTTGTATCACCATCTCTTCGCCGAACTAGTGCACCTATACAATTTACCATTGTATTGGGTGTGTTGGGGACACAAGAGACTCTTTGTTATTTGGTTGTAGGGTTGCTTGAGAGAGACCATCTTCATCCTACGCCTCCTACGGATTGATAAACCTTAGGTCATCCACTTGAGGGAAATTTGCTACTGTCCTACAAACCTCTGCACTTGGAGGCCCAACAATGTCTACAAGAAGAAGGCTGTGTAGTAGACATCAGACCACATGAATGAAGATTGTGACATGCCCCATCTTTGACGGTCATGATTATCCCAAGTGGAAGGCCATGATGAAGAAGCGCCTCATGGCGATGAACAGCGAACTCTGGACCGTCACCGAAATTGGTCTTACTGACCTATGCAAGATGGCGGAGGCTGATGATATTCGCAAGTACACGCTACTCAACCTCACGGCGAAGGACATCATCTGCTCCAGCTTGTCACAAAACCAGTTCAGGAACGTTATGAATCTCAGCCATGCGAAACTCATCTGGGACCGACTCTCTGAGGTCTATGAAAGTCATCAATCTCGCGTTCGAGGACCTCATGGAATCACGCAAGGCTATGACTTTCAATCCAGAATCATCATCCTCTGCACCATGCCTTATGGCAAAAGGTGCCAAGGTAACTGAATGCTACTTATCTGAGTCTTGTGGTGATGAATTTGGACCCAGTTATGTCAAACTTGGTTCCCTTGCCACTAAACAACAAAGAGCTTTGGAAAAAGTTCAAAACATGCTAAATGAGAGCGACGATATGTTGGGTGAAGAAATGGATCGTTCCAAAGCTTTGGCTGAAAGTCTTCAGGGACTCCAGTCCAAGTTTGACAATGTTCAAGGTCATCATAATGCTCTCTTATCTGATCATGAGAAGCTTTCTTATGAATTTCTTCAAAGAAAGCAAGATCTTGAGCAGTTACGAGTGAGTTATGAAGATCTTCAAAAGGAGCGTGATTTATTACTTGCTCAACAAATCAGCGCTACTCAGGAAGAATTTATTCCTCCATGTTTGAAGTGCATTGAACGTGAATCTGCTAATTCTTCACCTGAATGCTCAAATGCTTCCATTGCTGCAAATTCTTCAATTGTCCCTGCTATCACTAATTCCTCACCTGAGGACATTGCTAGTATCACTGATGATGCATGGCTGAAGGAATTGTATATGACAGGCATGTACAAAAGCCTCAAAGGGCACCAGGCTCTTTGTGATGTGCTTAAAAGGCAAATCCTCAACAGGAACCCTAGAAAAGAGGGCATTGCCTTTGAGAGGAAACTTAATGTTGATGGGACCTACTGGAAACCTGAGCAGTATCCCAAAACCTCATGGGGTGCTGCAAAGGGACCTTCAGTGGATCCATCTACTTTATCTGGCTTTACATGTGAATCTTCATATTCTTCTGATGAGTCAATTGACTCCAACTATAAACTGTTCAAAAATCAGAATGGTGAAGTATTCGCTAGATATGTTAGCACTAACTGCAGGAACGGTTCTCCTATGAAGAAAATCTGGGTTCCCAAAAGTTTCCTTGAAAATCTTCAGGTGAATGTCATCATGACACCACCTGTGAAGAATAGGAACCCCATATCAAATTCTTCATATGGATCCAAGTCCTCATACGGACCAAACTCCTCACGTGGATCAAATTCCTCAAAAGGATAAATGTCCTCATATGAACATCATCGTGCCAACTCGTCTGTTTCGTAGGGAAGATCTAAGGATTATGGATATGTGCATTATTCTTCAAATCGTTATGTTCATAAGTCCTCGAAGAATTTCTCTGCTAACTCTTATGCTTACCCTAATCCCTCTTATGTGAAACGAAGTGGATTGGCATCTATGCCACCTTTCTCTTATGGAGCTCGCAGAATGATGAACTCTTTGCCACCCCTTCAGATGTGGGTGGTGAAGAAAAAGAACTAATCTCTTATGCAGGGTCAGGTCTCCAGACGAACTTAATCGTTTGAAGAATTTGCTGGAGACCTGAATATGCTTGAAAGGACGCAAGCTAATCATGAAGAAATGAATTTTCATTTCTCACGTCCTCATACTGCTTTATCTGCTCTATTGCTTGATGAAACTGATCTGATGAAATTGATACCATATTCTTCACTAATGAAGTATATGAGTTTGTAAGTTGCACTAATTCATCTGCAGGATGATCAACCCAAAGCCACTGAGTGGGTCCTTGATAGTGGATGTACAAATCACATGACCAGTGACAGGAGCTTATTGATGGACTCTGCTTTATCTCCATCACATCTGAAGCATATCACCTATGCTGACAAAGGAAAAAGCAAGGTATTGGGTCTAGGTAAGGTTGCAATCTCAAAGGATCGACACATGGACAAAGTCATGCTTGTCGAGTCCTTAGGGTTCAATCTCATGTCTGTCTCAATGCTTTGTGATCTTGATATGGTTGGCAAGTATCGTTGTGTTGTGATCATGGAAGCTGGCAATTCCAAAGTCTTCGAAGGCTTTAGCAAAGGAGATTTGTATATTGTTGATTTCTCTACAGGACCACAACCTGGTACATGTCTACTTGCAAAAGCTTCAGAAGGCTGGCTATGGCATCGACGACTTGGTCATGCTGGCAGGAGAAATCTGCAAACGCTCGCGAAGAAGAAGCATGTCATTGGCATTGAGAATGTCAAATTCCTCAAGGATCACTTATGCGGAGCCTGTGAAGCTGGAAAGATGACCAAGGCCAAGCATCCAACAAAGACTATCATGACTACTACTCGACCATTTGAATTGCTTCACATGGATCTCTGTGGCCCTACTCACTATGCCACATTTACTAATTCTGCATCTTTATATGGCTTTGTCATTGTTGATGATTATTCTCGATATACATGGGTGCATATCATCACTTACAAAACTGAAGTGCAGGAAGTCTTCAAATGATTTTCCTCAAGGGCTTCAACCAACTTTGGTGTGAAGATCAAGCACATCAGAAGTGATAATAGAACTGAGTTCAAGAACACTGGTCTTGATGACTATCTTGATGAACTTGTTATTACTCATGAGCTATCTGCTCCTTATACTCCTCGGCAAAATGGCATCATGGAGCGCAAGAACATGACTCTTGTTGAGATGGCCCGCACTATGCTTGATGAGTACAAGACGCCTCCTCGCGTCTGGCCTGAGGCAATTGATACTGCCTGCCACATCATCAACAGGGTATATCTTCACAAATTCTTTAAGAAAACTGCATATGAACTTATCATTGACAAGAAACCCAACGTGAGTTATTTCAAAGTCTTCAGTGCTAAATGCTGGATTAGAGATCCTCATCACAGTTCTAAATTTGCACCGAAAGCACATGAAGGTTTTATGCTCGGTTATGGTAAGGACTCACACACCTACAGAGTCTTCAACACCTATCACCACAAGGTTGTTGAAACTGTAGATGTGTGGTTCGATGAGACTAATGGCTCACAAAGAGAGAACCTACCTTCTGTGATAGATGAAATACCTCCTGAGGAATCTATCAAGTTCAAGGCTACTGAGGATGTCATTCCTACCGAAGAATCTGCTGAAGAAGTCATTCCAGAACATGAAGAACGTCATGCAGATGCACCTAAGGAAAATGGTGCTGAAGAAAATGCTGATCGAATTCCTCAACGACAACCCGCTCATCCTCACGTTGCAAATGAAGTGCAAATTGAGAAAATCATCAGCGACATCAACATTCCAGGTCCTCTCACACACTCAAGAGCTTCACATTTATCTAACTTTTGTGGGCACTTTGCTTTCGTCTCTATCACAGAGCCCACTAAGGTAGATGAAGCATTTTTGGAGCCTGAGTGGATTCAAGCTATGCAAGAGGAATTACATCAATTCGAGCTCAAAAACATCTGGGAACTGGTCAAACGTCCAGATCCTGGCAAGCACAATATCATCGGCACAGAGTGGATCTACCGCAACAAGCAAGATGAAAATGGCCTTGTGGTGAGGAATAAGGCACGACTTGTAGCGCAAGGCTACACACAGGTTGAAGGAATTGACTTCGATGAAACTTTTGCACCTGTTGCTAGACTTGAAGCTATTCGCATATTACTTGCTTATGCTAACCATCATGATATCATCTTATATCAATTGGATGTGAAAAGTGCATTCCTCAATGGTAAGCTTGAGGAAGAAGTATATGTTGCTCAGCCCCCAGGTTTTGAAGATCCAAAGCATCCTAACAAAGTCTTCAGACTCAATAAGGCCCTCTATGGCCTCAAGCAGGCCCCACGGGAGTGGTATGATACTTTGAAGGAATTCCTCATGAAGAAATGCTTCAAACCCGGTTCACTTGACCCAACTCTTTTCACTAAATCTTATGATGGCAAATTGTTTGTATGCCAAATTTATGTTGATGATATCATTTTCAGCTGTACTGACCAACGTTACAGTGATGAATTTGCCTATATGACGAGTGAAGAATATCAAATGTCTATGATTTCAGATTCATCAACAGCGCAATGGCATATTCATATCTCAGGAGATATACCTCAAGGATGCACTGAGGAAATTCGGCATGCAAGATTGCAAAGGAGTCAAAATCCCTATGCCCACAAATGGCCATCTATGCACTGGTGAAGATGGTATTGACTTCGATCAATAGGTATACCGCTCCATGATTGGTTCTTTATTGTACTTATGTGCATCTAGGCCAGATATTATGCTTAGTGTTTGCATGTGTGCCCGATTTCAAGCTACACCAAAGGAATCACACCATAAGGCTGTGAAGCATATTCTTCGATATCTAGCTCACACACCAACACTTGGATTATGGTACCCCAAGGGCTCGGATTTTGATCTCATTGGATTTTCTGACTCTGACTATGCTGGTGATCATGTGGACCGCAAGTCAACATCTGGCACATGCCATTTCCTCGGAAGATCCTTGGTCTGTTGGTCCTCGAAGAAACAGAACTGCGTATCACCGTCTACTGCTGAAGTTGAGTACATTGCTGCTGGTTCTTGTTGTGCTCAACTGCTCTTGATGAAGCAAACTCTCAAGGACTACAACATCAACATGAAGAATGTTTCACTCTACTGTGACAATGAGAGTGCCATCAAGATTGCTCATAACCCAGTTCAGCACTCGAAGACAAAGCACATTCAGATTCGTCATCATTTTCTTCATGATCATCTGTTGAAGGGCGACATCTCTATTGAGCATGTGAAGACTGAAGAATAGCTAGCCGATATCTTCACTAAGCCCTTGGATGAGAAGAGATTTAGCAAGTTGCGGTGTGAGCTAAATATCTTAGAATCTTCGAATGTTCTTTGAAAAGGACACTCATCCTAACACTTATGCAAAATTGATGACTTAGATGTGTAACACATGAAGAAACGTTTTTCTTCAATCAATGAGGACTAACACTCTAAGTGTGAAGAAATTAACAAAGAATTTTATTCTCAGAACCCTACGACAATTGTATCCGGTGTCTGAAATCATCATTCTTATACGGTGGGTCACGCCACCATCAAAAGTTGAAAATCCTCAATCTGAGTTTTTCCTCACTTTGAAATTCCTCAGTTGTTATTCAACTTGCATTGTCTTCACTCTTTCCATCATTTTTTATTGGCTATATATATATATATGTGAGTTTATGTCCTCTACAACATTCACTTATTGCTATTTCTTCAAGTTGCTTGTTCTGCTAAGTGAATGTGATTGGACCCTTTCCCCCTCTATGCTAAACTCAACCTAGTCTATTCACAAATTCTTCATGTGCGTTCTATTTGAAACTCGTTCAAAATCTTCACGGTGTCCTTGTTAGCTGAAGAAATTGTGAACGGAACCTTAAACTTATCTTATCTGAATTTTTGGCTTTTGCCGCTCAAATCGTTACACATTCCACGATAATACTTATCCTCTTCACCCACGATCGCACATGATCGTCACCTCTCAGTACGTGGGTGACACATGTCACATGAATGAGAAGGGTCAGGGGCACGTTCGTCCAATTTCCTTGGGCGAGCAGTTTTTCACTTCGGCTATAAATACCCATCTCCCTTCCTCACTTCGTTTTTACTCCGCTCGACCTCACTCCCTCGCTCGAGCTCTCAAACCCTAGAGGCCGCCACTACTTCCATCGTCGTCGGTGAGGAAGAGCTTCACTGCCTCGACCTCGTGGCCGTCGTACTCATGCCGGCCGTGGATTTCTTCACTCCGCCGCCGCCGTAGCTGTCTTCCTCAGCCAAGTTAGGGCATGGAAGATCTAAACCGATGAGCTTCACATCTACACTTCACATTTTGTCATGTTCTTCATCCAGGGTAATTAAAAGTTACTTTTAATTCCCTCTTTGATTCAAATGCTTTCTACAAATCTTCAAAAGGTGTTTATTATTCAAATCTTCACACATTGGACACCTCCCATAACATCTGTTCTTGATCTGTTTCTCTAAGCAAAAAATTTCTTCAAGATTCCTCAATTGTGTGGATTTTTCAATCTATACAACTCTGGAACCTAAGTTAAAGAACGCTTAGTGAAATTCTTCAAGACTCAACTGGTCAAATTCCTCAAACTTGTTCTTATTGCAAAACCTTCTGAGAACGCATATGACCTCTTCAAATTCCTCGCAACTATACTCTATTCAGAGGTACACATGTCCGCTGCTGAATCACTAGGTTCTCATCAACTTAACTCATTTGCAGCGTTCCTTGAAGAAAAGTTGCACACCTCTTCAGAGAATTCCATTGCTCAAATTCCTCAGCTGAAGAAAATGGCTGACGGTAAGAAGCCACAAAAGGGAGGAAAGAGGCCTGAGGTCAATACTGCTTTTGAGATTTCTGATGACATATACAAGGATTATTGCACTCCTGATGAGGCCGCACATGGTAAGGAGGACAAAAATCAGCGCAAGGTGCGCATACAAAGAATAGAGAGGAGATGGGCATGGGAATGGAGGGAGTACAAATATGTTACTCCCAAGTATATGAAGATCTCCATTGGCACCTGGCCAAGAAGCTGATCCCACCAGCCTCAAGCATGGTGCGGACTATCCCGATGAATGGGCCAAGCGCCAGGCCAAGCTAGCCAAAGTAGCTAAGGAAGCAGTGAGGAAATTTAATGAAGACTCTGCTGCTGCTGCCACTGCTGAGGCATCTGCTAGCAAACCGAAGAAGGTCATGCCTAATAAGCCCGCACATAAGTCCAGTGCTCCTTCGTCTGCAATGCCCTCACGGCTAACTTCTGCTAAGCCCTCACGGCAAATTCCTCAAGCCGCACCAGCTCCTCCAAAGTCCTCAGATCCTTCGTCAAAATCCTCAACACCTGTGCATCTCGCCACGTGCCAAAGGAAAACAAGCATCTCTATTGCCTCAAGAGCTTCTGCTAGTTCTTCAGCTGCGCCCAATTCATCAACTGGCCCCTCTCTGCCGAAGACAAAGGCCACTGCTGGACGAGGTTCTCGACCAAGTCCTCACAAGAAGTAGGTCGCCTTTCAAGTACCATCCGAAGATGACGAAGCTGATGATGAAGAACTTGATAAAATCATCAGAGATAGGAAGCTCAAGGCCGCTAGAGCCAAAGGCAGCAATGTGCCATTGATACTGGATCCGAAGTTCATACTAGACTTCATTTACTTGTGGCACAAGGACCCCAACACACCTCTGCCTGAGCTGAACCTCACTCCTGGTCAAAGTCATGTGCTGACTCACTTCATTGATGAGGAAAAATGGAAATTTGAACAGGGAAGGAGGGTGAAGAAAGAGCAGTACAAGAAAGAGCGCTTTATGAAGCAAAACGTTCTGAAGCTTTCACCTGAAGAACTTGTTGCTCTTCAATCTAAGATCAAGAAACTGAGTGATGAATTTGATCGCTACTATGCTGACTGGCTTGTAGCCATAGTCAGATTTGTAAAGATAACTGAACAATTCACTTCAAATGTTGCAGCCCCAACGCAACAAGAATATCATCAGGCTGAGGCATCTGCCCAGCCTACGGAAGAGCATGCCAGCGCCGCTGATGGAAATCAGGCTTCTGAAGATACTCACAGTACCAGGGCTGATGACTGCATTCCAGTCGCTGAAGAAATTGCCAGGGCAACCACTAGTGTTGCGCCTGAAGAAAATGAAGAAGTCAGGGCAACTACATTAGTTGTGCCTGAAGTTATTGAACCAAATTCCTCTGCTCCTCCTGCACCTACCCCAACTCCGATCCTTCCATCTGCATCAGATGTGAAGAAGAACAAGGTTGCAAAGCATGCAGCTATGAAGAAAAGGAAGGCATCAACTGCATCAGATTCTTCAGCTCCGAAGAAGATGAAGCCGCTGACCAGCTCATTTGAAAATCCTATTGATGCTGTTCCAGTCTCAAGCATGCCATCAAAGGAACTCGTTCCTTTTGATGAAGAATACGTGATCCCAAGCGGATCCGATGAAGACATTCCTTCTGCTGCTTCCTCAGAGTAGTTGGATGAAGAAATTAAAGTGGATGCAATCCCTTCAACCCCAGTTGTTTCACCGCCCATGCCTCAGTTCACTGCTGAAGAGGCCGACGTTGAAGAAAAGAGTGAAGAAGAAGATGTGGACATTGGGTGTACAACTCCAGTGTTGAACGATGACTTTTGGGAAAGTCAGCACCCCAATTCTCCTCTGTTCACACCCCTTCAACAAATTCCTCAGTCCCTGTAACCACTGAAGTTCAAATGGGATCAGAAGAACCTCATGCCACACCGTCTATCCATGAAGGGATTCCAGCCACTAGTGCTGAAGAAAATTGTAACACCCACAATGCGGCTATATCTCCCACGTGTTGGGGCACGACTTAGAGGCATAGCCGCATGGCAGGTTTGTCGCAAGAGGGGTAATCTTCACACGACCCCATGTACTGAATAAGAATGGGATAAAGAGTTGGCTTACAATCGCTACTTCACACAAATACAAGTTAAACATACATCATCCAGAATACAATCAAGGTCCGACTACGGAACCAAATTAAAAAAAGACAACCCCTAAATGTTAGATCCCCGATCATCCCAAATGGGCTCCACTACTGATCAATAGGAAACGAAAGATAACAACGACCAAGATCTTCATCGAGCTCCCACTTGAGCTGGGTTGCGTCACCTGCACTGGTATCATTGGCACCTGCAACTGTTTGGAAATATCCGTGAGCCACGAGGACTCAGCAATCTCACACCCGCGAGATCAAGACTATTTAAGCTTATGGGTAGGAAAGGGTAGTGAGGTGGAGCTGCAACAAGCACTAAGCATATATGGTGGCTAACTTACGCAAATAAGAGCAAGAAGAGAAGTAATGCAATGGCCGAGAAGCTAGAAGTGATCATGAAGTGATCCTGAAACTACTTACGTTCAAGCATAACACAAGAACCGTGTTCACTTCCCGGACTCTGTCGAGAAGAGACCGTCACGGCTACACACGCGTTTGATGCATTTTAATTAAGTCAAGTGTCAAGTTCTCTACAACCGGACATTAACAAATTCCCATCTGCCACATAACCGCGGGCACGGCTATCGAAAGTTTATACCCTGCAGGGTGTCCCAACTTAGCCCATCACAAGCTCTCACGGTCAATGAAGAATATTCCTTCTCCCGGGAAGACCCGATCAGTCTCGGAATCCCGGTTACAAGACATTTCGACAAGGGTAAAACAAGACCAGCAAAGCCACCCGATGTGCCGACAATCCTGATAGGAGTCACACGTATCTCGTTCTTAGGGCAACACCGGCTGAGACTAGCTACGAGTAAAACCAACCCTCAAGTTTCCCCGAGGTGTACCCGCAGGCAGCTCGGTTTGGACCAACACTTAGAGAAGCACTGGCCCCGGGGGGGGGGGGGGTTTAAAATAAAGATGACCCTTGGGTTGGCCGACCCAAGGGAAGGGTAATAGGTTGTTAGGAAAATGTAAAACCAAGGTTGGGCCTTGCTGGAGGAGTTTTATTCAAAGTGAACTGTCAAGGGGTTCCCATAACACCCAACCGCGTAAGGGACGCAAAATCAAGGAACATAACACCGGTATGACGTAAACTAGGGCGGCAAGAGTGGAACAAAACACTAGGCATAAGGCTGAGCCTTCCACCCTTTACCAAGTATATAGATGCATTAATTAAAAATAAGAGATATTGTGATATCCCAACATATCCATGTTCCAACATGGAACAAACTTCATCTTCACCTGCAACTAGCAACGCTATAAGAGGGGCTGAGGAAAAGCGGTAACGTAGCCAAACAACGATTTGCTAGGATGGTGAGTTAGAGGCTTGACTGGCAATATGGGAGGCATGATATAACAAGTGGTAGGTAGCGCGACATAGCGATAGAATGAACAACTAGCAAGCAAAGATAGAAGTGATTTCGAGGGTATGGTCATCTTGCCTGAGATCCCACAAGGAAGAAGAATGAGTCCATGAAGAAGACAAGCGGACGTAGTCGAACGGATCCTCACATCTCCGGAACGAAACCGAAGCTAACAAGAGAAGCAACCCGGAAAGAAGCAAGCAACATAGTAAACAACCATCACAAAAACACGGCATGATGCACAACCAAGTATGATGCATGTCCGGTTTAATGATACATGGCATGGCATGGCATGGCAAAGTGCACAAGCAATACTACAAATTAAGTGGAGCTCAATATGCAACGAGTTGCATATTGACGCAACACCACATTCAATCATTTAGTTCACTCTCGTTTATGTACCCAACAATATTAAATGTTGTTAAACATGGCAAGAGGTGAAGCATATGAGAACTACCTATCTAGGCAAGTTTAAATGAGGCCAGAACAACAAGCAAACAAGTCCAGAAAATCCTCATGTGCATATTTTAGATTTGGTACTGTTCTGTCCTAAGGCATATTTCAATGTTGTTAAACATGCAAAGTAAGTACATCATGTTAATGTATGCATTTTTCTACCCCATTTACATATAAAGTTTATTAAATTTGGAGCTACAGTTATTAAGTTATGGAATAAAGCATTTTTAACATGGCATTTGAGCAAATTTAAACAAAGAGCAATTTAAACATTTTTAACATGGATGAAAGTGGCATATTATGAAACTAGATAAAATTCTAGTCATATTTCATATATAAAACATTTCAATCCGATGCACGGTTGTGGAATTATTAAATGCATGATCGTGAAGGGGTTTACTGTAAATCTGCCAACTCTGGATAAATGCTAAAAACGCAGCGCAGGAAAAAAAATACTATGGGCCAAAATCTGAACAGAGGTCCAACAGAACAGGAAAAAGGGGGGGCGTTGGTGGTGGCCTCACCATGGGCTTGGCCCAGTCGAGAAGGACGCAGGCCGGCTTGGGCACCAGAGACGGGCGTAGTCCAAGGCCTGGGTCGAGCGACCAGGTAAACAACGGGCACTGGCACGACATGCTCGCTCGTCTCCTCGCATGGAGGCAGAGCAACGGCGACAGAGGGGTTCAGGGAATGGCAGCGTGAAGCAGAGGAGCAGCAGAGGGACTGTAGGAGGCTGAAGAGGGAGCCCCGGGGATGGGGATGACGGGTGGACAAGGGGCGGATCCGAGCCACTGGTGCTCCGGCGGAACAACAGCGGCGGAGGAGCATCTAGGCACGGGGACGCAAGCTCCTCTCGACGACCATGGAGGAGAGCTCCTGTAGAAGAAGATGAGAGGCAGTCCTATGAGAGAGAGACATGAAGAAGGGAAACGGGAGGAAGCAGAGGAGAGGGACGCGAGGATCATGCTGAAAGTGGTCGCCGGTGGAGCTCCATGGAGGGCACTGGCCGCTGTTGTTGCCGGAAGAAAGAAAAGATAGAGAGAGGATTCAGAGAGGAAACACAGGGAGGAAAACAGAGAGAGACGGCGGGCATGCGGGAGGAGAAGGGAACCGACGGAGGTGGCAGATACGGGGCGGGGTCCGTTCATGGCGGCAGTGGTACCGGCGAGCTCGAGGATGGCGGGGAAGGCTGGGAATGCAAGGGCGTGAAGACGACAGCATTGACGCTGTCGGCGAGCAGAGGAGGCCATGGCGTGGTGCTTTGCCTCCTGTAGAGAAAAAAAGGGGGAAGAGATGAGCAGAGAGAGAGAGTGGAGAAGCGGAGGAAGGAAAAGGAGTAGGGACGACGCTCATCTGCTGGGTGCGCCGGTGACGTGGATGGACGGACGAAGGCAGGGACGCGGGGCTCCGGGCAGGCGAAGCCCTCCTGCTCGAGGGGCTGCGGTGGCTGCTGTAGGTCGAGGAGGGCCAAGGGGAAGTCCTCGCTCGGGCGTCGGGCGAGCACGGGGATGGAGGTGACCGTCTCCAACGTCAGCGCTGACGAGGCAGTCGGGAACGTCGGGGTGAGGTGCGAGGCGACAAGGAGGAGGCAGGGCCTCGGGTGCTCGCGGACGAGGGGCGTGTGGAGGTGGCTATGGAGCTCAGCATCGAAGCAGAGGAGGCCGAAGGGATTTGGATCAGGGACGCAGGCGCTGATTGGATGGGATGGATCCCGAGGTGGGAGAAGACAAGAGGAGTGGCGGCGGCAGCTAGGAGGATCCCGAGGTGGGAGAAGACAAGAGGAGTGGCGGCGGCAGCTAGGAGGATCCCGAGGTGGGAGAAGACAAGAGGAGTGGCGGCGGCAGCTAGGAGGATCCCTAGAAATTAGGGATTTGGTCTCGGGTTAGACTAATATATATAGCGAGTTGGTTAGGTTAGGGGCTATCTCGTCCCTCCGATCAAAATCATACGTTCAGGAAAAATAGACTAGGGAGTCCAAATAAGAAAACGGTGATGTTTTATAGATGTTTGGGGATGATCCGGACCCAACGGTAACGAAAGTCCGGTTCGGGTTCGGGGAAGTTTCGGACACGAGCGAGGGGTCGATGCACTGCGCAAATAGGGGTTAGGCGAATGTGGTCAAGTGTGTGGTTGGACTGAGAAGAGAGAGGGGAAGGAGTGCAGCCCGGCGACTATTTCCGGAGACCGAAAACATCTAACGTTTGACCGACTATAATGCCGCTATAGTTAACCGTTGGGGCGTCAAACGGACTCCGAATGCGATGAAACTTGGCAGGCGGCCTACTGACAACATAACAACACCGCATGCCAACTTTCAACCCATTCTGAGAACATTTTCTGACCACTTATAAAATACTATTTCAGAGGTGCCTCGGGCGCGTGCAAGTGTGTCTGGGCTCAGAACGGACAATGGAAAGAACTTGGAGACCGGGACGGATGCAAGTTTTGAAAACATGATGATGCAATGCACATGATGACATGACAAGATGCAACATGCAAGCGAATGACATGGCAACAACGCGCATAACTGGAAGACACCTGGTGCAACGGTCTCGGGGCGTTACAACACTCCACCATGCTACCTCTTGAGCACTGCGTTCGTTTTCCCTTGAAGAGGAAAGGGTGATGCAGCAAAGTAGCGTAAGTATTTCCCTAAGTTTTTGAGAACCAAGGTATCAATCTAGTAGGAGGCCACGCACGAGTCCCTTGCACCTACACAAACAAATAAACTCCTCGCTACCAATGCAATAAAGGGGTTGTCAATCCCTTCACGGTCACTTACAAAAGTGAGATCTAATAGATATGATAAGATAATATTTTTGGTATTTTTATGATAAAGATGCAAAGTAAAGAAAGAAAAATAAACGGAAGAGGAAATAGCTTGTTAATGGAAGATTAATATGATGGAGATAGACCCGGGGGCCATAGGTTTCACTAGTGGCTTCTCTCGAGAGCATAAGTATTACGGTGGGTAAACAAATTACTGTTGATCAATTGACAGAATTGAGCATAGTTATGAGAATATCTAGGTATGATCATGTATATGGGCATCACGTTCGAGACAAGTAGACCGACTCCTACCTGCATCTACTACTATTACTCCACACATCGACCGCTATCCAACATGCATCTAGAGTATTAAATTCAAAGAACAGAGTAACGCTTTAAGCAAGATGACATGATGTAGAGGGATAAACTCATGCAATATGAAATAAACCCCATCTTGTTATCCTCGATGGCAACAATACAATACGTGCCTTGCTGCCCCTACTGTCACTGGGAAAGGACACCGCAAGATTGAACCCAAAGCTAAGCTCTTCTCCCATTGCAAGAAAGATCAATCTAGTAGGCCAAACCAAACTGATAATTCGAAGAGACTTGCAAAGATAACCAATCATACATAAAAGAATTCAGAGAAGATTCAAATATTGTTCATAGATAAACTTGATCATAAACCCACAATTCATCGGTCTCAACAAACACACCGCAAAAGAACATTACATCGAATAGATCTCCACAAGAGAGGGGGATAACTTTGTATTGAGATCCAAAAAGAGAGAAGAAGCCATCTAGCTAATAACTATGGACCCGAAGGTCTGAAGTAAACTACTCACACTTCATTGGAGAGGCTATGGTGTTGATGTAGAAGCCCTCCGTGATCGATGCCCCCTCCGGCGGAGCTCCGGAAAAGGCCCCAAGATGGGATCTCATGGATACAGAAAGTTATGGCGGTGGAATTAGGGTTTTGGCTTCGTATCTGGTAGTTTAGGGTACGTAGGTATATATAGGAGGAATAAGTACGTCGGTGGAGCAACATGGGCCCCACGAGGGTGGAGGGCGCGTCGGGGGGGGGGGGGGGGGGGGGTAGGCGCGCGCCCCTACCTCGTGCCCTCCTGGTTGCTTTCTTGACGTAGGGTCCAAGTCCTCTGGATCATGTTCGTTCCGAAAATCACGTTCCCGAAGGTTTCATTCCGTTTGGACTCTGTTTGATATTCTTTTTCTGTGAAACTCTGAAATAGGCAAAGACAGCAATTCTGGGCTGGGCCTCCGGTTAATAGGTTAGTCCCAAAATAATATAAAAGTGTATAATAAAACCCAATAATGTCCAAAACAGGATAATATAGCATGGAACAATAAAACATTATAGATACATTGGAGACGTATCAAGCATCCCCAAGCTTAATTCCTGCTCGTCCTCGAGTAGGTAAATGATAAAAACAGAATTTTTGATGTGGAATGCTACTTAGCATAATTTCAATGTAATTCTCTTAAATTGTGGTATGAATATTCAGATCCGAAAGATTCAAGACAAAAGTTTAATATTGACATAGAAATAATAATACTTCAAGCATACTAACTAAGCAATTATGTCTCTTCAAAATAACATGGCCAAAGAAAGTTATCCCTACAAAATCATATAGTCTGGCTATGCTCCATCTTCACCACACAAAGTATTTAAATCATGCACAATCCCGATGACAAGCCAAGCAATTGTTTCATACTTTTGGTGTTCTCAAACTTTTTCAATCTTCACGCAATACATGAGCACGAGCCATGGACATAGCACTATATGTGGAATAGAATGGTGGTTGTGGAGAAGATAAAAAGGGAGAAGATAGTCTCACATCAACTAGGCGTATCAACAGGCTATGGAGATTCCCATTAATAGATATCAATGTGAGTGAGTAGGGATTGCCATGCAACGGATGCACTAGAGCTATAAGTATATGAAAGCTCAACAAAAAGAACTAAGTTGGTGTGCATCCAACTTGCTTGCTCACGAAGACCTAGGGCATTTTGAGGAAGCCCATTATTGGAATATACAAGCCAATTCTATAATGAAAAATTCCCACTTGTATATGAAAGTGATAACATAGGAGACTCTCTATCATGAAGATCATGGTGCTACTTTGAAGCACAAGTGTGGAAAAAGGATAGTAGTATTGTCCCTTTATATATATATATTTGGGGCCTTCTTTTTTGGCCTTTTTTTGGACAATACTCTATGAATGATGATCATCACACTTCTATTTGTTTACAACTCAATGATTACAACTCGATACTAGAACAAAGTATGACTCTATATGAATGCCTCCGGCGGTATACCGGGATAGGAATGATGCATGAGTGACTTGTATGAAAGAATTATGAACGGTGGCTTTGCCACAACTAAAATGTCAACTACATGATCATGCAAAGCAATATGACAATGATGGAGCATGTCATAGTAAACGGAACGGTGGAAAGTTGCATGGCAATATATCTCGGAATGGCTATGGAAATGCCATGATAGGTAGGTATGGTGGCTGTTTTGACGAAGGTATATGGTGGGTGTATGATACCGGCGAAAGGTGCACGGTATTAGAGAGGCTAGCAATGGTGGAAGGGTGAGAGTGCGTATAATCCATGGACTCAACATTAGTCATAAAGAACTCACATACTTATTGCAAAAATCTACTCCCTCCGTCCCATAATATAAGAACCTTTTTGACACTAGTGTAGTGTCAAAAACGTTCTTATATTATGGGACGGGGGGAGTATTAGTTATCGAAGCAAAGTACTACGTGCACGCTCCTAGGGGGATAGATTGGTAGGAAAAGACCATCGCTCGTCCCCGACCGCCACTCATAAGGAAGACAATCAATAAATAATTCATGCTCCAACTTCTTTATATAACGGTTCACCATACGTGCATGCTACGGGAATCACAAACTTCAACACAAGCATTTCACAAATTCACAACTACTCAACTATCACGACTCTAATATCACAATCTCCATATCTCAAAACAATTATCAAGTATCAAACTTCTCATAGTATTCAACACACTCATAAGAATTTTTTTAATTAATCTTGAATGCCTAACATAATTAGATCAAATTACCACGCTGTTTTGTAGGACTCTCAAAATAATCTAAGTGAAGCATGAGAGAACAATAGTTTCTATAAAACAAATCCACCACCATGCCCTAAAAGATATAAGTGAAGCACTAGAGCAAAAACTATATAACTCAAAAGATATAAGTGAAGCACATAGAGTATTCTAACAATTTCCGAATCATGTGTGTCTCTCTCAAAAGGTGTGTACAGCAAGGTTGATTGTGGAAAACTAACAAATAAAGACTTAAATAATACAAGACGCTCCAAGCAAAACACATATCATGTGGTAAATAAAAAGAGTTAAATGCACTAGAGGTCCTAAAAGTTTCATCGTTGTGTCACTTTAGTCCTATTTCTTTGAAAATGCACCTTTAGGTCCCAATTCTTTCATAAGTGGTTCACCCGAGGTCCTTATCTTCACTAGCGCTCGCTGACCTGCCCTCGTGGCGCGTTGACCCATGCCACGTCGACACAGGGCCCATCCGCTAGGGGAGAAACTTTGCAATAAGCCCCTCCCCCCATCTATTCCCCTCTCAGTGGCACCCTATTTAGGGGCTACTCTGGCGACACTGGAGGCGATCGGCGGCGGCGACGACGACGATTTCCTCCAGATCACCTCTGATTGTTGCCGCACGGAGGAAATCGCCACCGCGTGCAGGAAATCGTCGCCGGCGCCGCCGCTGCCGATCGCCTCCAGTGTCGCCAGAGTAGCCCTAGAAGAGGAGATGGGGTGCCACTGAGAGGGTAATAGACCGGGGGGCTTATTACAAAGTTTCTCGCCTGGCAGATGGGCCCTATGTCGACGTCGCGTGGGTCAACGCGCCACGAGGGCAGGTTAGCGAGCGCTAGTGAAGAAAAGGACCTCGGGTGAACCACTTATGAAAGAATTGGGACCTAAAGGTACATTTTCAAAGAAATAGGACTAAAGTGACACAACGACGAAACTCTTAGGACCTCCAGTGCATTTAACTCAAATAAAAATATAGCTCCAAGTAAAGTTACCGATGGAAGTAGACGAAAGAGGGGTTGCCTTCCGGGGCATCCCCAAGCTTTGGTTTTAGGTGTCCTTAGATTATCTTGGGGTGCCATGGGCATCCCCAAGCTTAGGATCTTTCCACTCCTTGTTCCATAATCCATCAAATTTTTCACCCAAAACTTGAAAACTTCACAACACAAAACTTAAAGTAGAAAATCTCGTGAGCTCCGTTAGCGAAAGAAAACAAAACACCACTTCAAGGTATTGTAATGAACTCATTATTTATTTATATTGGTGTTAAACCTACTGTATTCCAACTTCTCTATGGTTTATAAACTATTTTACTAGCCATAGATTCATCAAAATAAGCAAACAACACACGAAAAACAGAATCTGTCAAAAACAGAACAGTCTGTAGTAATATGTAGCTAACGCAAGTTCTGGAACCCCAAAAATTCTAAACAATTGCTGGATGTGAGGAATTTATCTATTAATCATCTTCAAAATAATTAACTAAATATCACTTTCCAAATAAAAATGGCAGCAATTCTCGTGAGCGCCAAAGTTTTTGTTTTTTACAGCAAGATTAAAAAGACTTTCCCCAAGTCTTCCCAACGGTTCTACTTGGCATAAACACTAATTAAACACAAAAAACACAACCAAAAAAGAGGCTAGATAAATTATTTATTACTAAACAGGAGCAAAAAGCAAGGAATAAAAATAAAATTGGGTTGCCTCCCAACAAGCGCTATCGTTTAACGCCCCTAGCTAGGCATAAAAGCAAGGATAGATCTAGGTATTGTCATCTTTGGTAGGCAATCCATAGGTGGCTCTCATAATAGATTCATATGGTAATTTAATTTTCTTTCTAGGGAAGTGTTCCATGCCCGTCCTTAACGGAAATTGGAATCTAATATTCCCTTCCTTCATATCAATAATTGCACCAATCGTTCTAAGGAAAGGTCTACCAAGAATAATAGGACATGAAGGACTGCAATCTATGTCAAGAACAATAAAATCTACGGGCACATAATTCCTATTTGCAACAATAAGAACATCATTAATTCTTCCCATAGGTTTCTTAATAGTGGAATCCACAAGGTGCAAGTTTAAAGAGCAATCATCAAAATCACGGAAACCTAGAAAGTCACACAAAGTCTTTGGAATCGTGGAAACACTAGCACCCAAATCACACAAAGCATAGCATTCATGATCTTTAATTTTAATTTTAATAGTAGGTTCCCACTCATCATAGAGTTTTCTAGGGATAGAAACTTCCAACTCAAGTTTTTCTTCATAAGATTGCATCAAAGCATCAATGATATGTTTGGTAAAGGCTTTATTTTGACTATAAGCATGAGGAGAATTTAGCTCGGATTGCAACAAGGAAAGACAATCTATCAAAGAGCAATTATCATAATTAAATTCCTTGAAATCCAAAATAGTGGGTTCATTGATATTTAAAGTTTTGACCTCTTTAATCCCACTTTTAACAATTTTAGCATCAAGATCTAAAGACTCCGAATTTTTGGAACGTCTTCTAGGTAAAGGTGGATCATATTCAGTCCCATCATTATCAAGATTCATGTTGCAAAAAAAATTTAATAGGGGACACATCAATAACTTTTAGATCTTCATCTTTATTTTCATGGAAACTAGAAAAACAAGCTTTCACAAAACAATCTTTCTTAGCACGCATCCTAGCGGTTCTTTCTTTGCACTCATCAATGGAAATTCTCATGGATTTGAGAGACTCATTGATATCATGCTTAGGTGGAATAGATCTAAGTTTCAAAGAATCAACATCAAGAGAAATTCTATCAACGTTCCTAGCCAATTCATCAATCTTAAGCAATTTTTCTTCAATCAAAGCATTGAAATTCTTTTGCGAAGTAATAAATTCTTTAATATTATATTCAAAATCAGAGGGCAACTTATTAAAATTTCCATAAGAATTGTTGTAGGAATTACCATAATTATTAGAGGAATTACTAGGATACGGCCTAGGATTAAAGTTTCCTCTATACGCGTTGTTACCAAAATTATTCCTACCAACAAAATTCACATCCATAGATTCATTATTATTCTCAATTAAAGTAGACAAAGGCATATCATTAGGATCAGAAGAAACACTTTTATTAGCAAATAATTTCATAAGTTCATCCATCTTTCCACTCAAAACATTAATTTCTTTTATTGCATGCACTTTCTTGTTAGTAGATCTTTCAGTGTGCCATTGAGAATAATTAACCATAATATTATCTAGGAGTTTAGTAGCTTCTCCTAAAGTGATTTCCATAAAAGTGCCTCCCGCAGCCGAATCTAAAAGATTTCTAGAAGCAAAATTCAATCCGGCATAAAAAAATTGTATAATCATCCATAAATTCAAACCATGTGTAGGGCAATTACGTATCATTAATTTCATCCTCTCCCAAGCTTGTGCAACATATTCATGATCAAGTTGCTTAAAATTCATGATATCATTTCTAAGAGAGATGATCTTAGCGGGAGGAAAATACTTAGAGATAAAAGCATCTTTGCACTTATTCCATGAATCAATACTATTTTTAGGCAAAGACGAAAACCAAGCTTTAGCACGATATCTAAGCGAAAAAGGAAATAGCTTCAATTTAACAATATCATTGTCCACATCTTTCTTCTTTTGCATATCACACAAATCAACAAAGTTGTTTAGATGGGTAGCAACATCTTCACTAGGAAGGCCAGAAAACGGATCTTTCATGACAAGATTCAACAAAGCAGCATTAATTTCACAAGATTCAGCATCAGTAAGAGGAGCAATCGGAGTGCTAATAAAATCATTGTTGTTGGTATTAGTAAAGTCACACAATTTGGTATTATCTTGAGCCATCGTGACAAGCAAGCAATCCAACACACAAGCATACAAGAGACGCGCAAAAAGCGGCAAATAGAGAAAGAGAAGGAGGATGGAGAGAGAGGGTGAATAAAATGGCAAAGGTGAAGCGGGGGAGAGGAAAACCAGAGGCAAATGGCAAATAATGTAATGCGGGAGATAAGGGTTTGTGATGGGTACTTGGTATGTCTTGACTTTTGCGTAGACTCCCCGGCAACAGCGCCAGAAATCCTTCTTCCTACCTCTTGAGCACTGCGTTGGTTTTCCCTTGAAGAGGAAAGGGTGATGTAGTAAAGTAGCATAAGTATTTCCCTCAGTTTTTGAGAACCAAGGTATCAATCCAGTATGAGGCCACGCACGAGTCCCTTGCACCTACACAAACAAATAAACTCCTCGCAACCAACGCAATAAAGGGGTTGTCAATCCCTTCACGGTCACTTACGAAAGTGAGATCTGATAGATATGATAACATAATATTTTTGGTATTTTTATGATAAAGATGCAAAGTAAAGAAAGCAAAATAAACGTAAAAGGAAATAGCTTGTTGATGGAAGATTAATATGATGGAGAATAGACCCAGGGGGCCATAGGTTTCACTAGTGGCTTCTCTCGAGAGCATAAGTATTATGGTGGGTAAACAAATTACTGTTGAGCACTTAACAGAATTGAGCATAGTTATGAGAATATCTAGGTATGATCATGTATATAGGCATCACGTCCGAGACAAGTAGACCGACTCCTGCCTGCATCTACTACTATTACTCCACACATCGATCGCTATCCAACATGCATCTAGAGTATTAAGTTCAAATAACAGAGTAACCTTTAAGCAAGATGACATGATGTAGAGGGATAAACTCATGCAATATGAAATAAACCCCATCTTGTTATCCTCGATGGCAACAATACAATACGTGCCTTTCTGCCCCTACTGTCACTGGGAAAGGACACCGCAAGATTGAACCCAAAGCTAAGCACTTATCCCATTGCAAGAAAGATCAATCTAGTAGGCCAAACCAAACTAATAATTCGAAGAGACTTGCAAAGATAACCAATCATACATAAAATAATTCAGAGAAGATTCAAATATTGTTCATAGATAAACTTGATCATAAACTCACAATTCATCGGTCTCAACAAACACACCACAAAACGAGATTACATCGAATAGATCTCCACAAGAGAGGGGGAGAACTTTGTATTGAGATCCAAAAAGAGAGAAGAAGCCATCTAGCTAATAACTATGGACCCGAAGGTCTGAAGTAAACTACTCACACTTCATCGGAGAGGCTATGGTGTTGATGTAGAAGCCCTCCATGATCGATGCCCCCTCCGGCGGAGCTCCGGAAAAGGCCCCAAGATGGGATCTCATGGATACAGAAAGTTACAGCGGTGGAATTAGGGTTTTGGCTCCGTATCTAGTAGTTTGGGGGTACATAGGTATATACAGGAGGAAGAAGTACGTCGGTGGAGCAACATGGGCCCCACGATGGTGGAGGGCGCGCCTGGGGGGTAGGCGTGCCCCCCTACCTCATGCCCTCCTGGTTGCTTTCTTGACGTAGGGTCCAAGTCCTCTGGATCATGTTCGTTCTGAAAATTATGTTCCCGAAGGTTTCATTTCGTTTGGACTCCATTTGATATTCTTTTTCTGCGAAACTCTAAAATAGGCAAAAAAACAACAATTCTGGGCCGGGCCTCCGGTTAATAGGTTAGTCCCAAAAATAATATAAAAGTGTATAATAAAGCCCAATAATGTCCAAAACAGGATATAATATAGCATGGAACAATAAAAAATTATAGATACGTTGGAGATGTATCACACCACTACAAGAGGATCTCGTCCCGAGATCTAGGATGGCACCGGAGGGAAAACGAAAAAAGGAAGAGAAAAGGTAAAACTAAGTTGCTTCCTTGACAAACGAGTGAAACCACGAACCTTGAGAGGTTGAAAACTTGAAAGAAAGAATACAACGGAGATGACGAAGTTGAAAACACTCCGTTAGAAAAGAGGAACAAGGAACATTACTAGAACCTTGTAGGTTGAAAGACATAAGAAAAATGTTGCAATGGACAAGAAGTACATGAAAGCACTCCGGTTGAAACGAGATGTACAAGGAACGATAAAGATCAATTACGATAACACTCTAGTTGGAAATGGAAGGCAATAATATGAACTTGGCAAAATGAAAGCACTTGGATGAGACTCTGGTTAGATGAAGAATGATGGCCACAACACTCCGGTTAAACGAGATAGAGAAGGGAAAAGAATGATATAATTTGGACAACACTCCGACTGTAAATGGAAGGAATTGTACATGAACTTGACAAGATGAGAGGATACTTGAAAAGAGAACATGACACTCCAGTTGAATGGATTAGCAAAGGAAATAATATGGTCTTCACAATCCATGATGAAGAGTGAAGAGAGCAACATCACTATGCCTCCGGAAGAAATGAAAAAAAAGGAATGGAATGAGCGGAGGGAAACAAGATCTTGAGAGAGCACGCTTACAACAAATGCTAGAACGGAGTTTTTGGATTATCGACAACGAAAGGATAAGCTTGATGTGGGTTTACGGAAAAAATCTCGAAATCTTGAGGTGAAAATTCTACCACTAACGAAAAACAATAGATTGGATTGATATCAACAAGGAGACGAGGAACTTATTTCAGCAGGAGGATAAATTAAGAACTTAGGTCATTTACAAGCACCATACTTTGCAACAATCCTTAGGGAGAGCTTTAGGTGAAATATAACCCAAGATAACTCCAACGAAGAGATTGATTGATTGAGAAGAGCTCATGCTCGAAGAAATTGATGGGTTTAACTATCTCATTCTTGACAACTATTGAATCATGACACACGAAGGGAAGTTGTCAAGAGTGACATAACACCATCTCAAAAGATAAGGTAGAAAGAATTGCACTTTGGAATGCAAGAAGAAGAATGCTTGAACTTCTCAAAACAGAACATGTGTTGAGTACCATGTTTATTTTAGAGTATAGCTTGGCGGATCATAACTTCGAGAGAAATCTTGAAGAACAATTTGAAGAATGAAAACAATCCTTGACGAACCACCATGTAGCCTCCATGAAGAGCTCCGGTAATAAGGATGATAAAAGAAAGAGAAGTTGAAAAGAACTCCAGGAGAAGCCTTGCAATGATTACATGGATCTTCGCGATGATATAATTGAGAGATCTTGGAACTCCAGAAAGAAAGATGAACAATTGACACCGAGAAATTGATATCACGAACAAACTCCGGTAGAAAAGAATTAAACACTTGGAAGAAACAAGAATAAGAATTATGTTATGTGTATCCTTCACCAATTTATATTGATGACAAGCAATGAATTTAGCATACTACTTATTCTCGTAGAAAAAGGATTGAAAAGAGATATAGCGCAAACTTGGGAAGGTCTTCAACGAACCGCCGGTAGGATTGGAAAACATGAATGAATTGATATGATAACGAAGGAAGAGGAATCTTGAACGAACCACCGTAAGAATTGAAAATGAATGAAGAAAAGATAAAGAAACATCAGGAAGAATTAGAAAATGAACGAAGATACTTGAGAGAATTTAGGTACAAGTTAACGAAGAGATCCTAAGCTGATTATATCATACTTGAATGATGCACCGATGTGATTTGGAGAACGAGAGCTGACAGCTAAAATGAATAATTTTGAGATGATGGGCTCCATAGAATCTAACTGAAAAGACTCCTGAATTGCTCTGGATGGGTGAAAATAATTGTCACAATTGAAAACAATTATGAGAGGATGGTATAAAGCTAGAACCATGAGTCTTTGAAAGAACGGGTAAGGATTTAAGAGGAACTCTTCTTCGGTCTTCAAATGTTGATAAAGATGATGAGAAAGCCCACCTTGAATTGTTGAGACACTCCGGAATAATGAAGAATATAAAGGTTGAATCAACAATGAAAAGAATTTGAAAGATCTTGGAGAAAAACATTTGACTGATGATAACTCATTCTTACGTCAAACTTTGAAATGAATTTGAGAATAACTCCGGAAAAATTAGAAGAGTTAGGTAAGATCCTGGGAAAAGACCTGTGGGTTAGGGCCCACTCAAAAGAAACACCGTTGAAATGATTTCAAAGAGAGATTGCGCTGGTTGAATTAAATGGGTTGAATGAGATAACAACCTCGAGATAACTTGAATGGATCAAGAATGGAAATGTGAATCTTCTGAGATATCTTCAACACTCCGGAACAATTGAATAGCGAGAAGTGAATTATTAAGAGGTGCACCAGCATGAGAAAACATTTGAAACTAGGAAAGGATATGATCGACAAAGCTTAAATTGAATCCACCGGAGAAGAAAACGAGTGAAGAGTGACAAACTTGAAGCTCCCTTAGCATCTTCATAAGAAACACTGGGTAAAACATTGAAAGAAAAGACTGAAGAGGCTTCTGACAAATAAAAGGATACATGATTAAGAAATCTGAATCTTTGAAGAAAAAGGGTGGGAGGGCGGGAAAACAAAGACAACTTGGGATGGATGAAACAAACACCGATGAGAAAACTTAGAGTTGATCTTGCGGATATTGAAAATGATCAGACCCACTAGAAGAGAAGCACATCGGTTGGAAAAGAATTGGCATGACAACCTTGACGATCAAGAAGGATTAGCACTCCCATAGAAATATGAGAACACCACTTGGAAAAGGTATGGAATCAACACTTGACTTCGAAGCAACTCGAATACCACAACAAAACAAAACAAATGATTGGCTTGCAAAATAAGCCGGAAACAAACATATGATAGATCCCATATCATATCATGTATCTGTTGAAAAGATATTCTAGGAGCAACTTGAATTCCCACTTATAAACTCCCGAAACTTTCTGGTTATGCAATCAGGTGTTGGGGATACAGGGGAAGCATAATATCTCACCCAAAACTAGCAAATCCTACATCCAGCTGTATCCATCCTTCAACACATAACCAAGAAACCTTCAGAAATCATGTACCTCAACCTTCAAAAAGCATCTGTTATACGAGTTATGGCAATACTCCCGAACTCCTGCCCCAGTACTGGGTGGCGTCGAGGTTATCTCACCAACAACTGCATAAAAGAGATTTTCGATGTCGGCGAAACTCACGTATTCCAGAACTGCAATGATAAAATTTTGTGATGACAATACCTCGGAGCTCAACTCCCCGGGACACTGCCACAACCCCTAAATGTCAGGAGGCACCAAGAACCATGTTCTCGTCACAAAACTATCGGAACGATTCCAAGATACCCGCGTGATCCTAAAAAAAATCGTGAAATTTGAGGAGAGGAGAGTCAAAACTTCTACGTCAGGAGGCCTCACCAGAGCGACGAAGGGACTGAGGAGTAAAAAGAATCCTACTCTCCGATATATATAATCCTAAGACTCAAAACATTTAGTTCTAGACTCAACAACGTCAACGATTCGATCAAGCAGGGGGCTCCTAAGTCGGGGATGGCTCTGATTACCAACTTGTAACACCCACAATGCGGCTATATCTCCCACGTGTCAGGGAACGACTTAGAGGCATAGCCGCATGGTAGGTTTGTCGCGAGAGGGGTAATCTTCACACGATCCCATGTACTGAATAAGAATGGGATAAAGAGTTGGCTTACAATCGCCACTTCACACAAATACAATTTAAACATACATCATCCAGAATACAATCAAGGTCCGATCATCCCAACTGGGCTCCACTACTGATCAATAGGAAACGAAAGATAACAATGACCAAGATCTTCATCGAGCTCCCACTTGATCTGCGTTGCGTCACCTGCACTGGTATCATCGGCACCTGCAACTATTTGGAAGTATCCGTGAGCCACGAGGACTCAGCAATATCACACCCGTGAGATCAAGACTATTTAAGCTTATGGGTAGGAAAGGGTAGTGAGGTGGAGCTGCAACAAGCACTAAGCATATATGGTGGCTAACTTACGCAAATAAGAGCGAGAAGAGAAGCAATGCAACGGTCGAGAAGCTAGAAGTGATCAAGAAGTGATCCTGAAACTACTTACGTTCAAGCATAACACAAGAACCGTGTTCACTTCCCGGACTCCGCCGAGACGAGACCGTCACGGCTACACACGCGGTTGATGCATTTTAATTAACTCAAGTGTCAAGTTCTCTACAACCGTACATTAACAAATTCCCATCTGCCACATAACTGCGGGCACGGCTCTCGAAAGTTTATACCCTGCAGGGGTGTCCCAACTTAGCCCATCACAAGCTCTCACGGTCAACGAAGGATATTCCTTCTCCCGGGAAGACCCGATCAGTCTCAGAATCCCGGTTACAAGACATTTCGGCAATGGTAAAACAAGACCAGCAAAGCCACCCGATGTGCCGACAATCCCGATAGGAGTCACACGTATCTCGTTCTAAGGGCAACACCGGATGAGACTAGCTATGAGTAAAACCAACCCTCAAGTTTCCCCGAGTTGGACCCGCAGGCAGCTCGGTTCAGACCAACACTTAGAGAAGCACTGGCCTGGGGGGGGTTAAAATAAAGATGACCCTTGGGTTTCCCGACCCAAGGGAAGGGTAATAGGTTGTTAGGCAAATGTAATACCAAGGTTGGGCCTTGCTGGAGGAGTTTTATTCAAAGCGAACTGTCAAGGGGTTCCCATAACACCCAACCGCGTAAGGCATGCAAAATCAAGGAACATAACACCGGTATGACGGAAACTAGGCCGGCAAGAGTGGAACAAAACACCAGGCATAAGGCTGAGCCTTCCACCCTTTACCAAGTATATAGATGCATTAATTAAAAATAAGAGATATTGTGATATCCCAACATATCCATGTTCAACATGGAACGAACTTCATCTTCACCTGCAACTAGCAACGCTATAAGAGGGGTTGAGCAAAAGCGGTAACATAGCCAAACAACGGTTTGCTAGGATAGTGGGTTAGAGGCTTGACTGGCAATATGGGAGGCATGATATAACAAGTGGTAGGTAGCACGACATAACGATAGAACGAACAACTAGCAAGCAAAGATAGAAGTGATTTCGAGGGTATGGTCATCTTGCCTGAGATCCCGCAAGGAAGAAGAACGAGTCCATGAAGAAGACAAGCAGACGTACTCGAACGGATCCTCACATCTCCGGAACGAAACCAAAGCTAACAAGAGAAGCAACCCGGAAAGAAGCAAGCAACATAGTAAACAACCATCACAAAAACACGTCATGATGCACAACCAAGTATGATGCATGTCCGGTTTAATGATACATGGCATGGCATGTCATGGCAAAGTGCACAAGCAATACAACAAATTAAGTGGAGCTCAATATGCAACGAGTTGCATATTGACGCAACACCACATTCAATCATTTAGTTCACTCTCGTTTATGTACCCAACAATATTAAATGTTGTTAAACATGGCAAGAGGTGAAGCATATGAGAACTACCTATCTAGGCAAGTTTAAATGAGGCCGGAACAACCAGCAAACAAGTCCGGAAAATCCTCATGTGCATATTTTAGATTTGGTACTGTTCTGTCCTAAGGCATATTTTAATGTTGTTAAACATTCAAAGTAAGTACATCATGTTAATCTATGCATTTTTCTACCCCATTTACATATAAAGTTTATTAAATTTGGAGCTACGGTTATTAAGTTATGGAATAAAGCATTTTTAACATGGCATTTGAGCAAATTTAAACAAAGAGCAATTTAAACATTTTTAACATGGATGAAAGTGACATATTATGAAACTAGATGAAATTCTAGTCATATTTCATATATAAAACATTTCAATCCGATGCATGGTTGTGGAATTATTAAATGCATGATCATGAAGGGGTTTACTGTAAATCTGCCAACTCTGGATAAATGCTAAAAAGCAGCGCAGGGAAAAAAATACTACGGGCCGAAATCTGAACAGAGGTCTAACAGAACAGGAAAAAAAGAGGGGGGGCTGAGGGAGTCCTGGATTAGGGGGTCTCCGGACAGCCAGATTATATCCTTTGGCCGAACTGTTGGACTATGAAGCTACAAGTTTGAAGACTTCGTCTCGTGTCCGGATGGGACTCTATTTGGCGTGAAAGGCAAGCGAGGCAGTACGGATATGTATATCTCCTCCTTTGTAACCGACCTTGTGTAACCCTAGCCCCCCTCCGGTGTCTATATAAACTGGAGGGTTTTAGTCCGTAGGACAACATACAATCATACCATAGGCTAGCTTCTAGGGTTTAGCCTCTCCGATCTCGTGGTAGATCAACTCTTGTAATACCCATATCATCAAGAATAAATCAAGCAGGACGTAGGGTTTTACCTCCATCAAGAGGGCCCAAACCTGGGTAAAACACCATGTCCCCTGCCTCCTGTTAGCATCCGCCTTAGACGCACAGTTCGGGACCCCCTACCCAAGATCCGCCGGTTTTGACACCGACATTGGTGCTTTCATTAAGAGTTCCTCTGTGTCATCGCCATTAGGCTTGATGGCTCCTTCTATCATTGATAGCGGTGCAGTCCAGGGTGAGACTTTTCTCCCCGGACAGATCTTTGTGTTCGGCGGCTTCACACTGCGGGACAACTCGCTTGGCCATCTGGAGCAGATCGAAAGTTACGCCCCTGGCCACCAGGTCAGGTTTGGAAGCTTAAACTACACGGCCGATATCCGCGGAGACTTGTTCTTCGGCGGATGCGAGCCTTTGCCCTGTGCGTCACGTGGTCACGATGAGTACGATTTATCTCTACCATCAGACAGTGTTCAGGAGATCGCACCGGCAGCCGCTCCGACCCTCAATTCGGAGCAAGTTGCGCCGTCCACGGACGGGTGGATGGACCCCGCCACAGAGGCCTTACCCTCGGCGGAGATCGAGCCGAATATCGACCTTACCCTTCACGAGAGTCGTGTTGTTAAACTACCAGATACTTCTCCGGCCACGGACTCCGAACCGCCTGCGCCCGTTCCTATCGAATCCGGTTGGGCGCCAATCATGGAGTTTACCTCCGCGGATATCTTTCAACACTCGCCCTTCGGCGACATACTAAATTCATTAAAATCTCTCTCCTTGTCAGGAGAGTCCTGGCCGAACTATGTCCGGCAGGGTTGGGATGCGGATGATGAAGAAATTCGCCGCCCACCCACCACCCACTTAGTAGCCACTATCGATGACTTAACCGACATGCTCGACTCCGACCCCGAAGACATCGACGATGACGATGCGGGAGATGAACAGGAACCACCGCCCACAGGGCACTAGACGCCCACTTCATCACATGACGTATACATGGTGGACACACCAAAAGAAGACGACGACGAGGAACGGAAGGATGCAACGAAGGGCTGCCCCCTCGAGAAGCAGTCAAAGCGGCGGCGTAAGCGCTGCTCCAAATCCCGCCTCGGCAGAAACAACGATCATATAGACCCAGCGTTAGAGTAGGGTGAACCATCGCCGGACCACGGCAACACGGAGAATCAAACCGAACAACCCGACTCTGTCAAAGATAATAGTCCGGACGACATCACACCGGACAGACACCCGGAGCAACAGAATGCCCATCAAAGGCTCGTTGCCACCGCGAGGAGTCTAAAAAAGCAGAAGCAAAGCCTCAAGGTTGCGTAAGACACACTCAGAATTAGATGGAGTAAAGTGCTCAACACGGCAGCGAAGTACGACGGTAGTCACCCCACCAAGAGCTACCCGAAGCGGAAGTTGCTACCTGAATTCTATGAGGAGGCCTTAGATCCCCCGCAACCAAAAACTAAAACGGCCATCTGGCCGGATAGACGACCTCACGGCCAACATAGAGCGGCAAACAACGCTGCACATAAGCCAATACGCGATCCACGCGAGGGCTCGCATCAAAAGGACGGTGCAACCAGATCCATCTATGGACCACGCAAACACGCTCCAACATACGATGCAACACAACAAACATCCGAACAACGCGATACACCCAGATACAGGGGTGCCGCACCCCCCCTATGTTTCACCGATGAGGTGCTGGACTATGAATTTCCAGAGGGATTCAAACCCGTAAACATAGAGGCATACGACGGAACAACAGACCCTGGGGTCTGGATTGAGGACTATATCCTCCATATCCATATGGCTCGAGGAGATGATCTCCACGCCATCAAGTATTTACCCCTGAAACTCAAAGGGCCAGCTCGGCACTGGCTTAAAAGCCTCCCCGAAAGCTCCATTGGAAGCTGGGAAGAGCTCGAAGACGCTTTTCGGGCAAATTTTCAAGGGACTTATGTCCGACCTCCGGACGCGGACAATTTGAGTCATATAACTCAACAGCCCGGAGAGTCAGCCCGAAAGCTTTGGAACATGTTTCTTACTAAAAAGAACCAAATAGTCGACTGTCCGGACGCCGAAGCCTTGGCAGCTTTTAAGCACAGCATCCGCGACGAATGGCTTGCCAGACACCTCGGCCAAGAAAAGCCGAGAACAATGGCAGCATTAACAAGCCTCATGACTCGCTTTTGCGCGGGTGAGGATAGCTGGCTAGCGAGATGCAGCACCAGCGACCCCAAAACATCCGAAGTTAGAGATGGAAACGGGAAATCACGGCGCAGTAAAAATAATAAGCGCTGGAATAAAGAAGACAGCCCGAAGAGCACGGCAGTAAACGCCGGATTTAGAAGCTCTCGGCCAGGTCGGCAAAAGCCGCCCTCTAAAGGCGCCAGAGATGAACTATCCAGCCTAAACAAAATTCTGGACCAAATATGTCAGATCCATAGCACCCCTGGTAAACCCGCTAACCATACCCACAGAGACTATTGGGTCTTCAAGCAGTCCGGCAAGCTCAACGCCGTACACAAGGGGGGGGGGATACACCAAGCGAAGACGAGGATGAGCCTCTCAAGCAAGAAACTCGGGAACAAAAGAAATATCCACCAGAAATCAAAACAGTAAACGTGTTACACGTGATCAAGGGGAGAAACAAAGCGGCACTCCCAGATAAATACGCCCAAGGGCCTATGACCACGGAGTCCTGCCACTAGTCGTCTCAACCGATCACTTTTGACCATCGGGACTACTCAGCAAGTATCCGGCTGCAGGATGGGCTGCCTTGTTATTAGACCCAATAATTGACGGATACCACTTCACACGAGTCCTGATGGACGGTGGCAGCAGTCTAAACCTGATATATCAGGACACAATCCGCAAAATGGGGATAGACCCAACGAAAATTCGCCACAGCAATACTACCTTCAGAGGAGTAACGCCAGGCCCAGGGGCTCATTGCACGGGCTCCCTGCTACTAGAGGTTATATTCGGCGTCCCCGATAACCTCCGTAGCGAAAATTTAACCTTCCACATTGCTCCGTTCCAAAGTGGCTATCAAGCACTAATTGGACGCGAAGCTTTCACTCGCTTTAATGCAATACCACATTACGCTTCCCTCATGCTTAAGATGTCCGGTCCACGTGGCATCATTATAGTGAATGGAAATATTGAGCGATCCTGGCGCGCCGAAGAGAGTGCGACTGCCTTGGCAGCCGCACACTAAAAACGGCCTCACCAACTAAAGCATTTGATAGGTCGTCAATACCACGGACACGGTTAGACGAGTCTGGCGCAGCTACATGTAATTCATACAGGTTTGATGGCCACACCCCTATTACAAATACAAGGAGCTCAATGCGCGCAGATAAGTGGCAATTTTTACTCATCTTGAATTGTACATGGTTTCTTTAAACCTACCTTTTTGCACGAAAACTTTTCACCTAAGTTTCTCTCTTTTACAGATGACCATCGTGCTACACCCGTCCAGGATACGACACAACGGAGACACAGGCGCAGACGTGCAGCAGGGACCCGTTCCAAGGATTCTTTTTAGATTAAGACCCTGCGGAAACCTTTTTTACTGTCTCTTGTTGATACACATCCCACGGATTCTCAGTACAATTGAGAAGGATGCTGACGTCTTGGCATGTGGCCACGTCAGAATAATGCAAGTACCTGGACACCAGGGGCTTCTTACAAAGGGCACTGTTTAGGCTCGGTTTATACCATAAAGACCGAATACCTTAGGGAGTGTCCGGCGTCGCGAGTTTGGCCTTATATGCATCAGCTCTGAATCATGTCTTTGGTCAAATGTTGGGTTTGCCCGGCTCTTGTGTTTTGCTGCCTTACGTTCCGCTCTATCGGCTAAGGCGGCACCAGGAGAACTACTGCGATTGTGCCGCGGTTCATCCGGACGAGCACCTCAGTAGAGAAAGCCGAAAATTGACTGGCATGATATAGCGTGAGACTGGTCAACCACTCGATGACCTATCTGAATGTTAGAATTTCTCCGCCTCAACGAAGGGCCGTTTCCTGGCCAAGCATGTACGCACCCCGAATTCGGAAGAGTGCGGAGCCACCAGGGGCTATATAGTAGCCCCACTGTCAAACTCCTATGGCTAAGTGAAAGTGTTAAAGCATTATAGTCCGGTTGCCTAGTTCGATGTGCCATCACCTCCTTATTAGGACCAAGACGTTGGATTAAGTGTGAATACGCGTCTTCTGCGAACACCCCCACATTATATGCGTGGGGGCTGAAGCCGACGACTTCAATCTTTCAGGTTATACACATGTATACATAAACGGCCGCACAGGAGGCATCATATTACTTTCGGGCAAAAGTATAAATACAGCCTTAATAAATTTCATAAAAACATTGTGTTTACAATGGGAATACATGTCACTCAAACATAATATTCTTCAAGCACTGGGCCTCTATCAAACGAGCGCCCTCGAGAACTTCTTCGAAATAGTGCTCGGCAGCCACTCGGCCTATGGCCGAACCCTGCGCCGCAACAGTGGTAGCATCCATCTCCGCCCAGTATGCTTTGACACGGGCAAGGGCCATCCGTGAGCCCTCTATACACGCCGACCTCTTCATCACATTGATGCGCGGCACCGCTCCAAGGAACTGCTGCACTAAGCTGAAATAGCTTTTCGGCTTCGGTTTTTCCGGCCACAGATGATCTACGACGGACCTCATGGCGAGTCCGGACAACCTGTTGAGTTCGGCCCATTCGGCTAGCTGATCAGTCAATGGAAGCGGACGCTCTGGAACGTTAAACTACGACCAGAACAGCTTGTCCACTTCACGATCTGTTTGATCTCGGAAGTATTCGGCCGCATCGACAGCGCTCGCCGCCAAGTCCATATATGCGTCTGCCGAACTCCACAGCCGATCCAGAGGGGCATACCGCGGATCTCCGAACTTCCTCCGCAGCAAAAAGGGCTTCCCAGTCGCAATATCCCCGACTTCACGCAGCTCTTCCTTCTTTGCCCTCATAGCAGATCGGGTGTCTTTGGTCGCCACCGCGGCCTTTTCAAGGTTCGTCGCCTTCGCTCGGTTTTCTTCTTCAAGGAGCTGGCAACGGTCAGCAGTGTCTTTTAACTTTACAGCCATCTTGGCCATTTTATCTTTGCTCTCGCAATGTGCAGCCTTTTCGGCTCTTAACTCTTCGACCGCCTTTAAAGCGGCCGCATTACTAATTCTTGCTTGTTCCTTGGCTCGGGCAAGTTCCGCCCGAAGGGTCACCACGGTGGCAGCTCCATCTGCAGTCACAACATATTAAAGATACTGGCGTTACGCTACTCTTACTATGTGACATTCACCAGAAAACATTACTTACCCTGTGCCTCGTCAAGCCGCTTGTTAACAAGCTCGATGTCGGCATCGGCCGCATCCAGTTGCCGCTTTAGCTCGGCAAACTCATTAGTCCAGCTAGCCACCGGAGCTTCCACCACCTGCACATAAAGGCGGTTTGGTTATTACCTGGGATTACGATCCTCTGTTCGCCGCCGTTCTCGACGACAACCAGAGTCTCAGGGGCTACTATCTACACAGGGCACGCCTAAAAATGTGCGGTACTATCAAAAAGTATATCATTTCACGTACCTCAAAGCCCATCAGTAGACTCATAAAAGCTTCATGCAATCCGCTTTCGGCGGACGAAATTATTTCCATCACTGTACCCATCAACGTACGGTGTTCTTCTGAGATGGCCGCTCGCTCCAACAGCTCCCTCAGTACGTCCGACCGCATACCAGACGGTGCCGGACTCTTTTGTTTGCTCTCTTCAAGAGCCGGACGCTGGGGACTTCGGGTGACTATATGATTATCATCTGGCCTCACCGGATCCGGAGAGGCCCTCCGTGACGACACTTCAAGGTCGCCCGCTTCTTGAGCGGGGGAGTCCGAGGGAGGCGTTTCGCTCTCCATCATCTCCGGAAGAAGATCCCCCGAAGATGAGCTCTGCTGAGAAGGGCTAAGATCCGAACTGCAAGATAAACGCTTCGGTTATTTTCCTCAGAGGTAAGGTAGTATATCTCCACTATTAAAGTACTTTTTGATTACTTACAGCTCGTTGGAGGGCTGATCCTCGCGCGGACTTTGTGTGGCAAGAGCACCCTCCAAGGTAGGACCCTCTGGTGGAGACTTCTTCTCCCGTTTGGAAGCCTTGGTTTCTGGATCTTCAGAGGTAGTCCTCTTCCTTCCCCGAAGCGAGAGAAGGTCAGATTCTTCCCCTTGGTTATCCTCCTTCATGGAGGCGCTCATTCCCTTGGTTGGAATTGGTAGCGATGGGGGCCCGCTTTCGACCTCATTATTCCCCCCTTTATCTTCCTTTGAGGGCTCCGGGCAAGGTGCTAGCTCAAGCATCTTTTCCAGTACCAGATTCTCCAAACCCTCTGGAAGGGGGGCCGAACACCAAATCATCTTCGCCCTTGTTAGCCAGTCCTGGTCAAAGAGCGGTTTCTCAGAATGATGTCATGGTAAATGAAAGATGGTGTGTTCGGCTAAAGGATTACTTACTTGGTCGGCGGTACAGTTGCTGCTCAGGCCCACGTCCTCGGTAGTATCCGGACACTCTATTTGGGATCCTAAGAATGATTTATACATCTCCTCGTGTGTCAGGCCGAGGAAATTCTGAATAGTGTGCGGCCCTTCTGGGTTGAACTCCCACATGCGGAGGGGCCGGCGTTTGCAAGGCTGGACTCGACGAACCAGCATGACTTGCACCACCGTAACTAGACTAAAATCTCCTTTGAAGAGATCTTGAATGCGGCTCTGCAGTATAGGCACGTCTTTGGCTGGACCCCAGCTCAGCCCTCTGCTAATCCATGACATTAGTTGTGGTGGAGGGCCCGAGCGGAAAGCAGGGGCAGCCACCCACTTGGCACTTCTGGGAGCTGTGATGTAAAACCACTCCCGTTGCCATAATCGGGACACCTCTGGAAAGGAACCCTTTGTCCATGAAGCTCCAACGATCTTGCTTATTAATGCGCCTCCGCACGCTGCGTGCTGCCCCTCGACCATCTTCGGCTTCACGTCGAAAGTCTTGAGCCACAGGCCGAAGTGAGGGGTAATGCGGAGGTAGGCCTCACATACGACAATAAATGCCGAGATGTGGAGAAAGGAGTCCGGGGCTAGATCGTGGAAATCTAGCCCGTAATAGAACATCAAACCCCTAACGAAGGGATCTAGAGTGAGGCCTAGACCTCGGAGGAAGTGGGAGATGAACACAACTTTCTCGTTGGGTTCAGGAGTGGGTACGACCTGCCCTCGGGCATGCAGCCGATGGGAAACCTCGGTGGTTAGGTATATGGCCTCCCTCAACTTCTTGATATCCTCTTTCGTAACGGAGGAGGGCATCCACCGGCCTTGAAGGCTAGATCCGGACATAGTTGAAGGTCCGAAGCACCTGACCTGGGCTTTGGGTGTTAGAACTCAAGGCGGGGGAAAGATTCGATTGAGCACGGGAGGGAAAAAAGTAAAAGCCTTGTCCCTTTATAAAGAGGGTGAATATCAAGCGTCCTCTCCGTAGCCGTTTGTGACTTGCCTATAATCTAGGAGTCCTAGACACGGTTGGGTTACCCACGACCGTATTGATGAGAATCCCGTAATTAGGGGAACACGATCTCTGCTTTGACAAGACGTGTCGAGAAACCGCCTCGCGTTATGTGTGGAGCTGGTTAAAGAAAAATGGTTCAAAGAATCACCGAGCCATGGCATGATGTCATGTTGCCAAAACGTGTCAGCAGATTAAGATTTGTGGAAATATGATTCTCTCTACGGTGGTATGTGGAACTTATTTTGCAGGGTCGGACACTATCCTTGTATTCAAACTCTTCTATGATACGTTCAGAGGAGGAACCCGCCTTGCAATGCCGAAGACAACACTGTGCGCCGGACTCATCGTCATTGAAATCCTGGTTCAGGGGCTACTGAGGGAGTCCTGGATTAGGGGGTCTCCGGACAGCCGGATTATATCCTTTGGCCGGACTGTTGGACTATGAAGGTACAAGTTTGAAGACTTCGTCTCATGTCCGGATGGGACTCTACTTGGCGTGAAAGGCAATCTAGGCAGTACGGATATGTATATCTCCTCCTTTGTAACCGACCTTGTGTAACCCTAGCCCCCTCCGGTGTCTATATAAACTGGAGGGTTTTAGTCCGTAGGACAACATACAATCATACCATAGGCTAGCTTCTAGGGTTTAGCCTCTCCGATATCGTGGTAGATCAACTCTTGTAATACCCATATCATCAAGAATAAATCAAGCAGGACGTAGGGTTTTACCTCCATCAAGAGGGCCCGAACCTGGGTAAAACATCGTGTCCCCTGCCTCCTGTTACCACCCGCCTTAGATGCACAGTTCGGGACCCCCTACCCGAGATCCGCCGGTTTTGACACCGACAGGGGCACTGGTGGTGGCCTCACCATGGGCTTGGCCCAGTCGAGAAGGACGCGGGCCGGCTTGGGTGCCAGAGGCGGGCGTAGTCCAAGGCCTGGGTCGAGCGACCAGGTCAACAACGGGCATGGGCACGACATGCTCGCTCGTCTCCTCGCATGGAGGCAGAGCAACGGCGACAGAGGGGTTCAGGGAATGGCGGCGTGAAGCATAAGAGCAGTAGAGGGACTGCAGGAGGCTAAAGAAGGAGCCCCGGGGATGGGGACGACAGGTGGACAAGGGGGCAGATCTGAGCCACTGGTGCTCCGACGAAACAGCAGCGACGGAGGAGAATCTGGGCACGGGGACGCAAGCTCCTCTCAACGGCCATGGCGGAGAGGTCCTGTAGAAGAAGATGAGAGGCAGTCCTGTGAGAGAGAGACATGAAGAAGGGAAACGGGAGGAAGCAGAGGAGAGGGGCGCGAGGATTCTGCTGGAAGTGGTCGCCTGTGGAGCTCCATGGAGGGCACTAGCCGCTGTTGTTGCTGAAAGAAAGAAAAGACAAAGAGAGGATTCATAGAGGAAACACGGGGAGGAAAACAGAGAGAGATAGCAGGCATGCGGGAGGCGAAGGGAACCAACGGAGGTGGCAGATACGGGGCGGGGTCCGTTCACGGTGGCAGTAGTACCGGCGAGCTCGAGGCTGGCGGGGAAGGCTGGGACTGCAAGGGCGCGAAGACGATGGCATTGACGCTGTCGGCGAGCAGAGGAGGCCATGGCGTGGTGCTTTGCCTCTTGTAGAGAAAAAAAGGGGGAAGAGATGAGCAGAGGGAGAGTGGAGCAGCGGAGGAAGGAAAAGGAGTAGGGACGACGCTCATCAGCTGGGTGCGCCGGCGACGTGGATGGCCGGACGGAGGCGGGGACGCGGGGCTCCGGGTAGGCGAAGCCCTCCCGCTCGAGGGGCTATGGTGGCTGCTGCAGGTCGAGGAGGGCCAAGGGGAACTCCTCGCTCGGGCGTCGGGCGAGCACGGGGATGTAGGTGACCGTCTCCAACGTCGGTGCTGATGAGGCGGTTGGGAACGTCGGGGTGAGGTGTGAGGCGACTGTGACGCCCCGATTCAATACCATACTTCGGGGAGCCAGAATTCACACTTGGAATACTTAGCATACAGTTGATGCTCTCGAAGCTTTTCCAGCACAAGACGAAGATGTTCAACATGTTCTTCCTTGTTCTTGGAAAATACAAGGATATCTTCCAAATAAACCACGACAAACTTGTCGAGGTAATCCATGAATATATAGTTCATCAGACGAGAGATGGTGGTTGGAGCATTCATTAAGCCGAATGACATGACGGTGTACTCGTATGATCCATACCGAGTCACGAAGGCGGTTTTTGGGATATCCTCTTCACGAACACGGATCTGGTGGTAACCCAACCTCAAGTCGAGTTTGGAGAACACTGATGAGCCAGCCAGTTGATCATAAAGATCATTGATCTGAGGAAGAGGGTATTTATTCTGAATGGTAGCTTGGTTTATAGGACGGTAGTCTTGGACTAATCGGTTTGTCCCATCCTTCTTTTTAACAAAGAGAGAAGATGCTCCCCGAGGAGAGCAACTTGGGAGAATGAAACCTTTGACAAGAGATTTGTCGATTTCCTCCTTAAGCTCAATGAGTTCATGTGGCAGCATCTTGTAGGGTCGTTTGGCTATAGGGGTGGTGCCGGGTTTCAAGTCGATGATGAATTCAACAGCTCTAGCAGGGGGAATCCCTGGAAGTTCTTCTGGGAAGACGTCTTGGAATTCACAAACAACGGGAATGTTTTCAATGCCCTCGAGTGGTTCAGCGTTCAACGCATTCAAGGCATAAAGTCGTGCCTCGGTGTTCTGAACTAGATGAGCTTGGTAAGCAATTATTTCATCAGAAGGGTGTAGCAGATGGACGACCTTAGTGGCGCAAACTATAGAAGCAGTATGCGCTTTCAACCAATCCATCCCCAGAATGACGTCGATGTTAGACGACTTTAGGATAATGGGAGAGGCATAGAATTCCAGCCCTTCGATTTCCACGGGGACGTCGATGCCAACCAGTGAGGTTTGACATTGTCCCACGGGGGGTTTTACCAATACCGAAGTGTTCATCTCCTCACATTTAACGTCATGCTTGTATGCAAAATCTTCTGACATGAATGAATGCGATGCTCCTGAATCGAATAAAACAGATGCAGGTACTGAATTTACGAGGAGTGTACCCATCACGGTAGCAGGCTGGTCTTGAGCTTCATTAAGATCAATGTGGTTGGCATGAACACGACCATAAGACCTGGCATTGTTGTTGCGAAGTTGGTTGTTTCCACGGCCAACTGCAGGAAGGGCCAGTTGATTCTGGTTCTGATTGCATTCCCTAGCACGGTGTCCTGGTTGACCACACTTGAAGCACAAACCATTATTGGGAGTGGGAACAGGAGCTTGTGGTGGTGGAGCTGGAAGTCTTGGCTGCCTAGTTGGTGGGGGAGGCAGAAGCGGTGCAACATATGACTGCCTTGGAGCAGGTGCAGTTGGCTGATACATGCTGTTGGGAATCCATATCCTACGCTTCTGCGAAGATGGGCCCGAAGATGAGCCCGTGTCACGGTTGCGCCTGTGAGAGCTCTGGTATTCCTGCAGACCAGTTTCGACATTGATGGCCTTGTTCACTAGGGTGGCGAAATCAGCAAAGTCATGCACTAGAAGTGCGAGCTTGATATCGGCTTGAAGGCCATCACGAAACTTCTCCTGTCTGCGTGCATCAGTTGCAATGTCTTCTTCAGCATAGCGGGACAAATCCAGAAACTCCCACTGATAAGCTTCCACAGTTTTGTTGCCCTAAGTGAGGTTGTGAAACTCGCGCTTCTTCCGGTCCATGACTCCCTGAGGAATGAAGCGAGCACGGAAGGCAGCTTGGAAGTCTGGCCAGGTGATGATTGTTCCAACTGACAGAGTACGCCTGTGGCTGTCCCACCATTGAGCTGCGGATCCCTTCAGGAAGAAGGAAGCAAAGGTGACATAGCTGGCATGGGCTACATCAGCAGACTCCATCTCATAGGTGATGTCACGGAGCCAGTCATCAACATCCAGAGGCTGAGTTGAGCTGTGGTACACAGTTGGATTCAGGCGCATGAAATCCTGCAGAGTTACTGGGGTTGGCTGCTGGTTCATATTGGGGCGAGGAAACTGAGCCATCATATTCTCCATGAACTGGCGATTCATCTCAAGCTGTTGGATCATACCAGCCATGTACTCAGGCGGTGGTGGGGTGTTGCCACCACGATCACGGCCACCTGGTCTAACCATCCTGCTAATATATAACATGAGTAGTTCAGCATTGAGAAATTGTGAGGACAAGAATCATTCATGATGAAACATGCATAATGAAAGGAACACGATAGATACTACATAGTAGTTGGCACATCTTACAAAAGTGATCATGCATAGAGTTCGGTACACAGACTAAAAACATCATAGGCGGCACGCAGGCTCGCGGCGAAGGCATCTAACACTAACAAGCAAGCCTACATCAGTCCCAGGAGGAACTGTGGAGGTAGGTGTAGCCTGACAGCTGGTAGTGACGCGAAGGGAAAACCTCCACGCGAGTAGCCTAGGGTCCGCGGATACTCTGGTGCGGAACCCGACGCGTAGGTGGTAGGAGAGGACCAAGTGTGGGAGAGTAGCCTCCCACATCTGGCGAGCCAACGCCCTAGGGCATCACGGTCCTGGCAGGGTAGATCACAGAACGCGGCAGATCACTAGATCGGACAGAGGGGTGCAACAGCATCAGAGCACGATACAGGTGCTGACGGGTAGTGTACAACTCGTGGCGAAGAGCTCGGTTAGCTCTATCCAGCCCATCAACATGCAGAACCAGGTTCTGATGGTAGAAGGGCTCTCGGGTGACAGTGGAGTAGGCAGCAGTGTAGTATCCCTCCGCACCAACATCAGATGCGATAGCAATGTGCCTGAAGGGGGAGGTGTCCAACTCCTGATACTCTCCATGAAGACGTGTCAGAACAGCATAAGCAGCATCATGGACCGCCATATCGATAGTCACTCCAACACCATGAGCAGTGTGCAGCACGGTAGTGGAGTCATACTCCCGAGAGTAGAGGTGGATGATGGCACGGTACTGCTCCTGGTTGAAGTCCTGATACTCCTCATAGATGGTGTACTCAGGGTGCCAGCGATAACCCAGATAGGTCATCATCTCAACCAACACAGCAGGTGACCCTGAGGCACCAATGGCCGTCGTGTGGCGCACGACCTGTCTCGTGGGTTCCATCTGAAAACAAAGATGTTTCAAAGGAGTCAACTGACAGTGTGGATAATGTTCAATATACTACTCTAAAGAATAGCTAGGGCTTATCCAACTTTGGGGTGAACGTGGTCATGGGATCCTAGTGATAAAGTTAGTAAAATCGTTTAACCCGAGTAGAAGAGAGTTCAGAGTCCCAGAGTAAGGATCGAGGAGTAAAAGATCCTAATACCACCCAGATGGCGACGTGGGCCTGTAAGGCACACAGCCATGTTAGTAAAAAGTTTTGTAATATCTAGGCTCGACTTCGGCCAAGGAGTGTGGAAGGGGGATTCCTACAGGCAGTCGGCTCTGATACCAACTTGTGACGCCCTGATTCAATCGTACACTAATCATACACGCAAACGTGTACGATCAAGATCAGGGACTCACGGGAAGATATCACAACACAACTCTACAAATAAAATAAGTCATACAAGCATCATATTACAAGCCAGGGGCCTCGAGGGCTCAAATACAAGAGCTCGATCATAGACGAGTCAGCGGAAGCAACAATATCTGAGTACAGACATAAGTTAAACAAGTTTGCCTTAAGAAGGCTAGCACAAACTGGGATACAGATCGAAAGAGGCGTAGGCCTCCTGCCTGGGATCCTCCTAAACTACTCCTGGTCGTCGTCAGCGGGATGCACGTAGTAGTAGGCACCTCCCGAGTAGTAGTAGTCGTTGTCGACGGTGGCGTCTGGCTCCTGGGCTTCAACGTTTGGTCGCAGCAATCGAGTATAGAAAGGGGGAAAAGAGGGAGCAAAGCAACCGTGAGTACTCATCCAAAGTACTCGCAAGCAAGGAGCTACACTACATATGTATGCATTGGTATCAAATGGAATAAGGGTATCATATGTGGACTGAACTACAGAAAGCTGGAATAAGAGGGGGATAACTAGTCCTGTCGAAGACTACGCTTCTGGTAACCTCCATCTTGCAGCAGGAGAAGAGAGTAGATGGTAAGTTCACCAAGTAGCATCGTGTAGCATAATCCTAACCGATGATCCTCCCCTCGTCACCCTGTGAGAGAGCGATCACCGGTTGTATCTGGCACTTGGAAGGGTGTGTTTTATTAAGTATCCGGTTCTAGTTGTCATAAGGTCAAGGTACAACTCCAATTCGTCCTGTTACCGAAGATCACGGCTATTCGAATAGATTAACTTCCCTACAGGGGTGCACCACATAACCCAACACGCTCGATCCCATTTGGCCGGACACACTTTCCTGGGTCATGCCCGGTCTCGGAAGATCAACACGTCGCAGCCCTACCTAGGCACAACAGAGAGGTCAGCATGCCGGTCTAAATCATATGGCGCAAGGGTCTGGGCCCATCGCCCATTGCACACCTGCATGTTGCGTACGCGGCTGGTGAGCAGACCTAGCCTCCCTTATACAAGAGCAGGCGTTCCAGTCCAACCCGACGCGCGGCGCTCAGTCGCTGACGTCACGAAGGCTTCGGCTGATACCACGACGTCGAGTGCCCATAACTGTCCCCGCGTAGATGGTTAGTGCGTATAGGCCAGTAGCCAGACTCAGATCAAATACCAAGATCTCGTTAAGCGTGTTATTTTGAAATAACCACGAACGCCGACCAGGGCCAGGCCCACCTCTCTCCTAGGTGGTCTCAACCTGCCCTGTCGCTTCGCCACAAAGATCCACAGAGAGGGCTGTCGGGAAAGTATGGCCTTCCAGCCCCCAATTAGTGAATCAACCACGGGTACTCCTCGAGCCAACCCGATTTTAGTCACCACATGTATCATGTATAAAGTATATAGTATATACCCGTGATCACCTCCCGAGTGATCACGGCCCGATAGTATAGCATGGCAGATAGACAAGAATGTAGGGCCACTGATGATAAACTAGCATCCTATACTAAGCATTAGGATTGCAGGTAAAGGTAACAACAGTAGTAGCAAGGACAGACTATGCATCAGGATAGGATAAACGGAAAGCAGTAACATGCTACACTACTCTAATGCAAGCAGTATAGAGAAGAGTAGGCGATATCTGGTGATCAAAGGGGGGCTTGCCTGGTTGCTCTGGCAAGAGAGAGGGGCCGTCAACACCGTAGTCGTACTAGGTAGCAGCGGCATCAGTCTCGGTGTCTAGCGAGAGAAGAGGGGGAAGAAACAATAAATATTAAGCAAACAGATGCATAGCGATGCATGACATGACAAGTATCGGTGCTAGGGTTGCCCTAACGTGGTATGAGGTGATACCGGTGAAGGGGGGAAACATCCGGGAAAGTATCCCCGGTGTTTCGCATTTTCGGGCAGAGGAGCCAGAGGGGGAAAGTTGCGAGTTTGATAGGTTAGGGATGCGTGGTGGACGAACGGGCTGCGTATCCGGGTTCGTCTCGTCGTTCGGAGCAACTTTCATGTTGAAAATAATTTAATCTGAATTACAGATTAAAAGATATGATTTTCTAAAGATTTTATTAATTTCTAGAATTTAATTAATTATTTAACTTCAATTCGAAAATAGATTTATGACATCAGCATGATGTCATGCTGACGTCAGCAGTCAATAGGGGTTGACTGGTCAACCTGACCAGTGGGTCCCACTGGCCAGTGACACATTTTAATTAACCTAATTTGTATTAATTAGGGGGGTGGGCCCCACTGGCATGCTCTGTTAGCTAATTAATAGTAGTTAATTAGGTTAATTAGTCATTAGATTAATTAATCTTAATTAGCTAATTTAATCAGAATTAATTAAGTTAATTAATTAATTGTTTATATTATTTATTATATATATATTTTTTTAAATTCCCTTTTTTATAAACGTTCTGGGCAATGGGCCCCGTTTGGCAGTGGCCCATAGGGCCAAACGGGTGCTGGGCGATTCGGGTGCAGGGGTCTGTGGGCGCGCGGGTTACGGGTTGTGCCTGTGCGGGCGCGGCGCCGGTGGGGTGCCGGCGGCCAAGTGCCCGGCCGGAGGTGGCGACCGGACCGGCGAGCGGGAGGCACAGTGGCCGCGAGGGGGGCGCTGCAGCGGTGGCCACTCGGGGTGTAGAGGGAGCAGTGCAGCGTCGGAGCGGAGAAGCAGGGGAGCACAGGGGGCTGTGCTGGCGAGCGGGGCGCGTGCGGCTGGGCGCGGCACGTGGCGAGCGAGAGCAGCGCGGTGAGCAAGGCGGCAGCGGGGAGGAGGCGGCCGCGGGTGGTGGCCGGAGCGGGAGGGTTGGCGGGCGCGTCGCGTGGCCGCGGGATGCGCGCGGGCACGAGAGGAGGAGAGGCCAGTGGCGCGCGCGCGAGGGCTGCAGCCACGCGCGGGAACTGAGGGCGCGTGAGCGCAGGGCCGAAGCGTGAGAGGCGTGCGCGGGTGAGGCCAAGCACGCGCGTGGAGGGTGCGGCGAGGCGCGCGCGAGCTCGAGCGCTGGACGAGGACGTGCAACAGAGAGGGGAAGAAGAGGAGAGGGAGGCTGTGGCCTCACCGATGATGTAGGGCACGGGGCAGCGGGGCTCGTGGAGGGGGTCGGGGACGACGGCGCCAGAGGGGAAGCAGTCCGGCGAGGAGGGGCTTGACGAATCCGACGAGGGCGGGGACGTGCGCGGTCGTCGGGGCTGAGGACGTGGACGACGAGGTCCAGCGGCGACGGGGTGGCAACGGCGAGCGATGGGGCGCGGTGTCAGGGTCGAGGCGATGGGGGAGCCCGGCGACGGGGTTGGGGCGCTGGCGTCGTGAGAGGGGGGAAGCAGTTCGTCCCCGATCCAGATCAGATCGGGAGGGGAGAGGAGAGACGTTGGGAGTGGGGGGAATGGGGTGTGGGACGACGGGGAGTGTGTAAGGGTTTCGGGGGGCTATGGGATAAGGGAGTGGGGTTGGTGTGGCCGACTGGGCCAGCAGGCTGGGCCCTTGCCTAGTTGGGCTGGCCAGCCGGGCCACAAATGGCCCAGTGGGGGGGGGGGGGGGTCTGCCTCTTTTTAGTATTTTGTTAAAGTAGGCTTTTCCCTTTTCTTTTTTATTTCTCTTTTCTGTTTTATTTCATTTTAAATCATTTAGGCATTTTATAAAAATGTGTTTGCTTTATTATAATTACCCTAATGATATTTGGCACCCACCGAACATTTTTGTTTAATATTTTGAAAACTTTTGTCGTTTAACTTGTTTAGAATTTAAATTTGAAACAGTTTCGAATTAACCCGAGATTAACTACAGTGATAGACGTGACGTGGCACCATTAACGTGAGATTACTGTAGCATGATTATTCGAGCGTTACAACGACGAGGAGGAGGCAGGGCCTCGGTTGTTCACAGATGAGGGGCGTGTGGAGGTGGCTATGGAGCTCAGGGATCGAAGCAGAGGAGGCCGAAGGGATTTGGATCGGGGACGCAGGCGCTGATTGGACGGGGATGGATCCCGAGGTGGGAGAAGACAAGAGGAGTGGCGGCGGCAGCTAGGAGGATCCCTAGAAATTAGGGATTTGGTCTCGGGTTAGACTAATATATATGGCGAGTTGGTTAGGTTAGGGGATATCTCGTCCCTCCGATCAAAATTGGACGGTCAGGAAAAATAGACTAGGGAGTCCAAATAAGAAAACGGTGATGTTTTATAGATGTTTGGGGATGATCCGGACCCAACGGTAACGAAAATCCGGTCGGGTTCAGGGAAGTTTCGGACACGGGCGAGGGGTCGATGCACTGCGCAAAGAGGGGTTAGGCGAACGAGGTCAAGTGTGTGGTTGGACTGAGAAGAGAGAGGGGAAGGAGTACACCCCGACGAATATTTCCGGAGACCGAAAACGTCCGACGTTTGACCGACTATAATGCCGCTATAGTTAACTGTTGGGCCGTCAAACGGACTCCGAATGCAATGAAACTTGGCAGGCGGCCTACTGACAACATAACAACACCGCGTGCCAACTTTCAACCCATTCCGAGAACATTTTCTGACCACTTATAAAATACTATTTCGGAGGTGCCGCGGGCGCGTGCAAGTGTGTCTGGGCTCAGAACGGACAACAGAAAGAACTTGGAGACCGGGACGGATGCAAGTTTTGAAAACATGATGATGCAATGCACATGATGACATGACAAGATGCAACACGCAAGCGAATGACATGGCAACAACGCGCATAACTGGAAGACACCTGGTGCAACGGTCTCGGGGTGTTACAAAAATGTTAATGAAGAATTGAAGACTCGGGCTGTCACTGAAGAAGAAACTGAAATTCCTCAGCCAGTGGATCCTGAGAGTGTGATTCCTGAGGTGGTGATGCAATTGACCGATACCCCTCAGCCCAAGCCAAAGGATCCCTTCTCGAAGAAGCAGAAATTCAAGGCTGATGACTTCTTCGGTGAGCATGTGTTCTTCACAGACTATAACCCTTATGACTCTGCTCGCCTTAGAAGGAAGTTCTTCTGGACTGTCAGCCAAGCAAACTTTTATTCTTCACTGCTTGTCAACAAGGACAAAGTATTCGACCATGAGCATATTCCTCACGTGGACATGGAATCACTGCCTTGCTTCACCCTAGTCCTTAGTGTGCTTCATGATGCAGGACTGCTCAACTTTTGCACGGATATTTGCGATTGGAATGAAGAGCTCATTCTTCAATTCTATGCAACTCTGCATATCACAGGCGATGCTGACGATGTGAACTCTTGGGTTTTGGACTGGATGACAAAAAACACACATTTTAAAGCACCAGCCTCTGAATTACTTCATGCCCTGCCTGTCAGTCCTCCCCTTGAAGGCGCTCATTGCATCTATCATGAACCTGAACTCACTGCCCATTACATGCAAGTGCTAATGAAGCCTCTGAAGCCAGGTCAAGCTCCAAGGACCAAATTCCTCATGAAGGAATTGTTGTTTGTGCCTAGAACTGTCTATCACATTTTGATGAAGACATTGAGTCCAATCATAGGCCACGATTCAAATGATGAAGAAGTTGTTGGCATCATGAAGAATCTGCTATTCAATATCATACATGGCATTCCTATCAAATACCATGATTTATTCATGAGGACTCTGGCAAATGTTGCCCTCTCTTCGTTTGAGTTGAAGCCTTACGCTCCCTGGATTATGAGATTCCTCAGAACAAGGTCTTCACTCAACTACAAGGCTGATTTTCAGAATCATGTCAGTTACCTGCCCCCAATAGAAGTCCTCAAGCGGACATTTTCCTCATCTGATGAAAAGGGTAAGGCTACTGCTATTATTGATGAAGGCATTCGTCCATTGGATGGTCAGTTTCGCAAAGCTGCATCTTACTCCACCAATGATGATTCTGCTACTCATGATTCTGCCGCTAATGCATCAAAACCAATTCCTCAAGCAACAGCTCCCCGGGTGATGACTGACCGTGAGCTTCTTCTTAGTCTTCACCAGAAGGTGGATCGAGACCACAAATGGGTTAAGCGTCAGTTTGGTTCTATTCTTCACAACATGACTACTACACGCAATGCAGTGAAGAAAAACCACTACTACCTCCATCAAGTCTTCGGTCGCACCTGGGCTGTTTTGTCACATCTGTATGGTGAAGATGATCTGAAGCGAATGGGTTTCAAGCAGGACTTTGAATGGTCTCAGCCGCCACCGGCGAAGAAATTCAATAAGACTAAATTTCCTTCCTTGGTGGCCAGCTCATATTCTTCATCACGTGAAACCGATGAGCATGAAGACTTGGACGACACTGCAGCAGGCCCTACAACAACAAACGACCCCAACAACGCTGGCGCTCCTCCATCAACTTGATATTCTTCAGGGGCGTTAGTCCTCGTTTTTCGTCCCTTTTGGTCATTTGATGACAAAGGGGGAGAAATTTGAGTTAGTCTTCAAGCGGGTCTACTTATATGGGCGTTTTTTGCTAAGTTACAACTCTCGTTCTTCTGAGACTTTATTCGATCGAGTTGTAAACTTAAACTCTATGGAGGTCTGATACTTTTGCTGAGTTTTTTTTCTGCATGCTTATTCCTCATTAATGTTAATGCATGCATGCTGAATTACATCAGTCACCATATTTCATCATGCATTTCAAATTCTTCACATTGTATGTTAAATGCGTGTATGGATTACAAGATATAGGGGGAGATCTCCATGATTCTACTCTTCAAAGTGTGCATTGCTTCAAAAGCAAATTCCTCACTATGCACATCTTCACGGGGGGTCCTTCTATATATTGCAATCAAAATCCTCAATATCAGTATTTACACTTCATATGTTTATCCCGTTGAAAACTTAACCTATATTGTCATCAATCACCAAAAAGGGGGAGATTGTAAGTGCATGTAGTGCCCCTTAGTGATTTTGGTGTATTGAATACTTATAGGTTAAGGGACTGATGCGTTTGTGAGTGTACACAGGTCTATAAGTCTATGAGGAGTTTGATATTTACAAAGAAAGTCGACCCCTAAAAATGAAGTTCTTCGACTAAAGACTTTGGATTTCTGAAGACTTTCTGAAGACTTTGAAAGTGAAGAAATTGGTGTAATCCTAAAGACCTGGTATTCATTTGAGAAACATGAAGCATGTAGACTTTTGTTTTCGTAGTTTCATTTTCTCTTTCTTGAGTCATAGGAAACACCGTATTGTTAAAGGGGGTCGAGGAAATACTAAGGAAAAATTTCTAAGTGATGCTCAACTCAAATCCTACACCTACTAATCCCTTCGAGTGAAGCCATTGGAAATCTCATACAACTCAGTCAATTTCTTCAGTGATAGAGACGAAGTTTTTCTGGTCTCTGAGGAATTTGTTCTGACTGAGGAGTTAGGAATTCGCCAGTGCGGATTGCCTACACAGTGAGGAACATGATAGCCCTGAGGAATTTGATACTCAAAATTCCGACCGTTGATGTGCCATGCGCTAGCTATCCTAAAATATCTACCCACCTAACGGTCATATCATTGAAGGGCATTTATGTCTTATCATGTCGGGCTGCTCCTTAGGCTATAAATAGCCGCCCCCTACAACCACTAGCTAGTTGGCTGCTCCAAGAGAAACTGACACTTGTCAATTGAGAGCATCCCATCCTCCGAGGACTTTGAGTGAAAATCATCAAGTGAGGAAAACCCAAACCCAAACACCTACAAACCCAAAGTGATTGAGCATCACTGAAGAGATTGATCCTGCGTGGATCCGACACTTGTTACCTTTGAAGACTGTGCATCATCCAGACGGTTAGGCATCATGGTCTAGAGCATCCAAAAGGAAATTGTGGATCACCGAGTGACCATGTCTGTGAAGGTTTGGAAGTCACCTGAAGACTTACCACGAGTGATTGGGCGAGGTCTGTGTGACCTTAGCTCAAGGGGAATACGGTGAGGACTAAGTGTCCTGAGCTGCGTGTTCAGGACTGGGAGTCCAGGACTGTGTGTCCTCAGGTTTAAATACCTAGCCGCCCTAACCAGACGTACAACTGTCACATCGGTTGGAACTGGTCTACCAAATCATTGTCTTCACCGAGATAACCGGTTTCAATTCCTCAACCCTTCTATTTCCTCATTTCTGTGTTCTGTGCTTGTTCATATCTGTTTGAAGACTTTGATTGAAGACTTTCTCTATTTCCTCAGCTCAATTTCTTCAGTCTGTTTGTCTTCATTCTGTTTATCCTGTATTTACGCTTTCTGTACTCAGTGCTTGTTTTCATTTCATCATGAAGACCATGTTCATGCTCTGTTACGTTTACTTCTGAGTACTTATTCCGCTGCAAGTAGTTCTTCACTCAGGAATTTCCTCACCTGCAAATTTCTCAGTGAAGAATTCATAAAAGTCGCCTATTCACCCTCCCTCTAGTCGATATAACGCACTTTCACCCTCACTTTGAGTCGTTGCAAGCACATCTTAACGGGTATCTTTCAGAGCACAAATTAAGATCATGATGATCCCGATCGCAAACATATGGTTGTAAGAATAAAGTCCTCATACCCATGCATGTTTTTATTATAAGTGTTAAGGTAACAACAGTGATTATGATCCGGTCTAATAATTGGAAATTATACCCTTGCAAAAGCTTGGTAGAAACCCTCTTTATAAGTGCACGTCCTCTCATGGGTTGGATAACTCGGGATCACACCTTGAGGAAAGAGGTTGAGAACCTTTCTGCTATTCATTACTGGATCACCAAAGGGAGTCATCACATCTTTCACATGGATTTGAGGCGAACCTTACCTTTGTTCCTATTTCCCTTGGATTGTTTGCGTATGCTTGTGGATCTCATGTGTTGCTTATCTAGTGGATGTGTGATTGGACTTGTCTTTGAGTTTTTCTCCTTGTGAATTGTGTGTTTCTCTTGATTTCCCCTCCAAGCTGTGAAAAATTAGGACATCTAGGATTCTACCCTATATCAAGGGGGAAGAGACTGACTGCGGGAGTCTAGAGGCATCCGGCGTTTTCTCTATGAGTTCTTTGTATAAGGAGATTTTCAGGGGTTTTGTACATTATGACCTTAGCGGCATCTCGTTGGCGCCGATTTTGAAAAAGATACTTTTTTCCCTATGGTAGGTTGCTAGGAACTGGATTTCCAGCGGGGACCAAGTGGTGAAGAGAAACGGTCCGGGAGACGATACTTGCATGTCGGGCAGTCTTGAGGAAATTTGCGATCATGTCCTCTTTAGGTGCATTGTCGCGAGATTTGCCTGGAGTGTGTTGCGAGAGGCCACTGGATGTGGGTGGAACCCGTCCGACTTTGCGGACTACTACAGCTTGGTGAAAGCCACGAGTGGATCGGTTCATAGATTTAGCTTGGGTGGGATTTGCGGCGCTAGCCTGGTCACCGTGGACTACACACAATAAAGCATCGATTGAGGGAAAACTGTTCCAATATCCGGCTAACTTGATGTATAAACTTGTGATAGTTTTGCAGCTATGGAAGCTTCTGGCGAGAATCAAGGACCGACTGCACGTGGAGCAACTCATCTCAAGGCTACGGGCACAGCGATTCGATGTGTGGCAGTCAACAACTGTCGTTCCTATGTTGTCAGCACTGCGTCGCTTGGCTTGGCCTTTATGGTTGTGTAGCGAACCTCTTTCATTTCTCGTTGGTGCTTGTTTGTATCTGCGAAGACATCTTAGATTCTTTACGCGTCGAACTTGTAAGAGTCTCAGTTTAAAGCGGGGCATATGCCTCCTTTCTAAAAAAATGCTTCGAATTCGGTAGTATTTCATGAAAACTAAATAGGCAACCAACGAGTTGTCCATGAAGCAATCATAGCCGTGGACGGATTTAATTGGAGCATGACCAGAGGAGAAAGATCCAACGCAAACTGGCCCAGCTACCTCCTGTCACAATAAACAAATAAAATGGACCACTACTTCTGTCGATGTTTGGTGTTGGGCCACATCTCATAACAGCAGTAAGAACTTTGTTATCAATCGCAACATGACAAAACTCCAAAGGGAAAAAGAAAGGACATAAGAGGGTTCATCAAAAAGAAAAGGAGAAAAATAATGGAGGGGCAATACAAGTACTTCCTCCGTTTCAAAATAGATGACCCAACTTTATACTTACTTTAGATGTATGACAGAAGATACATCTACGTATACCAAAATTTTAAACATTTTATGGTATGATCAAACGAGTGGTTTTCACATTGCAAACTGTTCTTGCAAACATCAAAGTCGTTGGTTACCTGAACTACACAAATGGATTCCAGCCCAAATTTGAGTTCAGTCTTGACCCCAGATACTTAAAGACAAAGTGCTACTGTACTACATGTGGTTCATTTACAGGGTAATTAGCTTGGGAACATGACCTCGTTGGATGTCCAGATCACTGGCATAAGTAGATGAAGCACTGAATAATGCTCACGTGGGTGTACTTGGCATTAACTCGGCAGTTTTATGTTTTGCATTGCAGGGCACGCAGCAAGAGGGCAGGCATCCTCATTTGGTTGAAGAGACGCGCCACCTTCCAGTTCTTTGTTGCATTCAGGTTTACCAGCTGGCAGCCGAAAATAGCAGTAGTCCGTTCACTCAGACATGACAACTTTGAAACTTCGCCGTAATACTAGAGACTAGCACGCGCTTCGCCGTCTGTTCTTTACTCATTGATTAACTCTTCCATCTCTAGCAGGATATTGTAGTCGGTTGTTTCGTGTTGATTTTATCCATGTTGGTTTGAGTTTTAATTATGCTGTGGAGGTTTTTGTCCATTCGTAAATCGTGTCGGGCTGTTGTTGGAGACTATATTTGTTCTAAGAGGAGAGTGGAGTTGTCCGGTGCACGGTTGTGGCTTCCTTCATGTTTCGAAATCGATGTCATCTGGTAGTGGTTGTGTGAGTCCCTTAAGAGCTCTTATTCTACCCTGAAACCATGGAATTACTGCTATAACACTCATATAGCCGGCCAATGAAACTCCCATCCGCTCAGCTCGGCTATTTGCTTCACTCGCTTGCTTAGCTTTTTTTCCGGCTCGCTCCACTGCTAGCTAACCGGCTATCCTATTTTCTTTGAAAAAGTTCATTGAATCAAAATATGTTCATGTGTTTTATAAAATGTTTCAAATTTCAAAACTATTAATTTAAAAAATATTCATGAATTTCAAAGAATCTTCACGAATTTGAAAAAGTTTCGTCAATATTAAAATTCAGATTGTATTTTTTCATGAACTTTAGAAATATTCATGAATTATTTTTTATCATGAAATTTAAAAATATTCATATTTTTCTAAAGTATTCAATTAAAATATAACAAAAGAAAAAGAAAAGAAACAAATAGAAAAAACATAAAAAAATGTTAAAACGGTCGGTTAACACAGAAAAGAAAGAAACATACGAACCAGGCATTATCGTCTCAAAACCGAGAAAATGGGTCGGCCCATTTAATGACTAGGTGTGCGTTACTTCAGCCAGCAAGCAACACCCGTATATGCAGGGTGGCTAGCGACCCCCACAGCCGCGGGACACATAAGGAGTCTCCAAATCTAGAAAGCTTAACATGAATTAAAATGTGAAAGATGAAATAAAAATAATAAAAAGAGAAGCAAAAAAGAAAAATAATAATAGTATAAAACTACATAAAAATAGTAAAACATAAAAAGAAAGTCAACGCCTTCTCAAAATGGGAAAAGATATGCACATTTCTTTTCAAAGTTCACGGATTCTAATAAATATTCATGAATTAAAATATGGAAAATAAATAAAGACAAACATGAAAATGAAAAAGGAAATAAAAGCAATAGAAATACTATTAAAAACATAGAAAAAAGAAATATGAAACCATGCAATACGTTTCTAAAACTGGGAAAACCGGCCAGCCCATTACGGTTAGGTGTGGTTTACTCTCAACAGGCGACATACTCCCCAATGGCAGGCTCCATAGTAACCCCCACAACCCCCAATGCACTAGGAGACTCTAAATCTAAAAGGCTAATTCATGAATTAAAATGTGAAAAATAAAAATAGAAGAGAAAACAAACACAAAAAACAATATAAAAACTAATTAAAAATAGAAAAACATAAACCACTCCATACCGTCTCATAACCAGGAAAAACAACCAACCCATTATAGCTAGGTATGTGTTACTACTCTCAACTAGTGACACACATCCTTACTGGTGGGGTCCATAGCGACCCCCACAAACCTTTGAAAGATCGTGGATGTCGCCTAAAGGGGGAGGGGGAGTAAATAGGCGTTTTAAAATAATTACGATTTAGACTTGAATAAATGCGAAATAAAACTAGCGGTTAATTTGTCAAGCACAAAACCTAAAACAATTAGGCTCACCTATGTGCACCAACAACTTATGCTAATCAAGACAAGCAACTATGTGATAGCAAGATATATGACAAGAAATAATATGGCTATCACAAAGTAAAGTGCATAAGTAAAGAGTTAGGGTAAGAGATAACCGAGGCACCCGGAGACGACGATGTATCCCGAAGTTCACACCCTTGCGGATGCTAATCTCCGTTTGGAGCAGCGTGGAGGCACAATGCTCCCCAAGAAGCCACTAGGGCCACCGTAATCTCCTCACGCCCTCGCACAATGCAAGATGCCGTGATTCCACTAAGGGACCCTTGAGGGCGGTCACCGAACCCGTACAAATGGCAACCCTTGGGGGAGGTCACCGAACCCGTACACTTTGGCAACCCTTGGGGGCGGTCACCGGTACCCATCAAATTGCTCGGGGCGATCTCCACAACCTAATTGGAGACCCCGACGCTTGCCCGGAGCTTTACACCACAATGATTGAGCTCCGAACAACACAAACCGTCTAGGGCGCCAAGGCACCCAAGAGGAACAAGCTCTAGGGTGCCCAAACACCCAAGAGTAATAAGCTTCTCAAACTTCACTTCCATGTATCATCGTGGAGAACTCAAACCGATGCACCAAATGCAATGGTAAGGGCACACGGAGTGCCCAAGTCCTTCTCTCTCAAATCCCACCAGAGCAACTAATGCTAGGGAGGAAAATAAGAGGAAGAACAAGAAGGAGAACACCAAGAACTCCAAGATCTAGATCCAAGGGGATCCCCTCACATAGAGGAGAAAGTGATTGGTGGAAATGTGGATCTAGATCTCCTCTCTCTTTTCCCTCAAAAACTAGTAAGAATCTATGGAGGTAGTGAGAGTTAGCAAGCTCAAAGAAGGTCAACAATGGGGACAAAAACAAACTCAAGAGATAGGGAACCATTGGGGAAGAAGACCCCCTTAAATAGGTCCCCATGAATCTGCCCGTTATGTACAGAATAACATAGGAGCGGTACAACCTCTATGAGCACCGGTACAACCGGTAACAGGCAATAAGCGATACAACCGCCCAACAACCGCACCACAACAGAGAACAGTCCGGTGGTAGAGCGGTACATGACCGGTACAACCTCCGGACCAATTCTGGAGCGGTACAACCGCTCCAAACACCGGTTGTACCGGTCAAGCGGTACAACCTCTCCATGGGGCGGTACAACCTCTCTGTGTAAAACAGGCAATATCAAAACAGCCACAACTTTCGCATACGAGCTCCGAATTCAACGAAACCAAGTTTGTTGGAAAGCTAATGACAAGGGCTAACACAATCTTGAGATAAATATAAATAAGAAGAAAATGAGAAAAGGACCATAATAAAATGGTGAGAACCCTTCCTCGGAAAGACCGGTAAAACCTCCAACACCGAAAACATCATAGAAGATGCATGCGAACTCCGTTTTTGATGAACTCAAGCTTGTCATCAAGATGACCATAAGCTCTCAGACTCACAAATGGAACCAAACAAGAACCAAGAAAGATGATGCAAGGATGCAATGGTTTGAGCTCTCGACTAATGATGCGATCAAGCTACTCCCTAGAGAGCCCCCCTTGATAGTACGGCAATCGATCCTACAACCCGGTCTCCCAACTACCACTATGAGACCGGTAAAATAGAAAACCTATCAAGGGCAAACCTTTGCCTTGCACATAGTCCACTTGAGCTAGATGATGACGATCTTGACTTTCTCAAATTGGACCACCTTTCTTGATTGTGTTGGCTCGATGAAGACTAGTTGATTGCTCCCCCATACTCCACTATGGGTGAGCCACTCTTTGGCACATCTTCACAATTCCATTGACACCACAATGGATAACAAGCTTCAAGCTTGATTGCTCCCCCATACTCCATTATGGGTGAGCCTCTCTTCGAGTTGCTCCACTTGAACTTGCACACTGCAAACGTGATGACGATCACCACTTGATGTCATCCTCCATGGGTTGTATGAGATCTTTCTCTTGACGCAAGACCATGGAAACATACCTAACCCCACAAAGAACTCTCAGTAGACCATGGGTTAGTACACAAAGCGTAATGGACAATGCTTACCATACCATTGGATCACTTGATCCCTCTCGGTACTTCTTCTACGCTTTGTGAGTTGATCAACTTGATTCACTCTTGACTTAGACTTGATCAACATTGAATCTTTCCAACTCTCTTCATTTGGATGATGTCTTGAAGGTAAACATGAATGATCACACAATCTTCTTCTTCAAGACATGCTTGCAATAATCTCAACTCACACATGACCAATCTTTGGATAATTCCTTGAAAAGCACTTTGGCCATCTCAACTCACACATGACCAATCTTTGGATAATTCCTTGAAAAGCACTTTGGCCATCTCATAAACTCCTTGAAACCAACACATGGACTTCAACAAATCCTTCAAATATAACTCAAGGCAACCGTTAGTCCATAGAGATTGTCATCAATTACCAAAACCACATATGGGGGCACCGCATGTCCTTTCAATCTCCCCCATTTTGGTAATTGATGACAATCATTTTCAAGAGAGTTTATATAAGGAATTATTTATCACCATGCAATGCAACAACCAATAATGCATGTGTAAGAGATGCAAATGCTTAGGTACAAAAACAAAGCAAGAAGAAAAAACTCTCTAAACTTATCCACAAAACTCTCTGAAACTTCTCCCCCATTGGCATCGATTGCCAAAATGGGCGAAAAGCTTAGAAGGCCAATATAAATTGTGTTCCTCCATAAGTTGTGTATTTCTCAACAAGAGAGTGGAATGCAATACACATATCCAACGGTAATACTTGGAGGAAGACCAACTATATTGAGGCACCAAGATTGCTAAAGTAATGATATGCCACAAGGACATAACAAAGAAAGAAACAAGCAATCAAAAGGTACCAATTGAAGCAAGCAATCAATGGGTAGCAATGAACCAACTTGACCAAAGATCCTACGAGCTACATGAATAAAGGATATTATGATATGAGCGAAGGAGTGTTCTAAAGAAACTAGAGAAGCTCCCCATGATTTGTGCACACATAAGAATTTTTGTATTTGGATACAAAGTACACAAAATAGGATCACAGCTCCCCCAAAATCAATAGAAACTTACAATAAGTGCAAGTGAGCATATAGAAAACAAAGCCTAGTACTTGCAACACACACATGGTTGAGCAACAAGTACTAAAAGAGACAACTTAAGAATGGGCTCAACCAAAATGATGTGTGTGAGTCAAGGCAATGCACTTGAGAAGACTAATGTACGGATGAGCATTAGGCATCAATAAAGTCTTGAAAGAACGAGGCACACGGTGCAAGGCCTATCATTCCCACACACAACTAGCAAATGGGTTCACAAGCTTACTAATAAGCATATTAAGAACCTATGCTTGTGACAACCCGTGGTGAAGATGGAAGATGAAAGCCTCATCAAGACGAGGGATACCAATTAAGATGGCAAAAGCCTCGTAAATATAAGCATGAGGAAAATAATCTTCACCACACACAAGAGTGCATCAAGATGCAACGATAGAAGACACGCACTCAAGGCAAAAGCTTTCACGGAGCCACCAAAGAAATAACATAATAAAGACAAGGTGGCCGTGAAAGAAAGGATATCAACTAGATATGCAACTTCTCTCAAGTGTATAAGATTCTAGGTAGACGAAATCATGATGATATATATCTACAAAAAAGGATGTACACCCGAAATAGTTACAACACGAGGAACAAGATATCCAAAGGGAGGTCATACATATACCAATAAGATATTTTCTTGGAAGCATAGCTCATGGCTAGATATGGTCTTATTGTATATAAATGAAGTCCACACACGAACAACAAAGACATCACAACTAGCAACAAGAGATCATTGTTGGGATGCTTTGAGAAAGAAAACAAGTATCACAAGAATGAATGAATAACATGCCATGATACAACCTACACAAGGTTGATACAAGAAATGTGTGCATGAAGAATATGAAGATACTTGTTACCGAGTTAACATTGGAAGGATGTAGTAGATACCAATTGAAGGTAGATAGTAGTTCATTGATCATCCTAGATCGACTCCAATAAGCACATGATGACAACACCTTCCTTGTGAGTGAGCCGAGCTTCCAATGTATCTCCAATTGTTCCTAGAACAACAACACAAACAAAATGGTACCCAAACTCATTGGGACCAAAGAGTTAGAGAACCGACAATACATAGGACAAACTCCACATAAAAATGTGCACATAGATACAAAAATAAATTTCATGCACATCTCATCCAATTTGAGACTTGGTGGAGCTTCCCCTATATATTTGGTCAAAGAAAGAAAGCATGCCAAAGACACTACACGAAGTTAATACGCATGCTCAAGACTTTCAAGAACCGATACCAAAAGAAAAAGAAATACCAAGTGAAGAAAAGATACCAAATGAATAAATCATCACTTGGAGGATATCAATAAAAGATACATCAAGGAATGAGATATCCATTGATACCCACTAAATAAAGGATATCAAACCCCCAAAAGAGAGGATGGTTCCAAACAAACCAAGCTCTCTACAAAGTTTCATGATGGCACAAAGTACCCAAAAGAAACGACTTGCCTTCCACCGACACACACTTGATAAGGATCACAAGAAGAGTGTTTTATAGAAAAATAGGATAGCTCCCCCAAGCATTGTGCAATATGGAGAATTTGCATTTGAATACAAAAAGCACAAGATGGGATCACCACTTTCATTATATCTATACAAACACTAGACAAGATCAAGAAATAAACAAGATCCACAAGTGGTATGGAAGGCAAAGGGAGTTGATACAATCCTTGGCAAGAGAAAGGGCAAATAAAAGCAAAGGCTAATGTAAAGATGATCAGTAATATCTACCACACAAGTGAGTACCAATTGTCAAAAGACAAGAAGTATTTGGAAATAATTCCCGGTGATAGATAGCAAGGATATCCGACATCATCTTCACACCAAACAAAAAGCAAATTGCAACTTGTAGAGCTAACATGCCACCTAGGAACAAGATAATTTACAATATCAACTCTAGATGACAATATCTCAAATGTACACATTTTCTAGGCTAGTAATATACACATAGCATATTACTCCCCCATAATGTGATACCAATTAAAGATAGACAAGAGGCAATTAAAGGATCCAACAAGAGATAATTAATGGACTATTTAGAATTTGAATTTCTCATGAGAAGACATACCACATAGTGACTAGATAAGCTTGCAATATCAATACTAAGTGGTATTTCCCATGTACCCACCTTTATAGGATTGTGAAGTGCACAAAGCACATCACTCCCCCATAATGGGATATTCCATCAATCTCTCACAAGAGCCAACTAAGAAAAAAAACAAGATGCAAAAGGCTCAACGCATGACACACATGTACATGATGTGTAAACCAACACACACATACTTGATTGCTCAAGATAATCAAGTTGGAAGCACAACATATACAAACACATGCAAGGTACGAAACCAAACATGCAAAGGGGCAAGTAACTATCAATGTAGACACTTTAAGCACGAGTTACCGCAAGGAGGAACATTGGATATAAGATAGAAACTTGATAATCCGAATGACTTGGCTTGAGACAATGATAATGATGAAGTCCCCTTAATTCTTCATAATGTAGCCAAGTCTCCAATGACCTCCAATATCACCTATTGATCAAGTTTGAGCTTGTTGGTCCCCAACCAAGTTGGGTCCTAAGAGGTTAGTCACAATAGGCTTGGCTACCCAAATGGTTCTTTTCTTGACACCACTTTGAGCACCAACAAATTTGGCAAACACATTGCCAACTTTATCCTTCCCAAGAGAATAAATATCATCAATTAGAATAGGGTTGGATAAGGTACCATTTGTGCATGAAGAAGCGACGTGACCTTTTTCACGACATAGGTAGCAACGTCTACTCTTTACTTTCTTCTCACTTGATTTCTCAACTTGAGAAGAATTTGCTTGAGTTTTCTTGGGAAGAGGCCTTTCTTCAACTTGAGGTTGAGAATGAGAGTGAACTTGTGGCCGCTTCCCTTGTTGCTTGTCACTAATGGGCTTCTTCTTCAATGGGAAAGATCTAACATGATGCCCTTCTACTTTGCACTTGAAGCAAACAATCTTGGCCGAATTCTTGACTTGTTCTTGGCCCTTCTTTTTGTTCACCTTGGACTTCTTCTTATTCTTGGAGTTGAATCCAAGTCCACCTTTGTCATTGGGGGATTTTTGCACACTCAAGATATTGTTGAGTGTGAATTTCCCTTCATGACTCTTTTCCAAGTCTTTCTTCAAAGAAGTGACTTGGGCCTTGAGCTCTTTGATTTCCTCTACATGGTTAGTCTCAACACAAGAACTAGAGGAAGTATAAGATTCATCTTTAGAGCAACAAGGCAAGGAAAGCAATTCATCACAAGATGTACCAATGTTATGCATGGATGAATCGCGAGGACTAGCACAAGGCAATATAACATTTTGAATAAAAGTGGTGCTAGTATCCACATGAGGCTCACTAGATGTTACCTTAGCAAGCATGTCCTCATGAGCTAACTTTAGCACATTATGGGATACTAGAAGATCATCATGAGAGCTTGTGAGCTTTACATGATTTTCTTCCAACATCCCATAATTGCTAGATAGCAACTCAAGTTGAGCCCTTAGCTCAACATTCTCCTTCAATATGGATGCTTCACAAGAGATAGAGTTAGTGGCACAAGCATCATCATTAGAAACAAGAGGAGAAGACAACTTGGCAAGCTCTTTTGAATATGAAGCTTCAAGTTGAGCATGAGACTCGGTGAGTTTGATGAGCTCACCCTTGATGACCCTTGAGCCATTTTCGAGGTGCTCAAAATCCTCAAGGAGTCCAGCATGAGCAACTTCAAGCTTAGCATTTTTAGTTTCAAAAACATTGGCCACCTCAAGAGCTCTATCATGAGATTCCTTCACTCTAGATAACTCTAGAGCAAAAGTCTCCTCAAGAGATTCCTTGGTGGTTTGTTCAAGTTCAAGAGCTTGAGAGAGGTCCGCAATCTCATTAGCGTAATCACGCTCATGACCTTCCATTTTATCAATGGTGACCTCATGCTCCTCAAGACGAGATTCCAACTCATCAATATATTTCTTGCCCTCAATAGCAATAGACATGATTTCCATGAAGTTGGAACGAGCAATTTTATTCTTAAGAAGAGCTTTAAAAATTATTTCCCCCTTAACTTTTAAGGAGGCAACATCATCATTCTCTTCATCATAATCGACATCATCATCACTCTTACCATCATCAATATTATCACAAGATATATTGGGATTCAAAGTGGGAGATACCTTTGAAGCCTTGGACATAAGGCAAAAAGCAACCAATGATGGTGTAGGATCCCTTGAAGCACCGTTCAAGACCACATCTTGTTCCATGGAGTGTTGTGTTTCCTCTACATTGTTAGCACAACAACTCGAGGAAATAGATACATTTTTATCATGGCAACAAGACATAGCAAGCATATCATCATGAGATTTGAGCAAGCAATTTCTACAAGATATGCAAGAACTTTTAACACAAGCATGTGAAACATTTAGAGTGCTCGAAGTGTTAAAGTACAAAGAAGGAGCATTGCAATAAGATAGTGATGAAGGATCATCCACAATAAGCATACTATCATCATTGCAATGGCCAACACTACTCACCATATCATTACCTTGTGGCAAACCACATGTAGGTGAAGTAGAATAAGTTGAGAAGACTATACGACCGGAGGTGGAGGGAGAACAATCATCCCCACAAATCTTGGACACACCATATTTTTCTTGAAGCTTCGTCCACAACTCATGAGCATCCCGGAACGGCATGAGTTGAAATATAACTAGATTGCTCAAAGCATCGAAAAGCACATTAGAAGCTTGAGCATTGAGATAAGAGTTTTTCTCATCCTCTAAAGAAAATCTTTGGGGATCCTTTGGAGGAGAAAAACCCATATCTAAATTTGGGTCCATGACCCTAAAGAGATTAAGCATGCGAATTACCCAAACATCAAAATTTGTGCCATCGAAACTAAGAGTGTCAGAGAATTCTAAACCCCTAGTCGACATCCTTACTCTCTAGGCGGTTAAGCCCAATAAACAGAGACGAGGCTCTGATACCAAATGAAAGATCGTGGATGTCGCCTAGAGGGGGGGTAAATAGGCGTTTTAAAATAATTATGATTTAGGCTTGAACAAATGCGGAATAAAACTAGCGGTTAATTTGTCAAGCACAAAACCTAAAACAATTAGGCTCACCTATGTGCACCAACAACTTATGCTAATCAAGACAAGCAACTATGTGATAGCAAGATATATGACAAGAAACAATATGGCTATCACAAAGTAAAGTGCATAAGTAAAGAGCTCGGGTAAGAGATAACCAAGGCACGCGGAGACGATGATGTATCCTGAAGTTCACACCCTTGCGGATGCTAATCTCCGTTTGGAGCGGCGTGGAGGCACAATGCTTCCCAAGAAGCCACTAGGGCCACCGTAATCTCCTCACGTCCTCGCACAATGCAAGATGCCGTGATTCCACTAAGGGACCCTTGAGGGCGGTCACCGAACCCGTACAAATGGCAACCATTGGGGGAGGTCACCGAACCCGTACACTTTGGCAACCCTTGGGGGCGGTCACCGGTACCCGTCAAATTGCTCGGGGCGATCTCCACAACCTAATTGGAGACCCCGACGCTTGCCCGGAGCTTTACACCACAATGATTGAGCTCCGAACAACACCAACCGTCTAGGGCGCCAAGGCACCCAAGAGGAACAAGCTCTAGGGTGCCCAAACACCCAAGAGTAATAAGCTTCTCAAACTTCACTTCCACGTATCACCGTGGAGAACTCAAACCGATGCACCAAATGCAATGGCAATGGCACACGGAGTGCCCAAGTCCTTCTCTCTCAAATCCCACCAGAGCAACTAATGCTAGGGAGGAAAATGAGAGGAAGAACAAGAAGGAGAACACCAAGAACTCCAAGATCTAGATCCAAGGGGTTCCACTCACATAGAGGAGAAAGTGATTGGTGGAAATGTGGATCTAGATCTCCTCTCTCTTTTCCCTCAAAAACTAGTAAGAATCCATGAAGGGAGTGAGAGTTAGCAAGCTCAAAGAAGGTCAACAATGGCGGCAAAAACAAGCTCAAGAGATAGGGAACCATTGGGGAAGAAGACCCCCTTAAATAGGTCCCCACGAATCTGCCCGTTATGTACAGAATAACATAGGAGCGGTACAACCTCTATGAGCACCGGTACAACCGGTAACAGGCAATAAGCAGTACAACCGGCCCACAACCGCCCAACAACCGCACCACAACAGAGAACAGTCCGGTGGTAGAGCGGTACATGACCGGTACAACCTCCGGACCAATTCTGGAGCGGTACAACCGCTCCAAACACCGGTTGTACCGGTCAAGCGGTACAACCTCTCCCTGGGGCGGTACAACCTCTCTGTGTAAAACAGGCAATATCAAAACAGCCACAACTTTCGCATACGAGCTCCGAATTCAACGAAACCAAGTTTGTTGGAAAGCTAATGACAAGGGCTAACACAATCTTGAGATAAATATCAATAAGAAGCAAATGAGAAAAGGACCATAATAAAATGGTGAGAACCCTTCCTCGGAAAGACCGGTAAAACCTCCAACACCGAAAACATCATAGAAGATGCATGCGAACTCCGTTTTCGATGAACTCAAGCTTGTCATCAAGATGACCATAAGCTCACAGACTCACAAATGGAACCAAACAAGAACCAAGAAAGATGATGCAAGGATGCAATGGTTTGAGCTCTCGACTAATGATGCGATCAAGCTACTCCCTAGAGAGCCCCCCTTGATAGTACGGCAATCGATCCTACAACCCGGTCTCCCAACTACCACTATGAGACCGGTAAAATAGAAAACCTATCAAGGGCAAACCTTTGCCTTGCACATAGTCCACTTGAGCTAGATGATGACGATCTTGACTTCCTCAAGTTGGACCACCTTTCTTGATTGTGTTGGCTCGATGAAGACTAGTTGATTGCTCCCCCATACTCCACTATGGGTGAGCCACTCTTTGGCACATCTTCACAATTCCATTGACACCACAATGGACAACAAGCTTCAAGCTTGATTGCTCCCCCATACTCCATTATGGGTGAGCCTCTCTTCGAGTTGCTCCACTTGAACTTGCACACTGCAAACGTGATGACGATCACCACTTGATGTCATCCTCCATGGGTTGTATGAGATCTTCCTCTTGACGCAAGACCATGGAAACATACCTAACCCCATAAAGAACTCTCACGTAGACCATGGGTTAGTACACAAAGCGTAATGGACAATGCTTACCATACCATGGGATCACTTGATCCCTCTCGGTACTTCTTCTACGCTTTGTGAGTTGATCAACTTGATTCACTCTTGACTTAGTCTTGATCAACATTGAATCTTTCCAACTCTCTTCATTTGGATGATGTCTTGAAGGTAAACATGAATGATCACACAATCTTCTTCTTCAAGACATGCTTGAATAATTCCTTGAAAAGCACTTTGGCCATCTCAACTCACACATGACCAATCTTTGGATAATTCCTTGAAAAGCACTTTGGCCATCTCATAAACTCCTTGAAACCAACACATGGACTTCAACAAATCCTTCAAATATAACTCAAGGCAACCGTTAGTCCATAGAGATTGTCATCAATTACCAAAACCACACATGGGGGCACCGCATGTCCTTTCAACCTCGACGCACCAAGACGCTCCAAATATAGGGATCGAAACAAGACAAAGAAAGCCTCCATTTTCAGACGTAGCAAACCAACATTATCGCTCTTCCCTCATGCTAGTAATGTGCTCTACGCATGTATGCATGTGAACAAAAAATAAATCAATAAAAAAATGTAGTCAACTTGTTGTTTTGGGAACACAGTAGTGAACGTGTCGGTCCCTCTAGCGTGTTGCATCTTTTTATTTTAGGTTATTGTTGATTTATTGAGATTTTTAAGTTTATTTACTATTTAAGTGTTTGTACGACAAAAACCCTAAACCAACTCAGGGTGTGGCCTCCCCTAGAGCTACTTGATATACGTTTTGATTCTCAAAGAAGACATATACGTGTGCCCTTGTATGCTTGCTATTGTAGACTAAAAGTAATCAAATGGAAAAGTTCTAAAAAAGGGAACGATCTGCTTCTATGTAAAAAAAATCATAATCTTGTTGCTCATATTTTTAGTTGTGCTAACTGCCATATTGTTCATTTGTGGTTTGTTGTGTGACAAACTAAGGCTTGGACCCTAACCATTCTACTTTTCTAGGCCCAATTGCGTACACCTGGAATTATTATTAGGCGATGAAAAAAATGTTTTTCACCCTCAAATCTATTCAAGTGGAGCCATAACTCCCTAAAGTGAAATTTGATCTAATTTAAACCCTCGAATGTACAATGCCATTTGAAACAAAATCTTAGGCATTGAGGTGAACTTGGCCCATAAACACTAAAAACTTTTGTACATGTCGTTCCAAGAGGCCAGCCCTAAGAGGATGCATTGCCCCAAGGATGGGGGCGGTTGGGCTGAATCACTAAATTCGGTTTTTTTTTGAGATGTTGTTTCATGTTTTGACAAATAATATGATGTTTGTTATTTAATTTGAAGACTATTTCTTTCACTTAATTTTCTATACTTACATCTAAGCAAGATTTATTTAATTACTTTATTCTACCTTTTTTATTTTTCTACCACCTTCATTTATTCATGGTAGATACATAAAAAAAACTAAGTATGTGATGTTTTCTTGACAAGTCATGAATATTTATTTCCATACATATGAACAACTGTTCTATAAGGAACAAATATCTATTTTGATATATTTTGCCATAGCATTTATTTTAGAATGCATGAATATTTTAAAATTGTAACACATAATATTTTCCACATAGCAGAAAATATTTTTACATTTACCTGATCTTATGGAATATTTTTTTGCTATTGGTGTGAACATTTCATTTAATACATGCACACAAGTCATACAACATGTGTGAAATGAGCTATATCACTACCTAGATTCAAGCTATAGACTTGACATGGATGCTCATATTTTGTTTGGATTTTTTTTCAAAATTTCTAAGACCATTGTTTTAGTGGGAGGTGACGTGCCCATCAACTAAAAGGGCATATGGTGACTTCGTCATGTCAATCCCAAGTTTAGCCGATTCAATCTCTTAGAGCAACTCTAGCAGACCCCGCATCCCACCGGCCCGCAAAACGTGTTTGCAGTTCGCGTAAAATGGCCTTTGCGGGCCGGCGTGGACGGCCACAGATGCAGACCCCTCAAACGGACCCGCATAAAAGTATATTCACAGAATATGCTTTTTACGGGTCGGCTTTGCGGGGTCTGCTCTTTGCGCCGCTGCATCCCGCATCTCATCGGCCCGCAAATATCAAATCCAACATATTACAACAAACGTAAGCAAAACTAAATTATTCAAATCAAACATAATACAATAATCATACACATTACAAATAATTATTCAAATCACCGTAGCAAACTTAAATAATGCAATAGAAAACTTGTCATGAATACAAATACAAATGAATACAAAATTTAGTCACTGTCCAGCCCTTTGCCGATGGTGCTCAATGAGATCCTCCTGATGTTGAAAGTGTGTGTTTGCATTTTCAATCTCCTTATATGTCTTAAGAAAAGCTCTAATGCGGTTAGGGTCTCTAGCTGGTTTGACACGGCTACCCACATTGTTGTAGAAGAATTCCAAGTTCATTCCTCTCTCATCTTCAAGAATCATATTGTGTAGGATAACACAACATGTCATGATATTTTTCAAGGTTTTTTTATCCCAAAAACGAGCAGGACCCCGAACAATGGCAAACCTAGATTGCAAAACACCGAATGCTCTTTCAATGTCTTTTCGGGCTGCCTCTTGCACCCTTGCAAATTCACGTTGTTTTTTAGTTTTGGGTGCTTTGATGCTCTTGACAAATGTGCACTAAGGAGGGTATATACCATCTGCAAGATAATATCCCTTTGTGTATTCATGCCCATTGATAGTGTAGTTGCAAGCAGGAGCATCACCACTAGCAAGCCTAGCAAACAAATGAGACCGTTGCAACACACTGATATCATTGAGAGTGCCCGGCATATCAAAAAAGCAATGCCAAATCCATAAATCCTCGGATGCTATGGCCTCTAGCATAACTGTTGCATCACGAGACTTGCCACAATACATTCCTTGCCATGCCTTAGGGCAATTTTTCCAAGTCCAATGCATACAGTCAATGCTAGCTAGCATGCCAGGCCAACCTCTCCTCTCATTAGATGTCATCAATTTCTTTGTGTCATCTTCATTGGGTGCTCGAAGATACTCAAGACCAAAGACACGGATGATCACTTTTGCAAATCTATGCACAAACTCAATTGTAGTATCTTCACCAATGCGAAGGTACTCATCGGCATAGTCAGTCGGGACGCCATATGCAATCACCCGCATAGCTGCGGAGATTTTTTGATATGCACTAAATCCCTTTAAGCCCGCAACATTTCTTCTTTGAGTGAAATACCGGCAATTTGCCTCGCAAGCTTGAACAATGTTCACAAAGAGGGATCGACGCATTCAGTACCTTCTCCGAAAGAGGTGCGGTGGATATGTAGAATTCTCCGTGAAGTAGTCTTGCATCAACATCTCGCTCCCAAGATGATGATTCCGAGGAATGCAAAGACGCTCGACGGTCGATCCTCGCCTCCTCTTCCGGTTCTCGTCCTTGTGCTCCTTCACGGCAAGTGCCATGACTAATGTCTGCTGCCGAAAGTTCGCAAGCATGGCCTCAACATTCGAGTCGTCCGATTGAGCAAGAACTTCTCGCAGGGGCTCAACTCCATCTATATGCGTACTGGCGCGTCAATCAACTATACAGCTCGCAAAAATCGCAAAAAGTGGACTAACCGCTGGCGGGTGATGCCGGGCGGCGACGAGGGGCCGGCTCGACGGCGGTCGATCCCCGGCGGCGGCAGCGACGAGGGGCGGCTCTTCTCGCCGGATCCGGGAGGGGGGGGGTCGGTGCAGCGGCTCAGCGCGGGAGGGTGTGGGGCGGCCTGGCGGCGCGATTCCTCCTGCAGATATGGCCGGAATCACCGGCGGCGGACGAGCGGAAGTAAGGGCGGTCGGCGGCGGAAGGAAGGGGAAAAGGCGCGCGGGCTGAAATGTCCCTCCCGCCAACTGCTTCTCTGTGATGCAGGGCACCGCAACCGCGAGGGGGAAACCCGCGTTTTCCCGGGTTGGGGTCGGGATTTTGCCGCGCCCCTCAATTTTTTTGCGGGCCGGGACAGGATGCGGGGTCTGATCGGGAAGGTTTTGCCGCCCCTACCCGCATTTTGGCGGTTATTTTGTGGGTCAGGGGCGGATGCGGGGTCTGCTAGAGTTGCTCGGGTGTTCATAGGGATGAATGTAGACATTCTTTTACGTGAGTTGGTGCGCAGTAAAAACTTACAAACAATATGTAAAAAATAAAACCGGAAAAAATTCTATTAAAATAAATTAATACATATTAAAGTGATTACTAAAAACAATTTTACTTTTTGAAGACATGAAAATCATTTTTATTTGAAAATAAGAAAAACACATGTGCTAATGGGCTGCGCAAACAGCCAGCCCATTTAGCTTGAGGCAAAGCTACTTTTCCCACCAGGTGGCCCACCTACGTGGGCCCGGAGTGGAGAATTTGGCTAAAGCCTGACGATAAGCGTGGCGACTATATCTCGCATTAAGCGAGTTGGAAGAATCTCTCGCTGAAGGATTTTTCTGTCTCGCGTAGCAACTGGGTGGGCCCATTAGCATAGACTTAATAAGAGAAATCGTGGAGAAAAAGGGAGCAAAAGCGGGAATCGAACCCAGGTCTCCTGAAATAAATTAATACATATTAAAGTGATTACTAAAAACAATTTTACTTTTTGAAGACATGAAAATCATTTTTATTTGAAAATAAGAAAAACACATGTGCTAATGGGCTGCGCAAACAGCCAGCCCATTTAGCTTGAGGCAAAGCTACTTTTCCCACCAGGTGGCCCACCTACGTGGGCCCGGAGTGGAGAATTTGGCTAAAGCCTGACGATAAGCGTGGCGACTATATCTCGCATTAAGCGAGTTGGAAGAATCTCTCGCTGAAGGATTTTTCTGTCTCGCGTAGCAACTGGGTGGGCCCATTAGCATAGACTTAATAAGAGAAATCGTGGAGAAAAAGGGAGCAAAAGCGGGAATCGAACCCAGGTCTCCTGGAGGGTTGCTACTGATTCTAGCCACTGGGTCTGTGTCACATCCGTGGTACATACTTGAGGAAAAATAGCCGGTTTTCTGCACCAATTTTCTATTTTTTGTTTTTGTTTTTACACATGTTCTTTGTTTCTTTTTCTATTTCCGTTGTTTTTTTTCTCTCTATTTTATCTTTGGTTTTCTTTGTTCCTTTTTCAGTTTTCATTGGCTTTTTTTTCTTTTCTTTCTTGTTTCCTTTGGGTTTTTTTGTTTCTTTCTCATTTTTCATTTGATTTTTTTCTCTCGTTTCACTGTTTTTTATACACATTTCTGGTATATATGAAATACATTTTTAATACATGTTTAACATTTTTCAGATACAATATCAACATATTTTGAATACATGGTCAACATTTTCTCTATATAGATTCAACCTTTTTCAAATGCTTGGTTGAAACAAATTCAAATATAAGATCGACCTTTTTCAATACATGTTCAACATTTTTTTCAATAAACATTTAACAAATTGCAGATTCCTTATTAGCATTTTTCATACACATATAATATTTTCCAAATGCCTGATTAACATTTTTCACATACTTGTTCAACATTTTTTTCCAGATGCTTGATTAACATTTTATATCCACTTATATTAATATAATAACACCAAAATGTGCTGCAAATTCATGTTCAAGTTGAATTAACGCCTAAGGGAAAAGAAGGTGTGGCTTTGGACCCCAAACTCTTCCATGACCCCCTTCTTCTTATAGCGTGGGCAAGTGATCAAGTTAAGAAAACTATTGATTGTATTGTGGGCTGGGATCACCTTTGTGAGTCGAAGTAATTTCCGGAAAGACACACATGAGCTCTCATGCATGGACCAGCAGTGATCAAAATGTTTGTTCATTTTTTAATACATGGTCACCATTTTTCTATACACATTTAACATTTTCCAAATGCTTGATTAACATATTTGACATACTTGTTCAACATTTCTTTCAAGTGCTTGATTAATTTTTTATATACCTGATTAAATTTTTGCAGCATTTTTTTAATACATGGTCAATATTTTTATATAGAAATTTAACTTTTTGGAAATACTTGTTCATCATCTTTTCAAATGCTTGTTTAACATTTTCTAAATACTTGATCAATTTTTTTCGTACACATTGTTTTTTATGTACATTTTTATATATGTGATAAACATTTATCAAAGCTTGATCATGATTTTTGTAATATAGAATATTTGCGAATGTAAATGAAGTAGAAGAAAACAAAAAACTTAAAAAAAAAGAAGTAAAAGGAGAAGATGGTCAGTGGCATGTGGTCAGTGGCACGATGGGCCGGCTCAATGTGGAGCTCACCTTCAGCGAGACTTTCTCTGGTCACGGGCACCCCTATGTCTCGCTTTAAGCGAGCAAAGGGGCAAGCCTCATGTTTGGGAGGGGGGGGGGGGGGGGGGGGGGATGGGCTGGCCAGCCACGCGGGAGGTTGCCGTCTTCCCCCCCTCCCCCTCCCTTTTTCTGTTCTTGCTTTTTGTTTATATATAGACACACACACACACACACACACACACACACACACACACACACACACACACACACACACACAAAACACCTTTCAAAAACACATTTTGAAAAATATTTAATAAATATAAAATATGTTAAAGTATTTTAAATTTTTGAATAAGTACTAAAAATGTTGAAGAAGTGTTTAGCAAATGTTGAATAAGTATAATTTTTTTTGAACGAGTATTCAAAAAATGTTGAACAAGTATTTAGAAATGTTGAATAATTATTAAAAAATGTTGACCAAGTATTTGAAAAATGTTGAACAAGTATTTAAAAAATGTTGAATAAGCACTAAAATGTTGAAGATGTATTTGAAAGATGTTTAATAAGCGTTCGAACAATATTGAACATGTACATAATAAATGTTGATCACTTACTAAAAAATGTTTTTGACACATACGAGAATGTAGAGTGAAAACAAAAAAAAAAGAAAAATGAAAAATGGAGAAGAGAAAAGAAAACCAGGCAAAAAATGGAGAAGAAACAAAAGGCAAAAAACCAAAGATTAAGAAACAAAATGCAAGGAAGAATGAAAAAATGGAGAAAAAAAGAAACAAAAGGAAAAACAGAAAAAGAGGCCCGAAAAAGCCTCTAGTAGGACGTGTCATACAAACTTACCACGAGAGGTTAATCTGTACGCGCCGCGCGAGTGGGCCGGCCCAATACGATGCAGGTGGAGGAAAACCTTCAGCGAAAGTTCCCCTCTCGCGTCGCTTAAAGCGACGAATAGTCGCTGCGTCTGGTCACACCGTCGGCGAGACATATCAGCGCCGGAAGGTAAGTAAGTCTCAAAAGTCTTGACATGCGAGGCAAATTTGGCCAATTAGCAACACTACAAGACCAGAAAAAAGAACTTCCCGTTTGCTTATAGAAGAAAAAGGAAAATAAAATCCTAACGAGAAAAGATTCAGAAAGGAAAGGAGAATGTTTCACCAAAGCATGAGAGCAACAGAGGTTAACCCCGTTCTAAATGAAAAACACCAAAGCAGCTTGAGTCAAAGAAAGCATGGTCTCGCATGCACACTCAAGTTTCAGCCAGGCAGCAGAAAGTGCATACGCGTGGCCACTTTGGGAAGGGATCAGCATTTCTTTTCAACCACGGAGAGCGCCACCACAATATGTGATTGAGTCACACCACCTCGGCATGAGATGAACGGACTCTTCGGACGCCGGAAATCTCACCGTCGTGAGTTGTCACACAGGCGATTTTGGTAGCCCGGCCTGGTGAAAAAGTAGAAAGGTGAGGGAGAGAAGACAACGACCTCCTTGACCGGAGACCAAAACTCCGGCGGGCCGGCCGACCGGATCGCCCCGAGTTCAACGCATGTGTTTACACGTTGTCCTGATGTGTGTGAGCTCCGGAACTGGATAGTTTCAGTAGTGCATATAAGGATATTGCATTGAACTGGATAGTTCGATGTTAATCCGACGATTTCAGAAGTAATTTCTCCCTGTATGAAAATAAGACCTGCCGCTACTGATCTTTAATTAAAGCAAAGCTCAAAACCTCAAGTTAGCAGTTCCACATCCATCCAATGCCTGTAGGTGTAGCTAGTTGATCAGTCGATCAGCATTCAGCGCTGCATCTGGGCGATGATCAGTCGATCAGCCTGTTAGGAAATCTACAGCACAAGCTACTCTAGGTTATATTCAGGATTTAATATAACCAAGCTCGGAACCATTGCAGCCCATAGGAAATCAGAAGGGAAGCAAATGGAAAAACACACTTGGTCAATCTTGGAATCGCTGAAGACCAAATAAAGGATCTCCACATCCCAAGCTACCTCCTGGGTGCCCTAGGCTTGTCTCTGTCACCCCTAATTGAATTGAGAGGATATAGCCTCATCACTCACCGATTTTTGCTTTTTGTCATCCTTGCATGTAGAGGCCAAGATCTTTTTCTTTTTCTTTTGAGGGGATGTAGAGCCCAAGATCATTCTCGCATGATCCGTGCTTTACCAAAGACACAAAATAACCACCGGGAGAGGACCCTCGCGTCCCTTGATTAGTGTCTGGTAATCTCATCATTGTTCAAAGATGATACAAAGGTGAAAAGCGAAAGCCAAGGATCGACATATTAGACACTTCCATAGATTTCCTCCGCGGAAAAAGCTTTCGCAGCGTGTGTGATTTCACCACTAGTGTATTGGGAGCCATTGACAAAGAGATCGTCCATGTTCACACGCTAACATGGATCGGCTTATGTATAATGTGCATACCTTTGGAGGATTTAATAGTCCACATAATCATGATTACAAGTTAAAGTTTGGGACTGATATATGCTACATGTAAGGCTGGAAGACAAAGCTTTACTTGTTCATACTTCATACATGCATGGCCTTTAATCATGTCAGGCCAGAGATGAGCCTTCTATGCTAATATGTAGCATTAGTAGAAAACAAGGCTTTGGTCCAGGCTTGGCCAGCCCATTAGTCCCGGTTCAGTCACGAACCGGGACCCATGGGGGCATAGGTCCCGGTTCGTGAGCCCAGGGGGCCGGCCAGGCTTCGTGGGGCATTGGTCCCGATTCATCTGTCCCCTTTGGTTCCGGTTCCAGACACGAACCGGGACCAGTGCCTGGAACCGGGACCAAAGGGAGGCTTTTAGTCCCGGTGCCTATATATACCCCCTCACCCGCGAGCAGAGCACTTCACTGCTCTGTTTTTTCTGGCCGGCGAGGCAAGAGCTTTGTGGTGCTCTAGCTCACCTCCTATGCATATGAGGTATTCGATGAAATACCCGAGCCACACTACTTAAGCTTTCTCCTCTCCAAGCTCGACCCTCCAAGCTCCATTTTCCTCAAGATTTGTCTAGGTTTAGCGGTCCGCCACGTCCCGTCCCCGTCTTCACCTCCGCCGATCGCCCGCGCCGATCTCGTCGGCGGCACCACCATGGTGAGCCTCTTATTCTTATCTTCTTTCTAAAAGAAAAAAAATTCTTGTATGATTTAGATAGATACTTGTATAATTTCTTACTTTTATTATTGTTTGTTATTATATAGTGCGATGGTTTTGGTATCCGCCCCATCGGCCCTCGTCCTGTCTATGATTCGGATGTGGTGTGTGTGTATATATATATATATATTTTATAACTATTTGGTTCATTTATTGTTTATGACAATTATGCCGGCCAACGTGACATAGATTTTTTTTTATCTAGGAGGTATGTGAACCGGAAATTCCAACCGACCCTATTGTCGAGAGGTTAAATTTAGTTGAAGAAGAAAACAATTACTTGAAGAAAAAATTAAAAAAAATGAGGAGAAGATGATATTGGAGTTGCATGTTGCGGATGTTGTCGATGATCACAAGATCAAGATGGATGCAATGCGCTTGAAGATTAGAAAATATGCCATTCATACCGAGGCTTGGTATCATTATGCCGTTGGATCAATTGTTACCTTGGTTGCGATTATGATCGCATTTGTTCTTGCATTGAAATGTTTTACTGGAATTGCTGCAGTGGAAGGCAGAGAATGGTGTACCTGACAAATGATTTGAGAAGCTACTGAATATATTGAAGAAGAAGTTTCTAAAGGATAACAAATTGCTCGACAGTACGTATGCAACAAAGAAGGTTGTATGGCCTCTGGGATTGAAGGTGCAGAAGATACATGCATGCCCTAATGACTGCATCCTCTACTGCGGTGCGTATGAGGATTTGAATGCATGCCCGGTATGCGGTGCATTGCGGTATAAAATCAGACGAGATGACCCTGGTGATGTTGATGGCGAGCGCCCCCAGGAAGAGGGTTCCTGCCAAGGTGATGTGGTATGCTCCTATAATACCATGGTTAAAACGTCTGTTAGAAACAAAGAGCATGCCAAGTTGATGCGATGTCACAGAGAGGACCGTAAGAAAGACGAGAAGTTGAGAGCACCCGCTGACGGGTCGCAGTGGAGAAAAATCGAGAGAAAGTACTGGAAGGAGTTTGCAGGTGATGCAAGGAACACATGGTTTGGTTTAAGCACGGATGACATTAATCCTTTTGGGGAGCAGAGCAGCAATCGCAGCACCTGGCCCGTGACTCTATGTATCTATAACCTTCCTTCTTGACCGTGCATGAAGCGGAAGTTCATTATGATGCCAATTCTCATCCAAGGCCCTAAGCAATCCGGCAACGACATTGATGTGTACCTAAGGCCATTAGTTGAAGAACTTTTACAACTGTGGAATGGAAACGGTGTACGTCTGTGGGATGAGCACAAACAAGAGGAATTTGACCTGTACGCGTTGCTGTTTGTAACCATCAATGATTGTCCTGCTCTTAGTAACCTTTCAGGACAGACAAACAAGGGATACCACGCATGCACTCACTGTTTAGATGACACCGAAAGTATATACCAGGACAAATGCAGGAAGAATGTGTAACTGGGGCATCGTCGATTTCTTCCGACCAACCATCAATGTCGAAAGAAAGGCAAGCATTTCAAAGACGAGACAGATCACCGGAAGAAGCCCGCCATGCGTACCGGTGATCACATACTTGCTATGGTCAATGATTTAAAAGTAATCTTTGGAAAAGGTCCCGGCGGACTATCTGTTCCGAATGACGCTGAGGGTCACGCACCCGTGTGGAAGAAAAAATCTATATTTTGGGACCTACCCTACTGGAAAGACCTAGAGATCCGCTCTTTAGTCGACGTGATGCACATGATGAAGAACCTTTGCGTGAACCTGCTAGGCTTCTTGGGCGTGTATGGGAAGAGAAAAGATACACCAGAGGCACAGGAGGACCTACAACATTTGCACGAAAAAGACGGCATGCCTCTAAAGCAGTATGAAGGTCCTGCCAGCTATACTCTTACCAAAAAAGAGAAGAAAATCTTCTTTAAGTGCCTGCTCAGTATGAAGGTCCCGTCTGCCTTCTCGTCGAATATAAAGAGAATAATAAATATGGTAGAGAAAAAGTTTCAGAATCTAAAGTCTCATGATTGCCACGTGATTATGATGCAACTGGTTCCGGTTGCATTGAGGGGGCTTCTACCGAAAAACGTTCGATCAGCCATTGTGAAGCTATGTGCATTCCTCAATGCAATCTCTCAGAAGGTGATTGATCCAGAAATCCTACCAAGGTTAAGGAGTGATGTGGCGCAATGTCTTGTCAGATTTGAGCTGGTGTTCCCACCATCCTTCTTCAATATCATGACGCACGTCCTATTTCATCTAGTCGACGAGATTATCGTTCTGGGCCCCGTATTTCTACATAATATGTTCCCCTTCGAGAGGTTCATGGGAGTCCTAAAGAAATATGTCTCTAACCGCGCTAGGCCAAAAGGAAGCATCTTCATGGGCCATCAAATAGAGGATGTCATTAGGTTTTGTGTTGACTTCATTCATGACCTTAAGAAAATTGGTCTCCCTCAATCGCGGTATAAGGGGAGACTGACTAGAAAAGGCACGCTAGGAGGGGACTCAATAATATGTAGGGACAGGCATTCTTGGTCTCAAGCACACTACACAGTTCTATAGAACTCTACCTTGGTGACCGCATATGTCGATGAACACAAGAACATTCTACGCTCCAAACACCCGAAGCAGTGTGATGTCTGGATTACATATGAACACATCAGGACTTTCGGCAGTTGGTTGGGAACACGTCTTAGAGGTGACAACACTTTTTCTGATGAGTTGTACTCGTTGGCTAGAGGACCATCTTCGACTGTATTAACTTACAAAGGATACGAGATAAATGGGAATACATTTTACACGATCGCCCAAGATCAAAAGTGTTGGGGAACGCAGTAATTTCAAAAAAATTCCTACGCACACGCAAGATCATGGTGATGCATAGCAACAAGAGGGGAGAGTATTGTCTACGTACCCTCGTAGACCGTAAGCGGAAGCGTTATGAGAACGCGGTTGATGTAGTCGTACGTCTTCATGATCCGACCGATCCAAGTACCGAACGTACGACACCTCTGAGTTCAGCACACATTCAGCTCGGTGACTTCCCACGAACTCCGGTCCAGCAGAGCTTCGAGGGAGAGTTCCGTCAGCACAATGGCGTGATGATGGTGATGATGATGCTACCGACGCAGGGCTTCGCCTAAGCACCGCTATGATATGACCGAGGTGGATTATGGTGGAGGGGGGCACCGCACACGGCTAAAAGATCAACTGATCAACTTGTGTGTTCTAGGGTGCCGCCTGCCCCTGTATATAAAGGAGCAAGGGGGGAGGCCAGCCGGCCCTCCTAGGGCGCGCCAGGAGGAGGAGTCCTCCTCCTAGTAGGAGTAGGACTCTCCTTTCCTACTCCTACTAGGAGGAGGAAAGGAAGGGGGAAGGGGAGAAGGAAGGAGAGGGAGGAAAGGAGGAAAGGGGGGTCGGCCCCCTAGTCCAATTTGATTTGGGCTAGGGGGTGCACGCCCTACCTCCTCTCTTCCACCACTTGGCCCATGAGGCCCAATACTTCTTCCCCGTATTCCCGTAACTCCCTGGCCGAAAAATACCCGAATCACTCGGAACCTTTCCGATGTTCGAATATAGTCGTCCAATATATTGATCTTTACGTCTCGACCATTTCGAGACTCCTCGTCATGTACCCGATCTCATCCGGGACTCCGAACTACCTTTGGTACATCAAATCACATAAACTCATAATACCGATCGTCACCAAACGTTAAACGTGCGGATCCTACGGGTTCGAGAACTATGTAGACATGACCGAGACATGTCTCTGGTCAATAACCAATAGCGGAACCTGGATGTTCATATTGGCTCCTACATATTCTACGAAGATCTTTATCGGTCAAACCGCATAACAACATACGTTGTTCCCTTTGTCATCGGTATGTTACTTGCCCGAGATTTGATCGTCAGTATCTCAATACCTAGTTCAATCTCATTACCGGCAAGTCTCTTTACTCATTCCGTAATGCACTATCCCACAACTAACTCATTAGTTGCATTGCTTGCAAGGCTTATAGTGATGTGCATTACCGAGAGGGCCCAGAGATACCTCTCCGATAATCGAAGTGACAAATCCTAATCGCGATCTATGCCAACTCAACAAGTACCATCGGAGACACCTATAGAGCACCTTTATAATCACCCAGTTACGTTGTGACGTTTGGTAGCACACAAAGTGTTCCTCTGGTATTCAGGAGTTGCATAATCTCATAGTCATAGGAACATGTATAAGTCATGAAGAAAGCAATAACAACAAACTAAACGATCATCGTGCTGAGCTAACAGATGGATCAAGTCAATCACATCATTCTCTAATGATGTGTTCCCGTTAATCAAATGACAACTCATGTATACGGTTAGGAACATAACCATCATTGATTCAACGAGCTAGTCAAGTAGAGGCATACTAGTGACAATCTGTTTGTCTATATATTCACACATGTATTAAGTTTCCGGTTAATACAATTCTAGCATGAATAATAAACATTTATCATGATATAAGAAAA